>NW_024884475.1:41946504-42453963 GCF_019232065.1 Centrocercus urophasianus | reverse complement strand
AAGTAGATCAACTCGGCTTCAAATCCAACTCTTCAGATGTCTGTGCCTTCCAAACTCTTTTCACCCAGGTCAGACAATTGAATATCCAGCACACACACACTATCACTTGCTTAAAATACCTTCACTTCTTGCAATAATTATTTTGAGAAACAGGATTTGCTCAAATCTGTAATAAGGTAAAAGTTCATGATTTTCCTTATTTTCATTAGCACATTCATTCCAAGAGAACAATTCTTAGGTAGAAGTCTCTCTGGAGATAAATTCGCCTGATATAAAGCAACAAGACTTTCCTAAAAGAACAGGGGAAAGCAATTAGTTCTTACTGAGATTCAAGTTTAAAATTTTTAAAAAGGAAAAGTTCGGCAGTTTCCTATACATAAAATATTACAGGAGGGAACAGGGACCAGTCACTATCACATACCAGTGTGAAGCAATATTTCCTGTAATGTTAATTACTTAATAGTGGCATGGGTATGAATCGAAGAAGTCATTCTTTGATTTGACAGCACAGCAATTACAGTATCTTTCAACAACACTTGAAGAAAGAAGTGCAACTTGTAACTTTCTACAGCCTTTCTAGCTTCCTATCACCTCACACACTTCTTCCAAATGAACCAATTTCAATAGTAGACAAAGCTTCATGCACACCAACGATCTAAGTACTTCGTAATGGAAACAGACAAATGCATTTTTCTTGTGATTACTATAAAACAGTGATTATTGTCAGCCCCAAGAGAAAAATCTGGAAAACTGCATGAGCAGATCAGGCTACAAAAATAACGAACAGACTTGAATCTGAGCCCTTTATTCTGTATTCCTTTATTCTTTCTCTTGTTCTTATTCAGAGATGCCAGATGCAAGTTTACTTGCAACTCAAGTTACCTCATATTTCTGCATTTTGTTCATTTTACCTGAGTGGATTCTGTCTTCCCTAAATGGAGATGTACCACCTCAGGATAGCCTTCAAAGCTTAATCCATTGACTGAAAACAAATCTAGGTTTCTTACAATAGGACTCACTGAAAAAGCAGCTATCTGCACACACTCAATGAGAAGACCAACACTTATCTACTAAGCACAGACTAAACCTTGCTCTTACGGAAAAATTAATAAGGCCCTCTAGGATTCTTCCCTACTGTCATCACTGTAATATTTGCAAACCTATCAGATATTAACTGTTTTTTTCCTTTATGAGACTAAGAAGTTTGCAAGTGGTACTTCCTATCTTAGTAAGGCATAGTGCAGATAGAGTTTAGTTTAAAAGGATGCAAAATCAGTAGATTCCTTAATCACTGCCTGACTTTAATGACATTTAACATCATACAGCTCTTCACACACATACAAAGCAGAGATCCACGTAAAATAGTGAGAAGTAAGCATTCAGAGTCTCTGAAAAGCAGACCCCATGCTTACTAACTGGAAATGTGAAAAGAAAAGGAGGGTCCCATTCATGAAATTTTCTTGCTTAATAACAAAAACCCTTCTAGGAAAAAGAAAAAGTAGAAGAGCCCCAAATGCTACATGGCATTCTTCATCTGTATTTCTGCCTCTGACACTCTGCACTGACTTGCCCCAGTTAAAGACAGGCCAGGCTTTCTGATGGAAATAACCAGCTGTGCTTCAGCACCCTCAATTAAGAGCACTCTGTGTAAGGAGTCAGAGGTCTATAGGAAAACAAATATCTCTTTCTAAATATTTATCATTCTTTTATTTTTCTGATTACAGCACCTCATAACATACAAATCACAGGGAGCCGCTTGAGGCTATGCATATAAACTGTATCATACCACATCCTAAGTCTCTCTACTCTGGTCATTTCAGTATTTAATTTAGGTGTTATTATGTGTTCATATACATATACTAAACCAAAATCTCATTTATGCATTGAGTTAACTGAAAAAAAAAAAATTGTTTTTAACTCTAGGTTCTTTGACTTGGTCATGACTCTCCAGAGGGACATCTGCATTTACTGTACAAAGTTCTATTTTTAATCCACTCTACAAAACAAAACAGTACCTTTAGCCTTAATCTAAAGGGGACTTGAGCAGTTCCACATCTGTCATGTGATTTGCTTCTCATGGGCACTGCAAAGAGCAAGATCCATGACCTATGGATGGAGAAGTGAAGCTCAACCTGGCTTCTTTAGCTTCCCAGACATCATCCTAGGAAGCTGCAGGCCAGTTGGCTGCACAGAAGGCTGGTACTCTATCCCTATGGCTCTCCTGGCTACAGACCTTACCAGCTGCTCTCTGCAGTGGTTTCTTCTCACTTGACTGCCTCACACTTGGCAGTTGCAGTCCTGCTACAGTTCCACAACGACCACATCAACACCTTGACTTCAAAGACAAGGTAGACCTTTACTGCATAACATACAATCTCTTTTCAATGAGGAAAGGAATGTGAAAACCACATTTTACCCTATCCTTCACACCATCATGTTTCCCTTTTCAAATAAAAACACAACAAAACAAGTTATCGAACAGCCATCACATTGACTACAGTCTCCCTCACAAAGCACAGGCAACCTTAGTAATGTAGCAGACATGCCACAAGCCCTGATTAAGTCAAGGTTTCTGCTGTTTCTAGCTAGGAAAAACAATGTTGTTTCAGCCTTGCTCTTATACAATACATTCACTGAGCATCCATAGGACTAAGGCTTTTTGTTTTGTTAAGAGATGAGGAGCACCTAGGCGACAAAGCAAATCAAGCACCATCTGAGTGTAAAGTTTGCCAGTCACAGAAAAGTCAGTTAACATTCATCAATTTAATGGAAAGATACTCACACGACAAGTAGCAGCCAGTACAGTGACCATCAAGTCCTCTACCAGCAACTGCTGACTAGTAGAAGGACCTCTCCACCACCCTCCTTAGTGCAAGGGCCATTTATATATATATATATATATATATATAAATTCACATTAACAAGGTACAACTGTGTATAGGAGCTGTAAATCCTTATTACATGCTAGTCACAAATTCAGGCAGAGATCTGTATTTTGCCACATGGAGTTGCATTTTTCTAGAAAAGAATTTCCTAGCAAAAAAAAAGATTAAGAAATAAAGCCCTTCAGTTTTCTTCCACCAGTGTAATTTGCTTGGGCCTACTGATGAGAAAAGATTAAGCATTAATTATCCTTTCCCATGTCCTTAGATGTTTACACACTGCATCCAGACAAACCTTAGTTTAGTATTGTAATAAACTTAATGGAGCATGTACAATGAGGTGGTTTTTTGTTTTGTGTTTTTTTTTTTTTTTTTTTTTTTTTTTTTTGCCTTAATAGACACTATACTTCTTTGTTGTGATAAAACAAATCAGCATGCAATGAAACCTAACAAGAGATTCAAGCCTTTGGGTTTGTTGTTTTTTTTTTTTTTTTTCCTTTTTTAAGACCATGACATTAAAAATTACTGGGTTGGACACTAGGCAATAGTAGTTACAGATTATGTTACACACTCAAGAAAGTCCTTGAAATTCAAGCGACTTCTAGGCCAACTTAGAAAAGGAAACTGTTCTCTAGAAGCTGATCTCCTTTGCTCAAACAGAGCTCTGAGTACACCTGGAAATTAATCCTCTGCCTGTGGAGCTAAGAAAAAAGAAGTACCTATTTTCCCCCTTTGTTTCATTGCTACCATAAATAAGTCACCCGCAATTCTTTTTACCCTATAATGTATCAGTACAGACTGAATGTAAACCTGAGTTCAATGAGCTAAGTAACACAAACGTAATACCTAAGATCTTTACACCAAATCAAAATCTTTTACCTGAGCTTAAACTTAATGGACACATGAAGTTAAAGTTGTTCAGGTTACACCACTACATGCAGAAAGTCATCTGCATGACCATGCAAGTTCTACTTTCTTAAGCAACTCAACTCCCTGCTTACCTCAAATTCCTGCCACAAAGTTGAATCCAACTGAAACTCAAAGCACTGCCACTTGGAAATATCTGACATGGGCAGTGGTGTATGTTCAAAGATGAAATTATATCAATTTCCAGTGTCGTAGACAAAAGGAAGAATGATTACTCTTGCTAAAATTCAATGCTTTTTTTTTTTTTTTTTTAAACACACAGCCAGTTCTATTAATATCGCATGGGAACAGTACTTTACACTCTCCATCTGTAGCAAAGCATGGTGAAAGGAAAGCTGGTGAAGCTTTGCACTTCATGTCACATACCAAAGTTTATAAATCAGACAGAATAAAATGAGATCCTCTCCCACCAACAAGATGCAAGTAAAAGGCAGTTAGGCATATCTAGTAGTTGCACTGGCTGTGGTTTTTCACATTAAGCTGCAGTTCATACAGTCACTGCTTCAGAGTAATCAGAAAGCAGCTCTGATCTGCCAGACCATAATAAGGACCTGCAGTACAGGGGTATGTGGGAAATATCACTGATAAGCCGCTACAGTTATTACCTAGAAAAAATCAATTATCTGCTGTGAGGTAACAACAGTCTCCTGGATAGATGGGAGAGAAATATCAGCAAGAGGATTAATGGAGCAGTTAGTATGGTATTGATTAGGCCTCTGGCTTGTGGGGCTCAGTCTGGATCTGACTAAGAAGCAGCAAAACTCAACTCTACCCAAATAACTGAATAGATGTTTTCAGAGAAAATAGGAGCAAATCCTGCACACAAAACATTCCAGTGAGTATGGTATCTTATGTTTCAAATAACTCACAGTTTCCAGGACATAAGCATTACACAGAATAAGTCATAGAATGATAGAAAAGAATCGTGGAATCATTAAGGTCGGGAAAAGGCTTGTAAGATCATCCTGTCCAACCCACAACCCTGTTGTCAGCAACTGCGGTCCCCACCATGCCCACCAACTACATCCCTCAGTGCCACATCTCCACAGTTCTTTGAACACCTCCAGGGATAGTGACTCCATCACCTCCCCAGGCATCCTGTGCCACTGCATCACCACTCTTTCTGAGAAGTAATGTTTCTTAATATTCAACCCAAACCTCTTCTGGTGCAACTTAAAGCCATTACCTCTTGTCCTACTATTATCTATACTATTATCTATATCTATTACTATATATTATCATGTAATAACTTCATAAAATTATCATGTAATAACTTCATAAAATTTTCCATAATAATTCACCCTGTTTCCCTCCACCATTAACATAACTACACTGGAGGTGAAAATCTTGTCCACTAGGCAAATGTTGAAGAGTAAAAACTACCAGAATACAGACTTTGCATGGAAGGTATATTGGCAACACTTCCCCGGAGGGAACACCTGAGAATCTGGGATTTTGCTTTCAGAGAAAACTGTATGATTGTTTGGACTTTCTAAGAGCACAAAGGATACCCAAGCCTTAGCACTGGCTTTTTTTTTTTTTTTATACCAATACACAAAATTTAAAAACTGATGATTTCATATGTATATATATGTATATATGTATTATTCCAAAGTGCATGAGTCCCAATAATTTATTCCGTATCAACAAAATTCCTATTTTGTTTCTGACAATTGTATCTAATAAGACATGCATAATCAAACACCTTACTGTTAATTGGTATGTAACACAGTAGAGTAAAAAACATCTTCATCCACTTCACCTCAGCCAGACAGACATCCTTCAGAGAAAAGAACATACAAGTAGAACAACTTAAATACATGTAAATCCATTGTCATTTACAAAAGATATGGGAACACACAGACTACCTAAGATCATAATCCTCTATCACTTCTATTTGTCAAAAATAACTGTTTGTAGTAACTCATTCACATAAGAGAAAAATATAGTGCCTCAAGGTATTTTGTCTCCATTTGTCAACTGACAATAAATTATTTTTTTCAGGTATAATATTGTTATCAGTGACTGAAGAGATGGTTCTACAGCCACTCACTCCAGATTAAAGAGCAGGCTATATAAAAAAAGAAAAAAAAAAAATTACTCATGCTTGTGACCTCAGCAACGTGCACTTACCTGTCCACAGCATAAACTGCCAGGAATGGATTCCCAGTTAGATCCATCCTTGGGATCACAAAAGAGATGCACAAATTGGATTAAAAAAAAAAAGACAAGAAAGGAAACCAGAGAGCAGGCAGTAAGGCACCATGACTTTCAGCAAGGGCCTGCACCTCTGTAGATTAAGACGAATGTGAAACTGCAGATTCAGCTTTTTAAATAACTCCTCTTTTGTACCAGCCAGCCTCACTACCACTTCTGTGCTGTTTTTTTACAATTAAGTGCAATTCAATATTTATATTCAACTCCAACTTTATAGAATCAAAATAGTTTCCAACATTTTATCTACTCTCTCCATAAACCATTGCTGGTGCCTACCAACACCCCACTAAGTGTCTGCATCAGATGTATTATTTTGGTCGCTGTCAGCAGCTTTTTGGAATTAGAGCTCTTGTTTGTTTTGAAAATGCACATGGGAAACTAACATTTAGGAGAGCTTCATTCGGCACATCTCAGAAAGGCGTTTTGCCCGGCAGTGATCTAGAGAGCAAGAACAGCACAATAAAGAGAACAGGTCTTAGAAAAACGCTGCTCAGTACTATGAGTGCTGTGCAACTATAAACATTGCCTCTCTAGCAAATGTAAATAATTAAGTGACTTTACACTGCTTATTAGAAACAAATCTCTAATTCTTCAGGGTAAATGAAGTGACAGCAACGGGTGACTTCTAACATTTAATTTCACTTGGATATAAGGAAATCAGGATTTTTAATGTTTGCTCAACTCTTCCACTTGCTAGCGCGCACATTAAGAGCAAGCAACTACTACCAATACAGCGTATTAACTGCAAGCAGAGGATGAGCAGCATAATGCTACAATCACTGGCAAGACTATCAGTCACACAGACATAGACAAAAATTTCAAAGCAACCCCAGGCCCCAACTCACACATTACATCTCACTGACATTTGACACTTTTTTACTGGTTTTGGAAAATGTTTCCAGAAAAATGTAAAAGCCAATTCAGATGGGTGCTAGCTTTGATACACTGGTTCCCAATGGGACAATGCCACATATATCTCTAAGCCACTTTCCTAAAGATGCAATGCAGAGCTCAGTTTTTCATTGACTAGAATGCTACTTGTATTGTTCCTTCAGTGTATCAATGAATTTTCAGCAATAATCTCTCAATATATTATTTATGAATTTATACATTGCTGACATTCTTAAGAAAGATACACGTAGGAAAAATTACAGAAAATATGTAAAGTCAGAACACAAACTCTCAAAAAAATAATTCAGTGTGAAACTCAAAACAAAATGATTTCTAAGCCTCAATTTTTAATTATACCTGTGTCTAATTTGCACAACACAGGTAGAATTAAAAAAAAAAACAACAAAAAACAACAAAACAGAGTAGAAACATGAAAGACAACAACATTAGTGCTGAAAACCTCAGTCCAGGAAACTACTTGGAAATACAGCACTCACATTGCAGCAAAAAGGTTGTATTGCAACAAATACAATGCCAATATCCCTGAATAAAGCATGAAAGTATGTATTATGCTGTATTCAGATCAAAATATATCAGAAGTAAGCATATACCAAATTATCTTTGGTCAAAGTTAGTGTTCAAAATCCAATTTCCTGAAATATTCAAACTACAATGTGTGGTAGCATTCAAAACATTATACACTCTTCCAGCATACTGAAATTAATTTGGCTAAAGAAATCTGTCCCTTATACATTATCTCCCTATCCACAACATATTTGTAGCAATGACACTTAAAACACTTAAATATATTATTCATCAGAGTCTAGAAGCACAGACTCAGAAGTAACTCCTTTATACACTCCATGGAAGAACTCAGTAGTGGAGGCTTGGGAACAAGGCTCAAACACTGACTTTCATGCTGTGTGTTGTTTTATTTAAGTGAAACGCTGTCCCAGCCATTCATAAATTACTGATGCCTTGTATTCTCCAGTCCATCTGTTCCTGCAGGGCTGAAAGGGAGAAGGTGTTCACTGATTCATAGCGCTTTCAATTTTTCCAGTGCTCATCTTGTATATTTATTGGCTGCCCTCACTATGTACATCAGGTGTTCCTGAGGAGGAAAATGTGGATATGGATTTGCAAAAAGGAGTGCAGGCCTTCAATTTAGCAACAATAAATCTTTTAGAACAATATTACTATGGAATCCATATACTAAATATAATGATCCAGAGAACCAAATGCTAAAGCAGGATGTCAAAACTCATGTTTTGACTATCAAAGGAAATCCCCAAGGTCCAGGTAAGAAATACCACAGATCCAGTCATATGATTCAATTCTGAGGGGTGGGAAGAAGGAGAGAAGAGCACGCTATACTAAGTAACCTCATAAAATATCTATCTATGGAAAAAACTGAAAGAGAAAGAGCTAGATAAAAGCAAGCACTGGTTATGTGAAACAAAGACAATTTCCCACGACTGACAAGGCACATTTCCATTGCAGAGAAAGATTGTGAATCAGGCAAGATTCCTCTGCAATGCAGACTGAATTAAGCTTTGCCACCCATAAGCTGGCTGTGTTCTTCTCGTGAATAAGGGGACAAGAAAAACAGCTTACCAAAGGACACAAGACCCTCCTGCTTACCACCACACTGCAACAGCCTCCTGCAGCAACTCGCCCAGGGCTCCAGCACAAGCAAACTACCTGCCTGCCTGCCAAAAAGCAAGCATTCGGAAGATGTGGAAAAAAGCATGGAGCTTGAGTGGAGACTGAAGATTTGAACAAAGCGTCCAGAGTAGCATGAGTTCATCCCATGCAAACTGGAGTGACTATTAAGAAAACAAGACCATGTCTCAAACTTCACCCCTCTTATGAAAAACACAGGTTTCAAGACAATACAGTTAAACACCTACAGAATTATGAGAATGCCAAACAAGCTACATTTAAGAAGTTGGAAAAAGAAATACAAACAGATGCAGCTATAAAGACATCCGATGTCTGCTAACTGTGCTGGGCAATTAACCATAGGTTTTTCTTTATCCCTCTTGGATTTTCAGAGTGGTATAAGAGCAGAATTGCTAATTCAAATTAGGGAAGTATATTCCTAACAGTTCTCAGTTTGCCTGTCCCAGTCCCAATCCAAAGAAAACAAAGTTTGTTTAAAGTTTTGGGTGATGGCCTGATAATTTGCATCACCACTGAAAACTGAAGTATTCTGTTATAAATGGGAGGACCTGAGACATTTTGCCTGCTTTTATAACACCCTTTCAAAGTACTGGCTAAGTTTCAGAGTTAGTCTGGCCTAGGTTATATATAATGTTATAGGTTCAAAATACAGCTACGATCAGAACTACAATCCCTCCTGATCATACAGCTCTTGGTCTTTAAGGATGTTAGAGGCTTCCATAACATCCAGAGCCATATACACAAATAAACTGCATTCTTTAAACCTAACTGGAGTTGTTCATGAGACAGGGTGACTTGATGTAAGCTGTGAGATCAAGACCCAAGTTTCTCATCAACTAAAATACTTGAGTTATGATTTGACATTTTAATTGCAGCAGCCGCCTGCTCTCAACTTCTAGATTTCACACATAAGCCTTCCTCCATTTTAAAGAAAACAAAAGCTTCCTAAAGCTTCAACTGCAAGTGCCTTGCCACTCTTTTCATCCACATCTTGCTCAGTTCACATTCAAATCTAACCAGTAAAGCCAGTGCACTTTGTTTTCAGCACAACACTGAAATTGCTGCCCAGTGGGGTTGGGGATGAGGAACATGCTGGCAACATGATCATAACTACATTTCTTACAGCAAAGAAAAGCTTTAAGGAAACAAGCTGCTGCTTTCACAAAAGATTTTTTCCACACCTGGCACCTCTACTGAAACAATACTACTAACCAAAGAATTTACAGGCAAATAACTTAAGAGTAGTAACCTACTTCTCCTACAGTAGCTGTAATCAGTAGCCACTTCCGGGCATATCATTATCTCACACTGAATCAACATCAACTTGTTTATAATGACAGACTTTCCAAAAGTAGTTATTAGATTAGCCTGTTTTGAAATTATTTTTCTTTCATGTAACATTTTTGTAAGACAATGCCCTGAAGACCAAATCTATAATGTGGTAGGGAGAAAGAAGAAAAAAATAAAAATCTAAAGTAGAAGTTTCTCAAAACTTAGTGAAGTGGATAAACCACTGAACTCCTGCCTCCTCTTACCTTCATCCCCAAATCCTACCCTGAAGTCAAGAATCAGGAAGAGGATTATCACTACTGGCATATTTCTCACAGTTATACTTTTGTCTAAATCTTTGTAGTCTTTAAGTTGGCTTTTTCTTTTTTTTTTTTTTTCCTTGAGAAAGTAACAACACACTTTGGTAGAATGCCTACGCAGTGCTTTAAAGTCAAAAGAAGCTTTCCTTGTCTGAAATTCAAACTGGCTTAGTAGTTGGCAATTCCAGTCCGGAAGACATTCAGACAGCTGGTGCAGGCACGTTTTACTCAATATACCGGTAAAATTTCTGAAAGAAGGCTTGGCCACCTCAAGATTGTAACTATGGGCAGAGAAAGCATATCTGCCTGTACAAAAATGCAGTCATGATGTCAGTCACCTTAATAGAAGGCCAACTTCCTTCCAATATAGAAAACAGTAGCTCCTCTGATTTTACCACGAAGTCTCTATTTTCTCCAATACAATGAATCTGAGAAATAAAATGTCAAAATTGGCACACTTAAGCTGACACACAAACCTAAGAAAAAAATATCACAAAGGCATCCAACCTTATTTCAGCAAGTTTAGGATTATGACAAACACTGCCATCTCACTATACTCAATTTGCCATCATGATCTACTTCTGCTAAAAGAAGATTTTCTTACTCTCTTTAAACTGCATGTTTTCAAAAGTTGATGCTATCCAGAAGACGCAGGAAGAACTGCAAAATATACAAAGAATACTCATGAGAACTAAAAAAGATTAGGAAGCAATAGTGAAAGAGAGGCAGGAAATCTTAAATAATCTGGAGCATCTTAAAGGCCATCCAGTTCTAACACCCTGCCATGGGCAGTGCCACCAACCAGATGAGGCTGCCCAGGGCCTCTTCCAACCTGGCTTCCTTCCATGGTAAAGGGTCTCTTAGTAAAATGCCACAGCTTCCCAAAACCTGTTGCAGAGAATTGTCAGGCTTAAGCAGAAACTATAGAGACCTGCATTTTTGTTACTAGAAGCAACTGGATTAGAAACAAGCGCAATACATATGGCGAGGTAACAGGTAGCAAAGACCTGCTCGAGGTCATGCCAAGATGTGAGCAGTACAATCACAACTTTAGAATGAGATATTGCCTCCACAGGACAGAGCTAAGTTACATTTCTGCACATGCTAACAGACGCACAGGCTTCTCCTCTATCACCTAATTTGTGCAGAATCAGCGCTTACTTGGCCAGGAGCAGAAACTGGGTAGAAGGATTAAGTGGATGCTCAAAGAAACATCCTTTATTCAAGACATAATCAAGCCCTGAAGAAAATGAGTTCTGAAAGAGGTGACAGATTTCACCCATATAATGTTCCAAAGGTGAATATGAGGGAGAATGTTTCAGCTCCTTCAAATAGCTTTCATCTCTTTATGCAGATCCCAATTTAAAATATACTAATTCTCTGCTCACATTACACTAGTATATTTCTACCAGTTCCAGTGTACTTTTGCCCACACATCACAACATCAGACATAGAACAACCTACATTAGATGCTTTCTTTCTGCCAGCCTTGCTACATAACTGATCTCAAAGAACCAAATTCATCCAAAGTAACCATTGATTTTAAGCCTAAAACCACAATTCACTGTAATCCTCAAAATTAAGTACAAGCAGGTGCATGGTTAGTTCCTTTTTATTACCTATGCAGTTTTTGGCTTCTTCAGAGAGCTTCTTCAGGTCACAGAGTGGCATTATCCACAGCATAAAATAAGGCAACATATTTAATACTTGCAGATAACTCCAAATAAAAGCTCAAACAAATGTCAGAAAGCAACTTGAAAAAAACCTGATTAAAAATTAATTTGATAGTGAAGAATTCTTTTGTTTGTATGTTTTGCTCTCTTTTCAAAAGATGCTCAATTCATGAGAGATCTAGAAGTCAAACAAGAAAGGAAATCAAAAATAAAAATAAAAAACAAATCCTAATTCTTCACACTCTTCATTGTATTTTCATAATTAGAAGAAAACTTCTTAAAGGCAGTATAGCAGCAGCAGCAGAGGAGGAGGTAGATTTCAAGATCAGGTATGTGATTTTTAATCTCATTTAAAAAGCAGCAATAGAGTGAAAAATAATAAAAGCCTGTACCAAGAGATGAAAATACTGTACAGAGAAATATTCATAAATCAGTAAACTACAACAGCATATTCAGCCTCCAGGGTAAAATGGGCTGTTTGCATTAAAAAGATGTAGATTTAGAATGTGATAAAAACAACAAAAAAAATCAATAATGATACATTTTAATTCAAACAGTCATGACAGCACTGCCACAGCAACCAGTCATATTTACCCAGGTCCTGTATATAATAATCCCCTTGATCCCTACATAATTGCCAGCTTCACCTCTTGAATTATCAACACCCCTCATGGCTTATTGCTTCGTATTTTCTTAATAAGAGCCTGCAATCAATAATCTTGCCACTGAGTAAGCAGCAACCAGCCAGCCGAACACAGGGTGTCAATGTTTCAGAAGTGATCATTACAGGGATACAAATGACAAGGTGACTGTGCTAATGGGATAGGCATGCAGTAAAGATAAAATTTCGGGAATCTGCTAACTGGAATGCGTAGATACTATGCCACGGCAAAAGTGATCTTCCCACGAAGGGGAATGCTTATCCTCAAAAAAGAAAGCTCTAATCCTCCTAAAAGACAGGCTTTTTTTTCCCCTCTGAGATAGCAATCAACATTATATCTCAATATCAGCACAAAGCATGCAGTGCGCCTGCAGCCTACTTATTTGACCTGGAAATGCAGTCACTCACTCCTGTAAGGATGGATATCATTGATTTACATGCAAATTTGAGAATCAGCGTCACTCAATGGCAACGGTTTAAGTACTTGTGTACTGCAAAGTCCTTTAATCTGTTATTCCTTCATTAAATAGCAACAAGAAAAAAAATGCACCTATATCTGAGAATTCTAAGTTTGATGAACAAAAGAAAGAACAACTAGTCTGATTTCCCAGAAATTGAACACAACTTCGAACAGAACTGATTTCTCCTAACTGTTTAAAACTCGCATTAGATAGACTTCCAGAGGAGCTCAACTCATCCAACAAAACAAAGACGACAAGCTTTCAAAAAGCCTTGCTAAAATAAATGGTCTTTCTCTCTCATTCTCCACTGGGGATGCAAGCACTAGGCTCTTTAAAAGATCTATCTATTTAGACAGATAGTTAAATCGACCAGGAAATACTTGGCACTTTTGAAAATTTACCTGCTTATTCAAATGTATAAATGGATGGTGGACGTTTTTTTTTTCCTACCTGAAGGCCTCCTGGGGAAGTGTGTGACTTGTGAAGAGTCAGGGTGGCAAAATGCTTGCTGTTATGGATGTAACATCAAAAGTAATATAAGAATCTCACTAAACTTTATCACATTCACCAAATACTTAAGCCTATTGTTCTTTGGAGATAATGCCTAGTGAGATAAAAATTCTGTCATCTACTTCCAACAAGAGATTTCAAGAAAAAATACCTTATCCACATTTATGATCCTATTTTCAGCCTCACAAAGAAAAAAACCACATTGCAAAACCAGAACTTCATCAGCTGGAACACATAGCAGAAACTCATTGGGAGAGAATTATTAAAGTAGAAACATAGTCTCACTTTTATTATGTTAGCAAATAACATTTGTTGTTGCTACTGGGTGTTGCATTTGAGTATCATATATTCATCAATTTTTGTTAAGTGTTATTGATACTTCATCTTGGCCTCCGAGATATTTTCTAATAGAACTGTTATGCCTGTTTACTTCAGAATGAAAACTAAACAGAGCAATATGTAAGAAAACATATGGAAAGAAACATCCATCCATCTTCAACAAACCCATCAGTGACAAAGTCCCAAATAATCACTTATTTCTTGACAATTCTACCTGCAGATTAATCCAGGTTCTTGCATATTTACTATTTTGATTTGTATGTTTATTTCTTCATGAGTTTTAATTTCAGAAAGGCCACCTGTTCAAGTTTGAGTTTATTTTATAAGCAATTCTGATTCGCGGGTGAGCTGAAAGAAGGCACAGAAGGAAAACAAAACGAAAAAGTCCTGCAAGGAACTCAGCTTTCTAATTAGCTACATAAATTCATCATTGGCATTTCAACAAGCAGATCATCACACTACCCAATAAAAAGAGCTTTAGGCAAGATTGCTGGCAAGCCATAAGATGAGATGATAATGATAGGAAGCTAATGATTAAACAATGAACTCTTAAGGGACCACTTCTGCCACTTTTAATTATCTTCTGTGTCTGTCTTAGAACTTTATTCTATTACTCAACACACCAACACCATTTATGCACCACATTACCTTAGTAAGCCTAAAATCTGAGCATTACCTGGCTCTTCCCATCTCTCAGGGAGAAATTGATTTTAGAGATCATTTTGTGCACTATGTTCCATTGATTTGCCCCTGTTCATTGCAGATATTAGTTACAAGAGATTGAAAAAACCCCAACATTTTATATATTTCAGTGGATTTCCTTGAGTCTGAATTTTTACAGTAAGTGAGCAAAGATGTGAGGATATAGCCTGCAAGTATGTCCTGTTAGCAAAGCAAAGAACAAGGATGGGGCTCTGTTCTGGAGGTGCTTAGGCCTTGGTGCAAAGTATATAGATATCAAATGGAGTCTTTCCACACCTTGTGAGAGACTTCACCATATTTCTTATGCCGCATATGAATGGGAGTTCGTGTCGATGACAAGGGGACACAACAGATCCATTTTCAGGCAGTTTCTGGTTATTGGATCTTAGAGCAAATAACAGTGAAAGCTCTCCCTTACAGGGACAGCACCACCACAAAATAGTATCTTTCATGACTTCTGCTACAAACTATGTTAGCAATTCTGCCATATGATGCCTTGTAAGGTGACAAGTGCCCCAGGTTGGCAGCAATGGCCAGTATAAATGCATATACAACTGTGTGACTGCTTGAGGATCTTCATATAACCAGGCCACAGTTGGCTTTTTGATGAGGATTTTGCCTCCAGCATGCAGATAAATTGCACAGGCATTCCATAGCCTGCAATGAGGAACTTAAATTTGAGTAGAAAGACTGAAAATAAATAGTAAAAGTGCTATCCAGTTAGCAATCCATAGCCACCAACTCATCAATTAATATGAAAGAAATTAACTGCTAACTTTGAAATGACCTCAGCTATTTTCTAGAGACTGACAACTTCACAACTGATGTATTATTATAAGAGTAATTACTTATTGTAAACAAATTTCAGTTTACCTGCCCCCATAGCTCTTTAATTTCAAGAAGAATGATGCATCTTTTTGTGTGTCTGCTGGACAACCTTCAGCTCTGCATTAGCTAATTAAGTCACTGGAGGGAAATTGTCTTTTATACAGAATCATCAATATAACATATTATTTATATTTACCCATAAATAAAACAGGAAGATCATCTTTGAGTTCCTTGGGATGTTCACTCTGGCTTTAACCTTATATTAAACCTTAGAGGATGAGAAAGCAATATGTGATACCATCAGTAACAGGAACAACTGTGTAGTAGAGG
Source organism: Centrocercus urophasianus (assembly GCF_019232065.1). NCBI lineage: Eukaryota > Metazoa > Chordata > Aves > Galliformes > Phasianidae > Centrocercus > Centrocercus urophasianus. The sequence continues at coordinate 42,438,270 of NW_024884475.1, read as the reverse complement.
TATGCAGATAACAAAACATGGTTTCAGAAGCAGAACCAGAGAAGGAACGCATGGAATCATGAGCTGCACTCAGTGATCCTCTGGGTCCCTTTCAACTCAGGACATGCAACCATACACGTGACACAAGAAATGGAAAGACTGTCTAAAACAACATCAAGAGGACACAAAACAAAAGGGTGAAGTTCTAACTTAAGGAGATGAGACACCCTATTGTAAAGGAATAGGAAGAAGTATCAATGAAGATTTGAAAGAAGATGTGACAGGTAAATACAACTACTGAAAAAGCAACAGTTGCTGACTTGTAGACAGAGGCATTTTCTTCAGTCTGTGATGAATGCTCTTCTTACTTTAGAAGTACTGTTGATACATTTGAAAAGATGACTTCAACAGATTTACTGTAAAAGCACACCACATGGCTTTACAAGCAAGACAGAAAGGTCAAACAGCAGGAAGAAGAAAAAAGAGAATGAGAGCAGCCTAGAGTTGAAAGCTACCCTCTGCTTGCATTGTGATATTACTTCTACATGTTGCTACAACTACTTGAATAGCAGACGATGTCATTTCTAAAGAAGTCAGAACACAGCAGTGTGAAGCACAATGCAGATTCAATAAAAACCAGCACTGATGCTAAAATGAAGTTCACATTTCCATCACTAAAAAGCTTTGAACACCTACCTTTAAACTTTCAAATGTGTGCTTGCACAAGTTGTTGAATTGCACCTTCAACACTGTCATTTGAAGCCACAGCTATACTTAGACTATATCTCAATGACATCCCAACAAACACACAATAGTGTTTTAAACTGATAAAAAGATACATGGACAATAAGGCCTGCACACTTTCTCTTTCAAAAATTCTAGGGATGACTACTTGTTTGCTGCTCTGCTGTTTTGTTTTACTTTTAATTATTATTTTTAAAGAAGGGACTTTTCAAGAATAGCAATGCTTTCATAGTGAAAAATGTTCACTATCTTATCTTTTGAGAACTCTGGAACACCCCCACTCAGATCAGATCAAATTGCATACACTGCATGGCTTTCTGAACTTCTAGTTTTTGTGGTTCCCCCTTTTATACTGTTTATGGCAAGTGCACATAGTTGGGGAAAAAGACAGAAGCACAACAGAAAAAAACAACCTTCCAGTGTGTCAGCTCAGTGAGAAGTTCTGTTTTCTATCTTCATTCAATTTTATTTAAAAAATATGAAATCAAATATTTCCATTGCTATTTAAAAACTTCCAGTCTTTCTCTAGCTCCAAAGCTACCAGTATTTAATGTTGGCAATTGGAAAAATAATTATACTCACTTCTTACAAATGCTTTCCACTCAAGCAAGGAACAGAGTATCTTTATCAGCACAAAGCAATCAACCTACCTAATACATATAAAAACAAACTTTGCATCATTTACAGATATGGACACTCAATTCCCATTAGATAAATAGAATTTAAACATCAATTTATGTTAAGCATGTTTGAAAGAACATCTGGAAACTCTGAATCATGTATTCTATGTTCTCAATATCAAGCACATAATTAGATTTCACCTGTGTCATTCTGGTGAATTCTCCATATTGTTTCATGTCACAGAGTTTAATGTTTTCCATATAATAGACACCTGCTTACAATATTTGAATGCATACATGCATACAAATCAGTTAAAATACCTCACAATAAAATCAGAGTTCTACGACTCTTTACATGTGGCTTCTACCTTACGGCAGGATTTGCTTCTCTTTGAAAATCATTCCTGAAAACAAACATATGTAAAAAGCAGCACAGTGAAAACAATCCAACATATTTCTCCAAACCCCAAGCAACTATTTTTACATATCAGGACTAGTAATCACAGATGCATCTGTGGGAATCTGCCTGCAGTAGGTTATAAAAATAAAGATCAAAATAACTGCTATTAAACTACAGCACTGTTAATAGCTTTTCTTGTCTTTCAGTAAGCAGTTTAAAATAATATTTTAAAACGTGTTTGGTATTTTGTCACTCGGAAATGCTACGCTTTATAAACTCATCTCAGTTTCCAGACTATAAAGGGAGCTTAGTTACAAGGCTAGCAGCATCAGCTTTTAAATACACCCCAGCAAGGGTTTCTTCCTCCTTGGTGAGGTGCTGCCACCCTCAAGTAAACTCATTTGGTTTCTATGAGAGTGCAATCACAATTAGGTTGGAAGGGACTTCGAAGACCATTCAGTTCTAAGCCCTCACCATGGACAGACACTTGCTGAGAGATCAGGCTGCCCAGGCCCCCATCCAACCTGGCCTTCAACATCTCCAGGGATGGCACATACACATTTTCACTGAGTAGTCTTTGCCAGGGCCTCACCACCCTCACCATAAAGATTTTCTTCCTAATATCTAATCTAAACCCACTCTCTTTTGCATTACAGTCACTACCTCTTGCCCTAGCACTATACACCTTGATGAAGAGCTCTTCCCTAGCTTTCCCATATGTATATTGTAAATATCAGAAGACTGCAATGAGGACTCCCTCGAGCCTTCTCTTCTCCAGCTAAACAATCGCAACTCTCCCAGCCTGCTTCCAAAGGAAATGTGTTCCAGCCCTCTGATCACCCTCACGGTCTCTTCTAAACACACTTCGATAAGTCTATGCCCTTCTTAATCAACTGGAGGTTCCGCATAAAGGTTGCAACTTGAAGAACATTGAGGAGTGAAAGAAAGTTTTTGCAAGGAGATAGAAGAGGAGCCAGTCTGCCAGCTCACGTTCAGTTCTGAATAAATACAAAGCTCTGGGTATGGCAGTTGAGGGACATGAAATAATGGAAGAGGCATTTGGACAAGTTCCCCTTCAAAATTGTATCAAACTAGGCCTCACAACAAGTGCAACATCAAAACCAGTGCCAGGAAGTAATGGCAACAAGTGGTCATAGGCAATTCCCTGAAAAGGGAACGCAGGTTCTTATCTGCAGACCAGAAAATTTAGCTGTCTTTCTGGGATAGAATCAGGGACTGTAAGCTTTTGCACGTAGTACAGCCTTGGGACTATTACTTACCTTTCATCTTTCATGTGGGTAGCAATGATGTAGCTACAGGAAGTCTAAGGCCTATCTAAGAAGATATTATAAGGCCCTGAAATGTCTAATGGGCACATATATTTTCCTTAATTATCCCAGCAGTAGGGAGAGATGATGAAAGAAACAAGCAAACTCAGGTCATCAACACCTAGCTCCAGAATTTCAGTATAATAATGGAAAAGTATTCAAGACGAGGTCTGCTGAAGCCTGATAGGACTCATGTCTTGAAGAAAATGTTTCTTGGCCTGTAACCTGGTGAGACTGATTGAGAGAGCCTCAAACTAGGATCAGTGGGAGAGAAGAATATCTTTAAGAATGCAGACTGCACGTAGGATAGCCATGTCTGCAGGAAGAAAATAAGGAAAGCCAAATCCCAGCTGGAGTTTATACTGGCCACTTTGGTGTGAGACTGCAACAGCCTTCTCAAGAACGTCAACAGCAAAAAGAGGTCCAAGGAAAACACAGGAGTAATACTTGATATAGGTGATCCCCTAACAAGTAAGGACAGAAAAAGGCTAAGGCATTTAATGACTTTCTTACCTCGGTATTTAAAGTACTGACAGATCTGGGGCTGCTCAACCCTTTGAGTTGGAGAGCCATGATTTGGAGAACAGTACTTTTCTTTTGTAGTCTTCAAAACTGTAAGGGAACATCTACATCAGTTAAACATTCAAAAGTCCATAGAGTCAGATGAGATCAAACACAGACCGCTGAAGAACTTAGCAGATGTTACAATGGAATGTAAGAATTTACCAAAGGCCTTGTGTGTCTGAGAAAGCTCCTGCTAACAGTTTTATAAACATCTACAACAGGCATAAGAAAAGACATATGCAACTACAGACCTGTTATTTTAACCTCAGACAGTGAAAGAGTTAGAGAATATTAACCTGGGGGATAGTCAGTTAAAAAACATACATGTTATGAGGCATAGTCAATTGAGGGTTCATCAAGACAGGATACTCTGAAGTGGCACAAAGCTACACTAGAAAAGATTCAGACTGAACATTACAAAAAAGGCATTATTGTTAGGGTGATCAAACACTGGAACAGACTTCCAAATAAGTGCATTGATGCTCCATACCTGCTAGTGCTGAGACACTTGAACAATACTTTCAACAATAAGCTTTAACTTTTGGTTAGCCCTAAAGAGGTCAAATAGTTGTGCAAATTTTCTTTGAAGGTCCCTTCCAACTGAACTATTCCATTCCTCTGTCACTAGATGTTCTCAGAAAAAAAAAAAAAAAAAAAAAAACACATGAAAATTCATTAAGTATTCAGATTCTGCCATAATTAAAGTCATGAAATAGGTCTACTGACATTATATACTTTCTTTTATGTAACCAGAAACAATTATATATTATTTTTCAGCTAGCTATTGATGTAATCCAATAAATAAATAAATACAACTCCTGACTGTAATTTTTCTAATTTCATATGGCTTGTTTAATTAAATTAACAATATCATTTGCATGTATTAGATACTGTGGCTTCCAAGCTGTTGTCAAAAGCAAAAATATGAGGCTGTACCTCTCACAGTAGTGACAAGTTTTTTTTTGCTTTTACACTCTCAGTAAAGCTGTAACTAGTCTTTTCCAAAACACTTGCCAATAAAGTTTTAGAGGTCAGAAAACAATAGCAGTTGCAAAATCTGCCAGAATTTTCTGTCCAAGGCTAATATAATCTTCTTTCATTTGCCTCCTACAATAACATTCCCTGAAAACAAGAGAAAAGCTTCTCTCAGTATCCCCTAACCTGTATTTTCAGTCACCCGACATCTACTTGTTAGAGGCAATGTATCTTCTATGAATTTCCTTAAAAACCACTGCAGACAAGAAATTTCCTTGCTCTGAAACTTTCAAAGTGCTTACTACATAACAAGAAAACAAAAGATGCAAGCGTTTCAAGCGTTTCCATGTAATTACGGTGCTTCAATGTTAATTATCCAGTAATGCATTTTCCAGGAAATAAAGGGTTACAGAAAACCCATACTGGGTGTCCCAGCCTGATCAGAGCAACTAGGAATTCACCCTCATGCAACTGTGTCTGATACATTTACACTAAAGACCCATATTACACCTTCAATGTACTAATAAGAGATACTCTGGTGTATTAGCAGACTTCTCGGGAGCTTAGGTACAGGACTGCTTCTCCACTGCTGCTGCACAATAGTGATGGTTTCAAAGCAAGGAAACATCAGTATCATCTATAGTAGTCAGCGCAATATCGATTAAAAAAAAAAAAGTCAGTTAAGCAAAACGTTACTCACTGTTAGTTGCACACTCATATCTGAGTGTAATATGAGAAAAGAATTTCAAGTAGTCTGACCAGCACACTCTTGTCTTCACTTAAGGTTTGTTTCACAGATTTGCTGTGAAAATTATTCCTTTCCCTAGTATTTTTATGGCTCTCCTGGCCAATTCATCTGAATACTCTGTATTTACCCTTACAGCACCCCTGAGGGCAGTAGAACACAATTATCCCAATTTTACTGATAGGAAACTGCAGATAAAATAGATTAAGCCTTTCACACAAGGATCAAGAGTTCTTTGTTCTACTTATTGTTGCATGTCATCTTGTAGATAGCTTTCCATTTGGCTTGAATCCCAATTGAGAGCTGATGCCCACACCCAGCTGACAACTTTCTGCTTCAAGCAACCACCACGACACCCCAAATCAAAACAAAATTCTCATCAATTAGTAGTTCCTGTTTTTGACTATAGATATGAGTGCATTATGACTACGATGCACTCTGCCACATATAATGTTAGTGTATCTCGGCATCTTAGCTCATACAGCACTCCTGACAATAAAGGAATTTCACACCATTTTTTATTCACTACTTCAAAGATTAGCTATGTAGTCCACGATCACCATGGTTAAATCTCTTTTTCCCCCATTATCACAGAGAGCAGGCACCCAAACATAAAGATACTGCAGCATTCAACAACTGTGGTCATTTGTAATAGCTTAGGTTCTTTTCTTTGGAATTCCTTTCCTGTTGGTACTGGAGACAGTGACTTCAATGGTTTCTGGTTTGGGGTGTATTGTTCTTTTGTGTTTGATGCATTGGTGTAATTTTCAGGTTTGTTTTTTTTTTTTTTTTTTAAAAGTTTTAAAGGATGCGACTTTCACTAGATGTTAATACAGCGTTTGCTCTTCTGGCCATAGTTATCCTCTGTCACTCATACTATACTCATTCTGACAGCATACGTTTTTCTTTTATTTACCTCAATTAATTTTGATAGATGAAAAACAGAGTAGAGGAGATAAAAACATTTGGGAAGAAGAAAGTGGGGCAAATAGGAAACAAAAAAAAACAATACATCAAAATCAGATTTGGTTCTTTATGGAATCACAGGGTAACTACCACTAAAATACAAGAAAAAGTGATCCTATCTACCAAACAATTTAACAATTATTCACTAAAAGTCATGCCATTAACTTGTGAGATTTACTCTTCTGCACGGAAATCCAGGCTCTCATACTTGTGGTTTATGTATTTAGAATTCTCATGGAACCCTCAGTTCTGTACGGTAGGGGTCCACACCCTCTCTTTTCTCCTCAAGATCTACATCATACAAGTCTATGTCCAGCTTCTACAAGATACAAAGGAGAATAGGCACTGTGGCTTGAGGTTTATGCCAAACTCCTTGCAGTTTAGAAGAGCCTATAAAGAATATCAACACTAATAAAACGTAAATAGGAAGCGAACAAATTCAAACAAGCAAAAAATACAGAATACTGATGAGGGATTTAAGTAATAATTTTGTTACTACCACCACACTCTTTTTAAGGTTCTGCAGTATCTGATATTCAGCATTACATACATTTGGTGCTGGCTTTGAATTCTGCACCCAGTCACATACTTAAGTACTGCCAACTTGATAACGGAATCAATTCTTCCAGACCTGCAAATTTCGTCCCCTCCCCCGCGGGCCCCGGCACCCCCCCCAGAATAAAGTCAGCTTATTTTCCTTAAAATTAGTGGGAATTAATTCTCTCATCCAGATCTAAACACTGCATCTTAGATCAGGAGAAAACTGAGTCTCCCCTCTTATTTTACAAATAATGAGAACAAAAATGAGGTACAGACTACTGCCAGATGTTATATATGTTGACTAAGAAACTATGTTTCATTTCGAGTAATTGATATATGTATTTTTAATGGAAGTAGCAGCTAAGTCAGTACATATAATTATCCAATTTTCAGACTCAGTTAAAAAAAACTTAACCTTTAATCCTACATTTGAAGACATGCCAGCCATAAAAATAAACCTGTTCTAGAAGATTAATAGAAAAGAATTACTACATTTCTTTGTATGAGAAGGTAGAACTCCATAAAGCTGTTTGAAAGCATAAACAAAAAGCTTCTTTTGCAAGCTTTATGCCCTTGAATACCATAGGAACTGGTACCAAATGCAACCCAACCTCCTAACCATATTAAAGACAATGTGAAAAACTGGAAGACCATCCTAAATTGCCAGCTTTGTCTTCCATCTAACAACAAGTAGGCTTACCACATTTGAGATGTCTAGCTAACAAGTTGATCTTCCCTAAACATCCATCCCAACTGAAGGCTAACAGTTTGTGATAGTTTCCAAATCCCATTCCTCAGCTAATCTATTGGATGCATCATCTCTCCATATTGTCATACATACACCACTGGATTCCTTCTTATAGTTGTGGCAGTCAGCAAGCTACTAAAGGTGTTAACAATGTTGGATATCTGGTCTTGTAAATACAAAAGCGATTTTCTGGAGTTCATCATTCTAAAAAATGGATTACTGGCTCTGTTAACATTGAATCTTTCTTCCCCACCCCCTCACCTCTTTTTTCTTTGTAACAGCATAGAAGTCAATGCTCCATTATGACCTGGGAGATAACAGGGATGCAGAGGGAGATGCTGCCCAAATGTTCTCTCACTACAACTGTAGTTAAGCTATCTAAATTGTACTGGTGTCACTATGTACTTGGAGTCTGTTAGGTTCGCCAACACTATTTTAATGTTGAGGGAACAGCTTAATATCTAATTTGAGCCCACTTGACCTCTGTTCTTCATTTTTAATACAGTATTGCCCCAACACTTTCAATCAGAGCTGGAGTTGCATGTGTAAAAACATTTATTAAGCCCCAATACTGACAACAAATATCTAAAATACTTCTAAACTGGAAACTGCTATTTCTCTGATAGCAACTCTGATGTGACCCAGTAAGATCACCCAATCAGTGACCCAGCTTTTCTTTTCAGGCTATGTCTCAAGCCTCTCTTCTGCTTTAAGGAAAAAGATTATTACTATTTGCATTCATAAATGAGTTGAAGATGATAAGTGCACAAGACAACATGGCCCTTTCTCTTCTCATTCACACTATCTTAAAACATTCTTGATTTTTTTCGAGAACATCTATACAGACGTCTTCTACAGAAGACAGCCCTTTCCTCTCTCCTGATTGCAGAGCTAAGCTAGAAGACGAGTGATCCCCATTCTGATCTCCTTAGACAAGAAGTTCTCTTGCACTCTGAACAACTTTTCTGAGCATTTGTCTATTCAGAGAGCCTTTTTTAACAAGAATTATAACTTTTAGTATAATCACCTGTGACTTCCACCTGAGCTCAGGCACGCAGTCTCTAAACATCGAACCAGGAGCACAACTGAATTCATACTAATGGCTGAGGCCTGCCAGTAAAAGCTTTACAGTTCTCCAAAATCATACAAGCTTAACAAAGAATTATTTGCATCTTGAAAACAAACTAAAATTTACATTAAATCAAAAGTTATATAATTTTTTCCTTTGACACGCTACATTTATCAGGAACATTCTGTTACTATGTTGATGTTATTAATCTATTTCAGGTTCCACTGCTAAGATTTTAGACATGGCAGCAACCTGGATTCATTATAATTCTGGGAGAAGAAAAAAAAATGTAGTATTGTTAATGAATGCAGATGAAAGAGCAGCCTGTGTGCTATTCATACATATGCCTTATGGTTGCAAACTCCACTGTTTGAGTAATGTTGTTTAAAGAAACAAGCTGGTTTATAAAGTCATGTGAATTTTGTCAGTATTTCCTTCTAGAAGAGGAAATCCTTAAAGAGTTGGAACAATATCACCATTAACCAAACTGATTCAATTCATGAGGGTAGGAGAGAAATTACTTGCCATCTTTTTCCTCCATTTATCAGAAAACTAAATCTCAGTTTGTTCAGCTACTTTCAGCACAAACAGCAAAACTTCTCAATAATTAAGGAATATCATGGGTGTCACTCATCCCCTCAGATAGTTGGAGAAAAGCTGATAACTGAAAATAAGTTAAGGTCTTTAAAACGTACAAAAAAGACAAAATACCTCTGAGATAAATGAAGGAATAGAATTCTGCATCATATTCAAAGTGAACGTGTACAGAAGGCACTGGATTAAACTAAAAGTTTCTTAAAGTATTTAAACACATACAGCATAAGCAGCGATTCAAGAGAAGTAAGACATGAACTAAAGCAAGATTTTCCTCAATACATTCTCTTATGTCATCCTGTGCTAGCTATTTCCCCTTTATGCATACCTGTCTCTCCCATCAGGTGAAAAACTATTTGAGCAATTTCTGATATCTTTATGAAACACGCTCCACCAAATAATGGTGTTCAAAGACATATTTTGCAAGCCGTTTCTTATGTAGCAGTATAAATATTCAAATATAGATTTCTTCTTTTTAGTGACAAGTGAAATTTGAGCCTTAATAAAGCCAGAAGTAAATCCTGAAGTGTATAAGGTTTGTTGTTCTTTCTCAACATAAGAAAATTACATTAAACATAGCACATGAAAGTGCTAAGTCTCACGCTGTCAGCTTCTCTATATCTCTTAAACATAAACCCATCACTACCAATGGTAATGGAAAGTGGCAGCCTGAATTAAATATCTCCCACTTGGCCCTGGAAATGATACAACAGATAAGTTGAAATCAGATCCCAGGTGAAACCACAATAAAGAAAGCATGGTCACATCCTTACACTGTTAGCCCCAGCGTCAAGAAAACACTCTTCAGGAGCTAGTAATGGAATTAGCTTGTTTCAAGCTGTGTGTGAAGAGCAGCATCTTGGTCATCACACACACAAACATATCTGAAACAAAACACCATGCAGTAGCTTTTTATTTTGTCAGAACGCTGACATTTATAAATTTGTAAAATACACTAAGCCTTGTATTAAGAAGCTAAATCCATCATACGCTTGAGGAGCTATTATTCAATATAGTATGATATACACATTCAACTCAGAGGATCTAATACTTCCCTCTAAAGTGTTTGGTATGAGTCTTTGACAACTTCAATATTTCTTCTGCTTATGACTCACTTTTGGATCTCAACTCCGTATAACAGCACTAGAAAAACCTCTGTGGACCAGCAACTTAGAATTCAGCTCCTAAAACTCTTCACTAAAAATTTTCACAAGCATTCATATCATTGCTAAATAAGTTAGTTCTCGCTGCCCACTGCTTCCCATGGTAAGACTGCTCTTTCTTCCATTCCTATCACTTGAAAAGAATTGCCACAGCCTCTAAGTGACCATGTGGGGGGAGGAAGGGGAGGCATGGAAAAAATAAAGATTTTTTTTTTGTAATGGTAATCATAGAAAGGATCTCAGTAAAGTCAGAGAATCATCAACCCACTGTTAGCAAAGACTTATCAACCCACCTTCATTTGCTATTGCTTGCATGGCATTTAGAAAACAGTCAACTGTATTAAAAAGTTAATTCAATCAATTGGTTCCAAATAGCATAAAAAAACCTTCATTTAAAAACAAGAGTTATAAAACACCTTTAAAGAAATCCTTAAAAAGGAAAAGTAGATCTTGTGCCAAAGAGTAAGGGCTATCCCTGTAATTCTCCAGTGAAAACAGTGCTCTATGCCACTTCAAATAACAGAAAGTCACGCACCATACAAAAGATCTCAGGGACCATTAGGCAAATTATGTAAAATCCACGATACCCCACAAAAAAAAGCATTATTATACTCACTAGTATAACCTACTACTAAGGTCTGCATGAAAATAACAGCTTTAATATTTCTGTCAAAAAGGAAGCGATCGACTCAAAGTCTCCAAGCAATAAAGAGGCTATTTTCCCCGCTTTAAAGTTGATATTGCACCTTGTATCAAACATCACCAATATGTAAGACTTAACCAGTTTTTTGCTACTTTAGAAACCAGGACAGCCCAAGAGCATCCAGTGCTTTCAGAAATATTATTTTTGATGTCCTCCAAAGTACTTGACTTCTGGTGGAGATACTGAAATCTTCGCTGATGTTGCTATTGCTAATAAACAAAACCAACAACTCTGAAAATTAATAGTTGGACAGTTTTAATGTATTAAAAAAAAAAACAATTTCAACCTATAAAACAGCAGAAGCTATCCCCTAAGTACATAGAAAGCTATAATCAAATTGCAAGACAGACTCCTCCTGTCCACATTAAGTTCACAATACATTAGCCATCAAACACCACTGACAGTAGCCCTGATAAAGTTTTACCCACATGGACATACAGGAAAAAAAAAAAAAAAAGGAGAAATTGAACTGGAAATGAAAAATGAGTTGAAAAGATGTTTATCATTATTCAGCCGATGAGCTCTATGCTGCACAGGTGCTGGTGCTTCACAGTGCCAATAGAGAAGTCTGTGAAATTTTTGTAATAGGTAAGCAGATCTTTATGACTTTTGAAGACACTGTACATTTTGTACCACATTGTACCACCATGGAAATATATCTGGACACTTGGAAATTTGCACAAAGTATATGTTAAAATACACCATATTCAGATCAAACAACATGCAACAATGCTTAATTTGAGTCTCTGAAAATGCCCTGAGGAATACAAATTCTGCAGTTCATAAAACTAAATCGCTAAAGAGTTTGATTTCTGTTGATTTTTCTCCTCTTCCACATTAATCTTTTTCTTTAAAAATAGAAAGAAAAAAAGATGCTCCAATTGAAAGATTAAATTGAAAAGAATTTGAACTAATGAAAAACTGAATCTGAGTATGTCTAAGAAATTACATTTGGAATATTTGTTTGGAAGACTTGATTTGTTCCTAACATATGAAATAAGGTCAGATGATGATTTGCACAGTCACTGCAGCTGTTACCATCACCTGATTTTAAACTCTGAAGAAAATCTCTTGTGGAAAACCAAAGACAAAGAGCCTTCAGCATGATTGGATCATTCTGTATCAACCACAACCCTACATTTGAAACCCACGTGAGCACACCAGCATATTGTCCAACTGACATATTTTCTGAAATTATTTTAATAATGAAATTACATCCCTGCAGCTAGGACTGCCTGGACATTACTCAAATGTGTAGCAGTGAAAGCTCAGTTAATGATACAATATCACCAGTCCTAAGAGTTCAAAACTGACTACATATTTCCTGGAAGAGCATCCCTATTACAAGCCTGCCCAGTTTGGTTTTCTCCTTCAGTTTGATCTCTGCCTACCTTCTTGAATATCAGCACTGAAAATCTTTGTGCCCTAAGAAAAATGACTTTAACTGTCACTCAGCTCTCATTTTCCCAAGGGAAATGGGAAAATGCACTAGAACCCCACGCAGCTGATAGTTCAGTTCCCCTTTTGTGATTTAGGGACTTGTTTCTGATTTTTACCCATCCTATACCCTTTGAGATGTAGAATTCTACAAGGGCATGATCACTGCAGCCCAGACTATCTTCCATCTTCACCTCTGAGTTTTTTTTGCATTGGTGAGCAACAGGTCCAGCAATGCCTCTCCTTGGTTTGGGCTCTCTCAACTGCACAGGGAAGTTATCTTAAACACACCAGATTTCCAGCAGATGTATGCATGGTTGAAGTCACCTAACAGGATCAAAGCCTGCATGTATTTTGCCACTGGCAGTTAAGAACAAACACTTTGTCCTCCTCGATTGGGTGTTGTATAACAGACCTAATTGGAATTTGGCTGTTAGGATTGTTCAGACTCATGTAAGCAATATCCCCAAATTTCTGCCTCTGGATATGAGACAGAAATAACAGGCCCCAAGAAGTCACAAAGGATTACTGTATGTAAACCAGGTACAATTGTTGTATCACCCCTTATCAAAGATTAACATGTAGCACATTCCAAAAAGCTTTTTTTTTTTTTTTTTTGCCTTTTTCACCTCAAGAGGAAGGCAGTTTTAAACCAGATTTCATTTTAAAGTAAAACAAGGATTATCTAAATAACATCTCTGATAATGGTCTGTGTCTAAGAACTTTAACAATAAATCAAGCACTGTGAGCTTCTTATAAAACTGCAGTTAACTCATGGTGTTGTGAATGCCAAATTAATATTTCTTAGTATTCAGCAAGAGCAATATAGTACACAAGATCACAGACAGTTGGGTCAAGTACTACCACAAATCACTGCAACAGCAAGTTAATAAAATTTAAATAAATGCAAGTAGATCTATATGTATGAGCATACACACGCAGTTGTTATAGATGAGTTTTCAGAAAACACGTATGGAAATTTTCACATTTCTGAAGCTAACATGAAGACAGATGCAGAGCTCTGGAAAACTTCACCCCATCCAAGGAACACAAGATGTTGGTGAAGATACACAAGCTCACTGGGCTACTAGTGACAAGAGTTTTGGGAACCCAAGAATCTGCTAGTCTTTAACTCAGGTAAGATTACAGACACTTGCCATCCCTCCATATAGATAGCTGGCAAACATGCTTACACCTTTAAAAATAAAATTTCAATTGCTATGTTTTCTCTTAAACTGTGGTGAAGCAGTAACTCATGCAGTTGCAGGGCAAGTGCTAACTAACTTCCTTTGATATCAATACCACAGGCAGAGGAATGATACACGTAAACCTAGGAAATAATCACTGCTATTTCTCTCCTATTTTTCCTCTCCTAATTTAAATATAGTCCTGATGAGCACAAAAGCGTTAATCTGTGAAAGGGTTTTTTTTTTTTTTTTTTTTTACTAAATTAGTAAAAAATAAGAAAGGTCAGCTTGGACTTGTTAGTAATATCTTCATCTCCATGTACTTCAACACATAACAGGGAGTGTTGCACCATTCATATCACAAAGGTTACATTTTGCTTCCACATCCCAGCCATTTCACATTATAAATCCTGTCAAAGCTTGCTTAGCATACTGGCCTCAGAAAACCAAGACACGCCACAGTGGATTTCACTAAGGTATTATTGTGTCAAAAATGCTGGTAAATATGCTTGTTACCAGCATCCTTGCTATGGGGAGGGGCAGGTTTTTACTCCTACAAAATATATATGCCAATCTACTTTAAAGGCCTGGAGTGCATTTTGACTAAAAGTATTTACAGCCCACAGTTGTGCTCTCCTTCCTTCTCCATTTGTTCACCTTTAACCCTAACTTCTTCCCTGAGGCAAATTTCACATCTCATAGTGGTAATCTTATTTAATAACCAGTTACATTTATGAATGTGTGGTCTTGTTGGAATGAGACTGCCTCATTAAATACTTGCCACTGCATCAAGCAATGACAGTTTTGTATTCAACTTTTAAAATTAAGTTCACACTTTGCTCAATTGGACATACTTATTAAGTGTTCAACTGCTTTACAGGTTTCAGATGATCAAAGGCAGGAGACATTGGCATGCCTACTAGACTCAGAAAGAACTTTTGCAAAAATCTGCTTTTTCATTTTGGCTATTACTGAATTGCAGTAGCTGAAAGGAAAAAAGCTGACTTCTTTTAGAAAATGTATGGACCAATACCTCATGAGCATCAGGATAACAGCAAGTATTCTAGTTAACCACATCAAAACAACTAGATTTCAGACAAACATTACTCTTTTTCAAAGATCAAATATGGTTAAATTACTTGAAATGTAGCACACTGTAGTCTTCAAAAAACGTTATTTTTAATTAAAAACTAGTATTTGTATCCTTGCCTTGCTATCAACTCACAGAGAATAGAATAAATCTTTTTACTAGCCATTAATATAGCCACAAAATCCATAGCAATGAATTGGAGAGTGGGGTAAAGCCCTAATAAAAAATGCTATTCTGAAAGAAGGAATCCTTCATTTCTTTACATGTGACATTGCCAGCTTCCATTGCTCTTCCTATTCTAATCACAATGAGGACTAGTGTAATGCATGTATTTGTCTCCCACTGCCACACACACTTGTTTGCTTCCTAAGAGACACTTATATGATTAAACTAGGACCTTGTCCAAGGCTTTTGTATTATGTATCATCTGAAAGAAAATAAACATTTGTGTGGGAGCACATACATGCAAGAGTAACCACATCTAAATCCCTCCCCCTCCTGTTCTTAAAAAAAATAAAAAAAAATTTCTAGTACCACAAAAACAACCACCAGGAACCTAAGATCTGATTTTTAGTACTTCTGCCTTTCAACCCATGAATCCCTATGGCTACTACATGAACAGATACCATGGGTCTCTGCAGCAGGTCCCAGGGGAAAGTGTCCAGGTGGGCCCCAAATATCTCAGTGAAGGAGACTCCATGACCACACCAGGCAGATGCTCAGTGCTCTGTCACCCCAATAGTAGATACTCATGTTCTCGTATTTATGAACTGTAAATTTAGAAATGTTTGTAATCATTAGAGTTAAAGCTAATTTAAATCTCAGCTTCTCCAATAGTGCAAAGTGCTGAAGAACAGATGCACATGCAAAATCATGAATATATGTAAAAAAAAAAAATTAACCATTAAATACTATACTGAAAGTACAGACTCTACCAGCTTCTAAGCCATAAACTGAACAGGGAACCTTGACTGCAAACTATGAAGTATGAGAAGGGTGACATTAAGTATTCATGTATACAATTTACTTCCTCCACATCAGGTCTAAAAACCATGCCAGGTGTGCACAGTAAGCCTTGAACTATAGTTCAGTCACCCAAACAAAATGCATTGCAGAGAAAATACTGCTTTAAAAAGTTTGCAAGACACAATCACTCAGAATAATTAACCTTAGAAAATGGTCTGAACAAAAACAATCAATTGTTATTGCAAAGGAAAAATTTCGAGTTTGACATTTGAGTGGAAGGTACATTTTAATACTAGTAATTGTATAAACTGACATGTCACTTAAATAGCTAATTCCTAGCTTGGGTTGAATTCTCACAAATTACTCTCTGAACTATTTGATTCTACCTATGAAGAGGTAAATAAAGCGGGCAGACAACAACAAAATAAGCAAAGCATAACTAAATATAGTAACTATAACTAAATATATAACTAAATATATTCAAAGCTAGATGTATACGAATCTAAATTAAAGCAGCAAATTTAGCTGTAAATAGAGGATCTCAACCAATTCAATACTCTTCATACTTGCCAAGGAAGAGCCCATGTAACCAGAAGCATTCAAACCAAAGAATACTTCATAAGAAATGAAGCTTCCCAAGCAGTAACATCCTACCTGACTTACAGATTCTGAAACATTACTGCAAAGTGCACAGCCTGACACAAATTCCCATCACAAAAAGCGACAGCGTACATCGAAAAAGACATCCATATTTAAGAACCTGAGGCCTGAAGCTTAATCAAAGTGATATCTACTTGAAACACTCCCCCATGAAGTGCTTCCATAATTACAACACATGAAAGGCCTTAACTGTAAGTTGAAACAAAACTGTCTTTAGGTTTTCCTTTCTTAATTTATCAGATGAGATCTAACACCTGACAAGTTAAGGTTTCTACTACTTGATAGAAGGGGTTCCTGAAACAATATTGTTCCAATTTTCATACAAATTTAGTTTGAAACAGTGAACAAAAGTGTATTTGCCTAATAAACTTCAATGAAATTTTCCATTTCTTAGCATAATAGGAAAGCATAAAAACCAGGAATCAGAATAAATGCATATTCAAGCAACAGAATTGTTCACTTACATTCTCCAGATTAGGAAGGAGCAATGCCAAAACTACCATACAAACATTACTGTTAGTAGCAAATAATCAAACAGGCACAATTGTGTTCTGATTTACAGCTAACTCAATGGCAGACAGCATTACTAGAGTATATGTCTGAGGACAGGATGCACCAAACAACTCAGCATTTAACAAAGATACACTGTTAAGTTTATAAATAGAAGAATTGTTAATATTGCTGAACAGTTGTTCCAGCAGATTAAGGAACCTGTTTTGTAATTAGTGACCCTGGGCTGAATTACTAATGCTGGTGTTTAAACAACCAAAAACAACCTTAAGCATATAATAGCTTGGCTGGTTTAAGTCAATAGATAAACAAGTGCTGTAAAATACAGGATTCTCTGTAGTGCGTTTAAGTGTGTTGTCAGATTTTAAAGGAAATAGGCTGACTTGCATGCAGGAAAAAAAAAATGAACATCCGTACTAAACTTTATTTCACAGCAAAACATACAAACAAAAAAGACCAAAGACTTCATTTAACATAACATTATGTTAAATAAAACGTTTTCAAAGACTCCTAATTGCACTGACACTTCTTCGTATTTCTGAAGGAGAAATGGCTTCCTAGCCCACTAAACAATCAGAGCCATCAACTAGGGATTTCTTCACGATTCTACACACTTAAAATAATACCTTGGCAGTTGGCTGTTAAATACAATTACTAAGTTCTGCAGTCTCTCTCAATCTCTTCCCCAGCTCATCAGCAATGTATTTTTCCCTGATTTCAGTTGCTCAAATCAATTCACTCAATCAACAGATACTGCTTTTCCTTGTACTGAAAAGCATACATTTTCAGTCTTCATTCTCAACGTTCCAACACTCAAAATTCAAGTGTGGATGGGAATATCAGCACCCTCAAAAAATACCTTTACTCTTTTCAGATGGCAGGGTGGTGGTGCGGTCCTTGTTCTGCTGACTCAGTTAAAAATGATTAACAGACATACGACCCAAAAACAGCTGCTACAGTGGTCAATAGAACTCTTAAGTTACATGGCTACATCAGGAGGTTTTCTAATGGTGGTCAGTGCCCTTAATTCTAAAGGCAATCACTATCTACAGGATCTTCCTCGAAGTTTTCCAACATTACATAATGGTTTTAAAAGTATAAATCAAACCCTCTTTAGAGTTTACTTCTCCCACAAGAAGAGGCTGAGAGACTTGGGCCTGAATGGACAGGAGCAGAGAAAGCTCAAGGCTATTTCAGTATCTGTAAAGACTCGAAGAGTGTTGGACCACACAGCCCCCAGAGGTCCCCTTCAGCATAAACCATTCTGCAGTAACTGAAAACATGCATTTCAAGCACTTATTCTGTTTATTACAAGCATTCACTTACTTGACAAGTTAAAAAAATTAGATTTTGATTGATTGAAGTCCAGATAATATAGACTCCAAGTTCAACTGTTTGTGCAGTCTTCGTTGTTTTATGAGCTACCTAGCAAACCTCCTGCTGCTTCTCCCAAAGATCTTGCAAAGAGTAGCTCAAGGCAGGGAACAACTTCAACTGGAACTGCTGTTCGCTCACACTCCTGGCAATACTACCAAGTTATTTTCTAAAATACCTATTTAACAAAAAGTAGAAAGTAAAATATTCAATTGCCCTTTTTCTCTTCACAATCATGAGGCTAAGAACCTCGATTTATCTACTGCTGATTTCCAAGGTCCAAATCTCTCTAGAACCAAAGTCAAAACAATCTCCCACAGACCTATTAGTAACATTACCATGATGAGGACTGAAATGATGATGATTTATCTGGGACACAAGAATACAACATCCTGTTTCATTACGTAGTTTACACTTTGGCAGATAACAAAAGCGTAGATTAAATGCATGTAAGAAATATACAAATCACATTAGGCTGATGAGATTTTAAAGAATGATGCGTTAAAAAAAAAAATATTCCATTAGCTCTAATTGAATCTCAAAACATGAAAGACCTAGAAATTCAAACTTCAGAGAATACTTAAAGGACATCTTTGCCGCAGAAGCTTTCTTTCAAAGTCAACCTGCATCATTACCCATGTTGCTATTCACCGAAGTTTTGTCGAAATTTAGGATAAAACTAGCTAATGATCTCCTGATCAGGAATTACTCTTTGTGGTTTTACCCTTGTCCTAACCTACAACCTGCCTGCAAGAAGGCTCCTTAGCTCCACTCCTGAAGCAAAGTCTTAAGTTTAAGTTTATACAAAAGCACCATTTTGGCTTTTCTGTTTTAAAACAAATCAGAATGCTTCAAACCAAAAGCATTATGTAAGGCAATATTTTTCATTAATACTACTGCTTCTTTATTTGACAATTGCTCTGCATATCTCAAAAAAAAAAAAAACCTCAAATATTCTGCTTGTTTCAAAGTAGTTAAGAGTATCTAAATTCCTTTTCAGTTGTTTCTCTGGCACACAACCACTTGAATAGCTTTCTTCAATGTTTAAAAGATGCTGTACGTATTGATAAACAGCAGAGGGTTACACTACACTATGAATAGATACGTTTTAATCCGCAGCCTTTGAGTGTCCAACATCAATGATGGGCTGCATTAGAAAAGTATATATACACACACAAGATTGTGATGCTTTCATACGTTGGCACACTGAGATAAGTTTCAGGCTTACCACTGAAAACATTAAACAATATACCTGCAAATTGTTTGGCCCTCATAAATCAGCTTCTCTTCTGAGACATGGATCTGTTGGAGTATATCCAAAGAAGGGCCACAAAAACAATCCATGGAATGGAATACCTATCTTCTGAGGACAAGCTGAGAAACTCTCTTCAGCCTAGAAAACAGAAGGCTCTGGGGAGACCTGATAGTGTTTTCAGTATCTACAGGTGCACTACAGAAAAGAAGGGGACAGACTTTTTAGCAGGGTCTGTGGTGACAGAACAAGGGGAAACATCTCAAAAAAGCTCAAAGAGGGTAGATTACATTAGGTATAAGGAAAAGGTCTTTTACAGTAAGGGTGGTAAGGTACTGGAACAGGTTGCCTAGTGATGCAGTTGATACCCCATCCCTGGAGAATTTCAAGGTAAGGATCAGGCCCCAGGCAGCCCTATCTGGCTGTAGCGTCCCTGTTCACTGCAGGGGAGTTGGACTAGATGGCCTTCAGAGGTCCCCCTTCCAACTCGAAGGATTCGACGATTCCATGATTCCTCCCCTCCTATGCTTGTTCAGCAACTTAAAGAGAGATGGGTTGGCCTACAATAGAGCTTTCTACCTGCTATAGCAATGCTTAAACATCACAATTTTCAGCAGTTGTTCTGAAAAGCACCTTATTGAAAGAAATTAACATGTACACAGAGTGAACTACTTTTAAGCTGAAATTACTAATTTTAGGCCAAGAAACAGTCCCCACTCCCTAGTGCTGCTCATGGGAGAGAAGTAGGACAGGGTTCTATTCTAAGAACTTAAGTCTGATTTAAGTTTCTTGTTGGTTTTTGAGCATCAACCATTACACTCTCACATATCAGCTACATTTTTAATTTTCAATAGATACGGCAGCTTGCAATCAGTGCAATTACATTTGTGCATCCATTTTGATAACTTACACAGAGTCACACCACACTTATACTATGAAGACACACCCCCATAATCTCCTTCGTCAGTACGCTCATGTTTAGTTCCCACAACATTCAAACTTATTCTAGAAAAAAAAAATGTAGTAGATAACACATGATTTCTTAAGATTGCTCTACAGAACTCATCTCAATTAAGACACTGCAATATTTGTGGAAATATGAATTAGTTTCTTGAATGACCGTGGGGAAATTGAACTAAATGAAACTTTGCATTTAGTGGAATTAATAACTTGCTTTGTTCACACCAAGTCTCTACTCTGAATATTTCTATTTGATTTTAAGCTTGCAGCACATTCCTCAAGATACGGATGGGAAAGACAGAAACAAACTGATTCCAACCAACACTCACTTAAATTAAATAGTCAAAGAATTAAATAGTCAAAGAAACAGCTAACAATCATACAGAAAACATAGCCACAACTTTCCCATTATGTGCAGTTTCAGCACTTTGTATCATAAACTAAGTAACAGGTGGTGAGAAAGAAGTTTACTTATCACTGTCGAACTCTTCTTTCCTTCTCCTTTGCTTTGCTCATACAATCCATTCCACTCAATTGCTCACACAAATTTCTAAGTAGAAAGTAAGAGGTCCTATTTGTGTTGTAACAGACCAAAGCTTTAACTCTTTAATTACTTCAGCAGTGCAAATTTCAGGAAAAGCTCTGTTAACTCTGAGCATGCTGATTTCTGTACACTTCTACAAGGATAGTTCACAAAAAGCAATGTTTCCACACTAACTTCAGCTATTTGTTCAAAGACAAAAAATATATTCACATGGGGCATGTGTATCTTCAAATAACAAACTGATACACAATGCACAGCAAAGTCCCTTATAAAGGAATAGCATACATTATCTTTCACTCAAACATATTCCTTGAGGAACTATCAGGTACAGATAAAACTATGAAAAACTAAACAAACAAAATGGACATTTCAGTCCATTATACTGAGACTTGTCAGTTCAGTGGAATCCTTCTTTTTGCAAGAAAGTGTATACAGATATCTTTACTGAATTCTCAGTTTTTACAATACTGCAGGCCTTCCTTGTTATTCAGTTTCCAGTAAAATCTATCTTCTTAAATACACGCATTTACTACTCCTCAAAACAGTTAGTTAAGTCTCTTCAGTTCACTTCAACACAAGAAGTGACAGTGGCTCTAAATCAAAAGCATCAGATATAATCTCTTCCCAGACTTAAAGAGGATATTCTACTCTTCTTTCAACAATGAAAAGAATTAAATTGAGAAAGAACACACACCCAGGATCAGAAGTGATTCATTTTAAAACTTCTGGATTTTTCTTAAAAAGAAAAGTTCCAGCCTAGCCCAAATTTGCTAAAAACTATTCAATTTATTTTGTAATTATATGAGAGCTGATTCTCCAGTGAAGCTCAAATCAAATCCACTACATAAGAAAATGAAACATAAGTTCTTATGAAATAGTCTTTATATTGCAAATTATAGAGTAACTGTTAAAACACAACGGGTTTCATTCATTTCTTAGTATAACACCAAACACTGTTGGAACATTTCATAGTGAAAGACTGAATCTAAATCAAATGTTTTTAGTGAAATTTATCTACAGGCTCCAGATGAAAAGCAAAGAGAGAACTGCAGTCTTAAGTATTTGATTTTCTTGTTAAAGAAAGGATTTTGCAGACTTCCTAGTATCATAAATACGCTGAAGTTGAAATATCAGATCATACCTTCAAAATGTGTTACTTCATTCGGAAAAATAGAGTTTGTATTTTAGTGTTAAAGCACATTCTCTAACAGACCACATCAATTTGAGAAAATTCTGTTGCCAAGGTAACTGGACAGAAACTACTGAAAACACTTCAGACAACACTATAGATTTTTAATTAGTGGGGGAAGTGTAGTTATAAAGCAAATGATATAGTAGACAAAACCAGACAAATTATTGTTCTTCCATAATTTATACTAGAAGCAGACCAACTCTGTTTAAGTACAGGTTAAAGGTTACAGCTTTTAGTATAATCTAATTAAAAAAAAAAAAAAATCAACTGTACTGCTAAAGAGGAATGTAGTAGTTAATCTCTGACTGAGGATGAGCTGTTAGCTCCTGTGTAAAAGACAGAAGAGGCCATGACAATTGCTATGAACAATAAACCATTACCTCTACCCAGTCCACCATTCTGAGTATCTTAGTTAAGAATATAGGTTCTAAGTTTGCCTTTTGAAAGTGTTTCCTATAAACCCACTCAACAAGTTTTACTCATATATCCCTTAGTATACCAGACTAAATTTGAAAATTATCTTTGTGTACTCAGTAATTCTATAATTTGGAAACCATGCTTGGAAGATAGATATCTTTCTGATAATCTTTTGGCAACACTACTCAGGTATTTGAAAACAGAAGGGAAAATGAAGTAAAAATCACTACTGAGCTAAGTAAAAAAAAAAGTTGATTTTACTTCATTTATTTTCTTAAGTATCAGTTTGAGAGATACAGGTTCCTTTCCTCAAGGTATCAATCCTTCCAGTCTTAAGTGACTAAACATGTACAACTCAAGGTTGTTGCATATGCTTATCCCACAGCTGAATACATCCATCGTCAAGACAAGAAAGACAGAGTTCTACAACAAAAGCATAATTCAACATTTCTTGAAAACTTCCTGTTAATACATGTATAATCAATGAATGTTAAGATGTTATAATTATGAAGTAAATAAGAGAGTTAGGCAAAGCAGATTATAATAACAAAAAGAGAACAGATAGCTTACCCGTATCCTGGGCTCCCTTATGAAGCCCCAGCAGAGTGGATCTCCCAGAAGAGATCCTTCCCCACTGGCAGTCAGCCCTTAAATGTGTTCAGGAGAGGTGGAGCCAGGCTCCACCCCTTCTGGCAGCACAGGTGAATTGCCTTCACCTGTGCTCCCATGGCTGACTCTTGGCTCACCTGAGGCAAGCAATCAGAGATGCAGGCCATCATTCAGCAGTTCCCACACAATACAATAACAAACCCCCAGGGAATATTATTTCAAGTATACAAATCAGTGTAGATGCCAAAATATCTTAAGCATAAATACATTTTAAAACAAGATCAGGAAACAATTTTCTTCATAGCAATCATTCTATGAAATTAAATCAGAATTTAAGATTTACAAATATGGTCCACATCTCAGGTCAGATAGAGAAGCTAATTTAACAGCTCACAAAACTGTTGCAGATGCATTTATTGTATGTTGACAGGGCAAGCATTCAGTTTGCCAGCAAAATGAAAACCGCAATGATCAAGACTGACAGCAAGAACACAGCAGTAAGTGATGGGAAAGTAGGGTTTCCACTTTAGGACAAAAGCTATTCCCCAGCCCATTACTCTGTCCTTGAAGAAAAACCACAACATGAAGAAGAAAGCAGTTTTCGTTTACAAATTCACATACAGCTCTCTATAATGATGGCTTGGAAACGAAACGCTAGAAACCAACTATAGCTTTTTTGTGCTCAAAAGTTTGCTTATTTTCTTGTTAATTATATCAGACAATGCTTGTCCAACGGAACTTCCCCTTGCTTATGCTCCTGGATTACCACAACTGCATGCATTCCTAAACTTTTATTTCACAAATTATCAGGAATACGACAAATTAGTGTAGCGTTTTTTCCAATCATATTTAGCAAATATGAATATAACTGGAAATGACAATATGCATTAACAGTACTACACTTTTTTCCCCTCTCCTTGCCAACTGCTGCTATTAAAACCCTAAAACATTTAATACGATTCAGTCTCAGTAACTATAATAAATTTTATATCTGAGTAAGGTTTCTAAGAAAGCTGGCCATGAACTTCAGACTGGCTTCCCAAAACAGGTTGGTATGCTAAAATCATGCAATAGTGGTACACAAACGCCCTAATGGTTGTAGTAAGGCACTTTGGGCCTATACTTCATAGAAGCAAGGACTCACAAGACAAAGTGTGATTTTTTTTTTTTTTTTTTTTTTGCACAAGAGCAGTAAAGAGGGCTACACACTGGAAAGTAATATCACTTCTATAAAGATTAAGGAAATTAAGCTCACCATGCTTTCCTACCCCAATTTTACACATTTATAAATTAACATTGAAGCATCACATGCTCTTACATGACACCGTTCAAGTCTAAATGCTTTTTTCTAGATATTTTGCAAGGAAGTTTGTACCTAACCAGTTCATGGATGGGGACATATTACCTAGGGCAGACACCCGCACACCTAAGGCACTACAATGCAACAAAAGCAAATACACTTTAAGGATCGTAAGAAACTGTACTCCCAGGGTGAATCTGAATATTTGTCTAACTCCAAGTTAAGACGAACTATAAACTTGTCTAGTAAAGCAACAAGCTGATATTTGAAACATGGCCTAGAAAGACAATGGAGCATACTAAGAACCAGGATCTTGAAGCAATGTATTACGAGTGCCTAAAACACCCATGAAGGTCCCCATCCTACTATCAAGGCTGACTGGCTTGCATAACTTCCGAACTCCACAGTCATGTCCAACTCAGAAATGTGAAAAATTGTAAATCATTCTTTAAAGATCTTTTACTAAGGCAGCAAGTGGGGGCGGGGAGGGGAGGAGGGAAGATATACCTACTCCTGCTATGTATTCTCCACAGAAAAAAATTCTTCCAATTAAAACAAACAAATACCTGTTCTGAATATGAGGTCCATTCTGCTCATGAAATTGAAATAGATGCTTAATTGGTTAGAAATCTGTCTAGGAAACTACATTCATTTTACTGTTTTCTTTTTAATCTTTATGAAAATAATTTAAGTAGTAAAAAATAACAAAACAGAATAAACAGAGTAGATACATTCTGTCCTGAAAACAACAGGAAAGCATCATGCTCAGAAAAGCAGTCACTTTTACATCTTAGCACATGGGCATACACATTCACATGAGTACACAAAGGCAATAATGAAACGAAAGTCTTTCCCCCCCCTCCCCACACACACTGTGGCACACTCGCTACTCTGGCATCAGACTGTCTTCCCAAACTATAGTACCAGGCTAGCTTCCCATCCTGATCTGCTCTCTTCTTATGTTAACCTCATCCCATTGGTTAAGCTTCCAGCCAACATAACTTTCCCATTACACTGCATTAACTTTTCCCAATAGACCGCTTGTGACAAGCTTCAAAGCATCACAAGCACTGTCAAACATTTTTCTCTTTATCCTTCAATACTCAACAGCAACCAACCTGAACTGGAACAAACATCTTTGTTACCACTTCAACATTTTCATTTCCTGAGATGCAGTGATTTGCATGCACTGCTGTCCGCTTACCTGCTTCCTGCACAGATAGTTGAGTTCAACTGTGATCTCTAGATGTTGGCAAGTAGCAGACAGAAAATAGCACAGTCTATGATCCAAACCAGAAGGGACTCATGCTGAATTAGACCATGAATTGTCAAATTATTTCTTAAACTCCTTGGTTTAAGATGTTCACAGTGGCTTAATTTACCATACATGGTATATCCAAAGGCACAGCATAGAATCCATCACCCCAAAATACTTAAGCGTGGAAAAGCAAGAAAATGTACAGGCAGCAATTCAAATTGGCCAATTCCCCCCTCTGTCCTCTCTTACTAAAGGAATAATGAAAAGGTTACAAAAAGAAACATTAAGAAACCACAAGACATCAGCAATCAATTCACCACAAAAAAGTATGAGGCAGCAAAACATTCATATTTCAAATATTGCACTGCAACCTCTGAAATAGTTCATATGAATTGCCCAATTCCTTAGTTTTTGCATCAACATAAATTTACTGGCTTAACTACACTGGCAGAACCCTGTAGCCCATTCAAAGACACTCATAGTGGAAGTAACATAGGTAACAAAAGGATAAGGGCTCTCTAAAGCAATCCAGCCTTGCAAGACTGTACTGTAAGGAGATACATATCACATCCATAATTAAGAGCATTATTTTCACCAACAACCTCTATGGTAACAGATACACATAATGAGGAAAAAGAAAGGGGATTCTCCAGTAGGAACAGCAGCTCACAGAAGATGAGAAAAGAGACGAGGGGTGCAGTCACTGAAAAAGTTTGATTATTGACCAAAATTTACAGAATTTAAGCTACACTATTTCACAGTTGTACTCATCAGCTGTGCTCATCAGCTCATCAGCAAAGCAGGAATATAGCAAAAAAGACTTACCCTTACCAGATCATTAGCAAAAAATGAAAATATGAAATATTTACCTTAGTAGCAGGCAATTTGATTATATACTGAAGGAAACAAAACTAGAAGACCAACATACAGCCAGTGTGAGAGAAAAATAGTTGCACTGAATATACTAATTATGCTATCCCCTAGCATTTCTGCAAACACAATCAGTGCAGCACAGTTGGAGTTTGCGGCCAACTGAGTTTTCAGTTCATGATGATTCTAAATCATTGAATCATTGTGTTGAAGTTCAACGTAATCTTTGCTTGCTTTCTCTTTATTTTTAATTCTCTTTGCATCATCATTCATATTCATACTTCTCACTTACCTGCTGTCTAAAAAAGAGAGTGATAATGTGTATAATTTTGGCTCAGCTTAATTAAAAATTGTGCTCAAAGTTTCCTATTGACTTAATAGGAATGTGGATGTAAGTGTTCTTAAGGGAAGAAATGAACATTATTAAAGCCTCAACGTATTTAAAAGATGTGTAGCTTGCCTATTACATGCAGAAAACCCATTGAGAAATGCACAGATCCAGATGCATACAGAAGTTCTTTTGTCTATTCAGATCACACTGAAGAAGGAAGAGACCACAAAACCACTACACTATGCTGTAATGCCAACAATATACCATTACAATAAAACCTATGCAATAGAACAGAATAAAAAGAAACTATACATACATAAATATTATTGTGCTCTTGACACCCAATATGCCAATGCTTCGTGTCAGCACAACTGATCTACAGTTTATGCCTTTTTGTTTATCCTCAAACAAATCCTTTCATGGCAGATCTAAAACTCATCCCTTGCACTCTCAATAGGGCTGTAATATGCAGTTTGTTCACTATAAAAAAAAATTTATTTAAGAAAAAAATGTTTACTGCCACCAGGCAACCTGCAAACAAATTTACTCTGGGACAAATCCTATATTCTGTGCAGTTCACTAGTTATAAAAAAGAAGGAGCATTCCATAGAAATTATTTCAGTGGAATTCCTAAAGCTATTTTTACTTTTATCCTATGGGAAATACTGTCATAATTGGAGATACACTGGAAACAACCAATTAACCCACTGAAGTCAGCCTTTTAGTCTGACAGCATTACTACCCTTGAGGCATGCCATTCCTACACTGTCAGCAGAAGACACAGTACTGCAGTAGATGTTTCATACATGCTCAGATAAAACAAATGTAGCAACATAGTAAGTTGGAAACTCCCTCCTGTAAAACTGCCTCTGAAAGTATTGTCAAAGCATCTATTCTCATTCCAGTGCTTCAGTTAAATCAGCCAGAATCCACCTGACAAACAGGAAAACAGCAGTGCACAGGAGGGAGCCGATATCATGTATTTTCAGTGACTGAGAAACTGTAAAAGAATTGCTTCCTGCATTACTTTTTGGGAAAAAAAAGCTACAGAAAATAATGACACTCCTGATTTGCGCTGAATCATATGAAAGCAAGGAAAGGTTACTTTTCTTATTCTCACAATGTTTGTTCATGCTCAAATCTAAGAAAAATAGGCACGTGCATTTCAAGCACTACTGTTCAGAAAAATTCTCATTATTACTATAATATAATGAATTAATAGTAAGAATTATCCTTATTATTACCTTTAGGATGTTTTCATCACTTACTGGATCACAGAGCAGCAGCAGCAAGGAGTGATGGAAACACTTCTGGAAGAAAAAATATAAGATATTATTTTATGGTACCACGATATTTGCAACATTAGCACTATTAGATTTAGTTTTGTATCTTGAAATGAATGCTCTAGTTACACATTGACATAAAGCTGAGCTAAATGAAGCGTGAGATTACAGATCAGTATTCCCTCCTTACTACTTAAATTCATCTACATCCAAAAGATCTCTTCTTACCATCTAAACATCAATGCTTTGTTTTGCAGATGGGGAGACTGAGATGCTGAGCAGTGTGGTTTACCATGTTTGAAGAGCAAGCAGATCAGTAAAACAAGTTTTACACTGAACCTGAGCTTAATTCAGACAGTGTTACTTAGACTTCCAAAGCTCTTGTGCCAGGATTGCACAAATAACTTCACTGCTAGAAGAGGAGAAATTACAAGGTGTCAAGCTCATGAACACTTGGATGTTTTTATCTGAAAAATCCTCTCTATCTGCAAGTTATCAAAACAAAGAGTCTGAAATTGTTGTCATAAATAGCAAGATAACAGTAAAACATTCTTTCCGAGTTTCAACCTAATACAGAAAGGTTGGATATATGTTTGTTTTGCTTAAAGGTGTTAGGCAGGTGATCATTTTCTTCTTCATTCTGTTCTATACCTGTGTGCACAGCAATGTCATCTAAGTAACTCCATGACTGAAGGGAAAAATAATCAATGTTTTCACTAATGTTTTAATCTTCTGTTTATTCAGCTTTGGAATTTTTGGTGGCACTCAGGCAATTTTTTCAGTTTTACTGCGAGCTTTGAAGCAACTCCTATCAGTATAATGTCTAATATTCAGGAGGATGGAATTCAGTCAGGAAACAGATGTAGCAGACTAGAATGTGTTTTTACACAATTATAAAACCTGATGAACTGAATCTCCAAAACACTGTGAATTCCAGGTAATCTGAAAAATCTAAACATACTTAAAATCCAATGACATTAACTAGAACCACACAACAGCACTTGAGCAAGAATGCTCTAAAATAAATTGCAAAAAGAACAATATGCAGCATCATGCAACAAGATGACTGGGACCAGTACCCAGAGACCATCAAGTCACATCAGAGATGCTGTAGTCACCATTCAGCTCAGATGTATTGTATTTACATTTCAGCACAATGGTACCATGAGGAAAGACAAAGTGCTCAAGTTATTTCAGTTTTAATTTCCTTGCAGCCAAGCTGAAGTCTTTAACATTAATACAGCTGAAACAACACTCTTGATTAAGGGAAGGAAAAAAAGTCAAACAAGATAAACTGGGTTGACATTTAACTTCAATTTAGTTAACATTTTAAATTTTTGTCTAAATTTCTAACGGTATTATCAAAGGCAAACAGAATCAAGGCGTAGCAGCTTGACGTCTGGTCATCTCTTCTCTGTATAGATGAGTGAGTACAGAGGAGTGAGATGAGTTTAGATGTGCTGAAAGCTTGAATATACCTCTAAGTTGCTTTAAGACTTTTACAGCATCCACACACCTTGAAATAGTTTTGAATGAGTACTCGAAAAAACATTATTTGTATTATCCAAAAACATCAAGTTACCATAATTATAGAATACATCAAGCTTAAAGTTCAACCAGCTAAAAGCTGCAGAAAAGGAAGCTCATCTGAAGACAAGAGCATGTTAATTAATCAAATGGTCTCTCGAAAGCTAGAAACATGAATCAGCGTGTAACTTTTCACTCCTTTTTTCTCCCCACAAAAAATTACAAGGAATTATGTCCTGACCTGCTTGAATACAGCCAGTGCAGCATACAGCAGTGCACTGCCCTGACAATGAGCTTTGACTTACTGGTGTATTATCTTGCAACAGTTTAGAAACGAGCTACTACGCGGAAAAGTATCTGCATATTCACCTGCTGAAAACAGAAGGCTTTCTGGCTCCAGATACAATATATTTGTTAAAAGCAGCACATCATTTGACACCACAGATGTCTTTTTAAGGGGGTCCAAAAAACCTACTTTGAAGTAGCATAAAAGGTTTAACCAACACCTAAGAAAGGAAAGGCTTCTGCTGATCTTCTCCACCCCAAATATATTAGATTTCACTCTTCAGATAAAATGCTAATTGATATAACACAATAAGCAGTACCCTATTTTGTTCCAAAAAATGCAAAGCAGTCAAGATGTTCCTACTAAAGCAAACCATTCTGAACTGCTTTGCAAAGCCACAACCCTAAGCAGAGACAGATCAGCTAAATTAAGGCATTTAGATAACTTTTTTTTTTTACCAGTTTTTACCATTTTATAAGTAGGATAATTATTTATCCTGTAGTCAAATCTCCATGCGAGACAACAACCAAATTTTAGTTTTCATGTTATAAATGTTAACAATTCTACAAACATTTCTTTAAAAACTGTATCTTGTTGACATGCCAAGTCTCTTGGCATGGAAAGAATGTGGGGTTGTATCCTCAGTCATCGTAAATCACTGACACTTTAAAGGAACCAAATCAATGCTCAACTACAGCTTGAATATATACTGTTTATTACTGAATGTGTACAGGTAGAAAAGCTTTGAAAAAATACTGAATATAATGGCTCTGTCCTTCATTTTAGGATTGCATTTTCATGATAACTATTGAAAGCTGTCTTTCCCTTTGCATTTTCTCTCTTTCCATTGGTAGCAATTATGGGTGATTTTATGTCTGTTTATAGAAGATTGTAATTGAGATGGAAAACATACTTAATTGATGTAGGTATTTGTTGTGCTAGGGACTTGATTGCTGACTCTGAAGTTGATTGAGAATACCCTTCCTAATGACAGGCTTCAGAGTTCATACATTTGAAACAACAGGAGAAAGTATTTCCATCTTTTCACCAACATTTGCTTAGGAAAAAAAGACAGAATATAAACACAGCAGTGGACCAAACTCCTTAGCATCACCACTGCTTGTCTTATTTCTCCTTACTGTCCCACTTGCAATACCCCCAAGTTCAGAATACCTGCAAGAGTTTTTGTCTTCAGAATACAATAGGGCCCTACATAAGTGCCAACAAACAGCAAGGTATGTGAAGGCAGACATCATGCATGCAGGACTAGAGCCAGAGGGTTGATAGAATCACGAAACCATAGAATACCTCAAACTGAAACAGACCCACACGGATCATCAAGTTGAACCCCCTGGCTCCATAGAGGACCACCCAAAAATCAATCCATATGTTTGAGAGCATAATCCAAGTGCTGCTTGAACCCCAGCATCTTGGTGCTGTGGCCACTGCCCTTGGGAGTGGCCTGACAACTCCCTGGTGGAAGACCAGAGCTACTATGGCTCAGCAATAATCTTGCAGGGCTGAACTCTATGTCTCCAAAGAAAATTCAGATAAAATGACAGAATGTGTTTCCTCGGCAATTTGCAGCATATCAATTCCTTGTTCTTTAATGATGGAAGCAATTATAAACTTGTATTTAAAATATGACATTGCTTAAACATGTGACTACAGGAAGAACCATAGAATAATGAAAACTGTGTGTGATAAAATATAGCAAAATATGATCTATAGTCATCTTGGTTTAAGAAACCAATAAACAGACATCTGAATTTCAAAGAATAACTAAATTAGGAAAGCACAAGCATACTTCATACGCTGTTTTCCAATGCAACAAGCACTTTTTACAGCATTTTGCATACCAGAGTTGCTTCTTCATTTTACAATTTTTAAGAGTAGGTTTTGGAGGACTTCTGATTATTAACACTTAATCACTCAAAGAGCAAACAAATCACTAAAGACTATTTGTATACTACAACATGCAATAGGAAGAGGTTTCAGAAGTCAACTTAATGCAAGCTTCCCAACCTGAGAAACATCCTTTGAAAACACCTGCATGGATTCTTCAAGTGCAAAAACAAAGTACTGCCTTACAAGACTCAGCTCTGAACTCCTCCCAATGCTATGTCTTTTTTTCATACTGCAGAAATCCACATATCAACAAGAGAAGTAGAAATACTGTCAGAGCGATAACATTCAGATGCTGTATATGGATGTGTACTACTGGAAAGAAATCCTACTTTAACACCAGCTCCTTCACGGGGGATCTGTTGGAGGCAGATGGAAGCTCCCACTTAAGAAAAAAAAAAAAAAAACAACATCATTGCCTCTACTAAAGCAGTACTCTGAAGTGTTCTTTCCTAGTAACTTTTCTTAGGTAGAATTCAGCCACAGCTGTAACATTTTCTATTAGGACTCATTTTCTATTTCCACATCAAACGTCTTCTCTACTTTCTCCTTTCCTAGCTCACACCTTGAGTATACAACCCAGCACACATCCTTCCTGTCTTACTTCCCCTTTGTATTGGGGACAAACTCAAACACAGTCTTCTTCAATCCAGAAAATCCATTTACCTATTAGAGCACTCATACAGGAGGCTTCCTTATATATTTTTCCAGTATTTATCCAGTTGCCACATCAATAATTAGCATATTCTTTTCTTCCCCTACATCAAATACCAACCAAATTGTCATGCGGAAAAGTTCAAGCTTCAACTTAAGCACTGTTATTTAGAGCAATGGAAGGCCCGAACGAGCCCAACATCAATGACAAAGGTTACCACAGACAGCATCTGTCAGACAGCACCAGGAAGCAGCCTTCTTGCATACTACAGCTTCCCTGAATTCTATTTCAGGAAACACAGTACATATGTCAAAACATTCTGATGTCACACTAAAATCCTAGAATTCAGGAAGATGCAACAAAACCAGGAGAGCACTCAATGGGCAGCCACTGCTGTATCATTTCTTATCTTGTCATGGCCACCAGAGGCTGTAATATGGCCTCACCATAGAAAATGTGTCAGTGTCAGCAGCACAGCCACCTTCCACAACTAACACAATTTTGTATTAAGACCACCTATCCACGGCAACCCTTCTTCCTCCTCACAAGTATAGGCTAGGAACACTTTCAATGTTATTTTTACCCCTATATTGCATTTGTCATTTAGTCATAACAATGTTATGTCATGCAATCCCATATACTGGACAACAGACACTATGAGAATATATTTCAGCTTCCACCTTCATGTTTTATGCTTAATCAGTACAAATTTGTTGTTTTCTATGAAGGCATACTCAGTAAGTCTTAACAGCTGAAACAAACCTGCTGAAAGTCACTTAAACAACATCCAAGGTGTTCTGACAACCTCTTAATAGGAACTAGCACCTCAGGAAAGCCTTGTCTGAAATACACACAATTACAAGTACTGCTTCCTGACTTCTGGTCATCATATCTTTCTTCTTGAAGCTATGCCAAAGACAACCCTCTAAGCAAAATAACACCTTCAAAGTAATAAGTAGAACTCAAACTCTTGGAAAATTCTAGCCAAAAAAGATGAGAACATGAACTTCACAGAACCTGTCAGACATCATTTCAAGTGCTCTGAAGGTCTCAGCCTTTAATACTAGTAAGTACCTGTTTCCTGGTACATTTCTAACTTCTGGTCTGAAGTAGAGGAGCCAAGAGCAACAATCAATCATTACTCTCACTAGTTTTCATAAACCTGTAAAACATACTGCCAAGAAGCTTTCTCAGAGACAGCAAAGATCTTAAGCTATTTCAGAAGTGAGCATACTTCTGTTCCCATTTCAGAAATAATGCATACTATTTATAAACATTCAGAAGGAAAAAGTAGCATTTCCAGTGGACAAAGGGATAAGTAATTGGCTAAAAAATATCTACTACAGTCTTCGTAGGAAAGCATCTAATTCTAAAAATGTGACACACTACTGCAGTAAAATTCAAACTAGAGAGTATTTCATTATTCTCTTGAACTATTTGCTCCTTATCTCCCTTAAAAGACTTAACTAATTCACAAATTCAAAGTTCTTTCATCTTCTGCAGAAATACAGAACATTTTCTTAGTGACTCAGCTTATTTTGGAAAGATGTCTTTCCCTTAGAAAAATAACTGAAATCATTTCACACAATTTCTTTTGGAGATAATAAAAAAAAAAAGTTGACACATCTTCAGCGGAAGACACGGTGCAACAGCATCTGGTGATCTGTCCTGTTTGTTAGTGCAATGCTGTAACACAATGAAAAGTGCAGCAGCAACAGTATAGTAGCAAAGTCCTAGACCGCAGTAGGCGAGGATTTGCTCAAATGCAGTAACAGCGGGCACAGAAACAAAGAAAAGAATCTGCTTACCCTTGGAAGGCCCCTGGTGGGTAGAGATCTCCAGTAAGACACCCTTGCCTCCACTGCCAACCCTCAAATGAGATTTGGGAAGGGGTGGACCCTGGCATCACCCCTCTTGGTCATTCAGGTTCATTGCACACACCTGAGCCCTCCTGGGTTGGCCCTGCCTTCCCCCCAGGTGCTTAATCACTGCTTCAGGCCATGACTTAGCATTTCTTCCACAGTTTATAACACATCTTGCCAGTGGTTCCACCACTAATTAACATGTTTCTCCTCCCACATGTAAAAACCAAGATGGTTACACTTTGAAAGAGCACAACATAAATTACCCCAAGTTGTAAATTCCCTGCAAGAATCACATTCAACTCATGTTTCTACACAGGACCACTCAAAAATAGAATCTTAAGCCTAAGAACATTCCCCAAACACTTCCTGAAATCCAGCAGGTCAAGTCTGTGTCCTCTTCATCCCTCTGACTACCCAACACCTTGTTCTGCTCCAGAGCAGAGGTTCTCAAAACAGGACTTTGTGTAGTTGATCATAAAAATCAGTCTGTGGCTTCTAGTACATCCTGTGAAAGTACCAGTATTTACAAGCTCTGCACAGAAGCAAAATGGTTTGTAACTTCTAGGCAGAATAGTTATTATCATCTTGTTATGGTCATGGTCACCAAGACCATCAAACTTTCAGATATTAAATTTAACAAAAGATGACAAAATGAAGGAGAAGATCCACTTTGCAAAGAACAAGTGCTTCAGTAACATATGTTACCAAAGCCCTCAAATACACAGCTAAAAACCATTCAGTAATCACCAGATAGGCCACATACATTTTACAGTCTCATCAAGTGTCAGAGGAAAGCTTTTTATTACACCATTACTGCAGGCTCTAACTCCAGTTCCTTCAATCAAGCCACTCACATAATCCTTGGATTCAATCTTCCTTAATTTACAATGCTTAGTTGTATCAGCTACACTGCTCTTTTGAATGCAGCATGTTTATCCGTGATAGCTAACTGAAATCAAGTTATCTAGAAGATCCGTGAATAGTAAGGAAACGTTAGGAGAAAACAGTACTTTTCATTAAGAGTAATTAGCTTTAAAACACAAGGATTCAAAGGAAAGATTTACATTCTTATCAGCTAAATACTGAGAAAGTCCTAGATGTGAGGGAAAAAAAAAGAGTTCGTGCTAAACTATAAAGAGATTTGTGCAACCTGCCTACACACAAAGAAGCAAACTTCAGCCACCTGAAAGAGACTGAAGAGCCATGTTCTATGAAATACACAAGTAGATCCCATGCAGTTAACAAGAAATACATAGAGAACTCAAAAGGACCCATAGCAAAACATGAGGTCAGGGTCTCACATACAGCAATATTAATGCTGAACTGCATCAATATCCTAAACTTAAGTAAAACACCTCAAAAGATTACTCACTCTTAAACCATAGCAGCAGCAGCAGCTCAGTCCTGCAGAAACAGAGAACATGTTGCAACTTGCAATCTGGGAGTACTAATAGCAGTCCTAAGTGCCTTCAGCTGGGGCAGCAGCTGTCTCAGGGGGGTGGGCAAGTCTCACTAGCCATATAAGGTATGGCTTTAAAATGCCTTCTCACACCATTTGTACTTTAAAAGAAGCCATATCTTTTTCTCTAGCTCTTAGAAAAACAGCGCACTTTAAGGAAGACTCCTTCACACACATACACCAGATCTGCTGTTACTGAAAACAGCAGTAAGTTCCATAAGTCAAGTTTATAAATGCTGGACATGATGCCTGAAGTTTAGAAACTTATGTTAGATCATTTCCACCACATAAGTGTGATAAAAACAGCCTTAAAGTGGGTCTCACAGTTACAATTCCCAGGAAAGCAGCAGCATCAACCCACCAAGCGAACCTAGGACAACCCTAACTTCAAAGCAAAGACTAGATGGAAGTGATCCAATTAATTACAATTGTGTGAAATGAGCAGAAATAAAGCCTTGTCAACATTAACCTGATTCTGAAATACTTCAATCCTAAACAATTTTGAGTTAAACATGCCAATTCAAAAAGACACCCATGCCAAAAAAAGCTGACTTCCACCATGCTGCAGCAATTCAACCTAGCCTGAAGAGCACTGCTTATACAAACTAATCATAAGTGACAAAAGCTTGACAACATACTTAAAGGAGAACCTAACGGTCTGTGAGACCTATACATGCATATGCAATTGCATGTTTCAAAACTAATCTGTACACAACAAATATCTGAGTAACAGTCTTAAGCAACTCACTTGTGAAACAATACTTTTTACTTTGGAGACTACAGGAAGAAAAAAAACTGGAGGTGGAACTTCTGAAAAGATGGTTGGTTGAGCAACAGAGAAGATTGAAGAGGAAAAGGTCATATTTTACTACTGCCTTCACATTTTCAAGAATATTGTTGCCAAGACAGGTAAGTCAAATAAAATAGCATAAAAAATAATAAACAAAACCTGGAGAGTTCAACTTCAAAGCCTAACAAAAAAAATGAGCAGTTATAGCACAATGGAAAGATATTCTGTGTGGTTTCAGCTTTTTTTTTTCCTGTTTTTCTTTGCTTTTTCCAATGGAAATTAACCTGTGGATCTGAAACGAACTATTTGTAACACCTGATCAAAGTGAGTCACAAGGCCACACACAGCTGGGGGGCTGGAACTAGATGATTGTGAAGGTCCCTTTCAGCACAAGCTATTCTACAGTTCTATGAACAAAGTTCAACACCAGAGGATCGCTAAGAATAGAAAGTAAAGGCTCCGGGTCCCCGATCTTTTTATTATTTAGATTGTGCAGGATTACACCTTACAGGGATTTTCACCCAAGAAACTGCAAGAGAGAATAAATTAATGTATCCTTTTCAAGGCAAGCACTGTTATCCTCATTCTGACAAAGGACAAAACACTGCACAGAATGATAAAGGGCTATTCATAAGCATGCAATATTTACATAATATGCAATAATGATGAGTTTTATCATACTTCAGTGAGTGCCTGGTTTGCACAGTCATAAACCTATCTGAAAATACAGCTCTAGTGTATGGGTACTGTTGAGTCACAGCCTGAACCACTGGTTGATCACTTGGGGGAAAGTGTCAGCTCTGGCAGCACAGGTGAAGGCAATTCAGCTGTGTAACCAGGAGTGGAGTGTCTGCACCTCTCTTAGACCTCATTTAAGGGCTGACTGCCACTATGAAAGGACTTCTGGTTAGAGATCCCTCAATTGTGGAGTTTTTCCTGTGAGATCCTAGATTCCTAGATCTTTGGAGACAGGTGAGCGTTCCTTTCCTATTTGTCCCTTTTGCCTTTCCACTCCTGTATTGCCTTTCCACTGTGCTAATCTTTCTGACTGTAACAGGTAGTTCTTAGACTCCTCCCATTCTTACTGCTTTGCTTCACACAGACCTAACTGAAAGTAATGTAGACTTAAGTTTTCGGAGACAAAAATCACTGAGGCTGGAATTCAAAACATCTCAACCTAGGCTCTCAAAACTGAGGAAATGAAGATACTATCATCTTGTTCCTTATGAGGAGGAGGCTCTCAAGTACTCAATTGCTGTAAACATCATGATCACTATCAAATAATCTAATACTCTTGTTTGTCAGTTCAGGCTTAATGAAAGAAAAATGATGCAGAAACAGACAACTGGCCATCTCACAGATAACAGCACACACACATAAAGTACCTGCCAACTTATCAGAAATGTAGTTAAAGCACCAGAGAAGACAAACATGAATAACTTATCCTCCTCATAAAAAAAAGATATTGCAATTCTAGCAACTGTCTTTCTTTGAAAAGGCTGTATTTATGAAACATACAACTTAAAACTAGTGCTCCAACTCTTATGTCTTAGCTGTCACTGACATACGTATTGTTGCACCTAAGCCTGCATGGCTTTATTTCTTCACCTCTAACAGTTACAGTCTTTGAAATGAGCCAACTACAAGACTAAACACCTCTATGAACCATAACAATTTTCCAATTTTTTTTTTTTTTTTTTTTAAAATAAAAAATTTTAATTTTAAATTTTAAGGAAAAAAAAAAGTGAAACAAAGTGCAATCATCTGCCATTCAAATTTGACCCCAAAGAATACAGCACAAGAATATTAAGGGTATTTTGTCATTCCTACAAAGTTGCTTCAGGTTTCTAACTGAAAAAAATATCATACCAAAGTGAAACATTAGTTACTGTTACTATTTATAAGCAGGAAGCAGAAATATGCTGTGGAAAACCACTAGCACCCAAAACCTTCCAGAGAGATCACAAAGCATGAGATACAGATTATATAATTTCTGACCCCATGACAATCTCCATAGTTTCACAGTACACTTGTAATAGTCAAAAAAGTCAGAATTGCCTGCTTAGATCAATGAAGAACAAAGATTAAGAGGGTTTCCATACAGTAGACCAACATTCTAACAATCAAGTTACTGAACATTAGCTAAGTAAATCCCCTCTCAACCTCAATTTCCATCTCAGAGCTGAAGTCTTTATACATCAAAGTTCATTTAAAAGTAGAAAAACCTTTTCAACCAAGTAGTTCAAAAGATTTAACATTTTTTAATGAAAACAGTATATTTGTCTGATCTTCATCCACAATTCAGCTTGAATAATCAGAAGCAGGTCACAACTCAAGTTCTACAAACATTCTTTTTAGCATCTTTCATCTACTTCCTTTATTGGTAACTTCACCCACTTGAGTATTTTTCTGAACCTTTCCTAGCCTAGATGAAGCTGTTCTAGGCTAGAGAATCTTCAGAGACCATTGTGGCTGCATGTTCTCATCTCAGTTTCTTAGATTCCACAGAGTGATTGCTGTGGTTCATATCCATTACATTCTCTTCATTTGGGTTAGAGCATTGCCAGAGTTTAACTTGTATATATACATTGTGAAGGCAGTTCAACCCAAGCATCTACCTTCCTTTGCCATACCAATATTCCTTAAAAATTGTAGAAACTATCATGAATGCAGTTTCCACTCACACAGACAAAAGTATCAGCTAATATTTTTTAAACATGGACAGAGCACAAGATGGCCTAAAAGCTGCATATGCTATATACCCACTACCTCAATTCTATAGTTATTTCTACGCATGAACAACTGAAAGAACTGTTACAAATCCAGCTATCTAACACAGAAGTTACTAGTCTAGTCTCCTCAATCTAAAACCACATAACTACCCCTGCTTCACTCAAAGGAAGAGAACATCAAGTAGACATCTACAGATCTGGACAGATTGCATAGGAAAATGTCTGCAGGACTGACTGCAGCAAAGAACAACAAATAAGAAACCATATCCAAATAGCAGGTGGCTGCATTATTGTGACTGGACCATCAGTGTAGGAAATGCTGTGGTGACCAGAATGGAGTATTGCTTTATAAGCAGAGCAGAGTAACATTCTAGTAGCACATTTTAACCCTTTATTACATTGTGGCAGTACCTGAAAAAGTGATTGCTACCTGAAAGCAAACACAGAACACCAGGCTGTGGTTATGTTTCAACCATTGCAAGTACTTTTCTGAAGTACTAAAGCTTGCTATTGAATAAGCTTCCTTTTTACTACTAGTTCATCCT
This sequence comes from Centrocercus urophasianus, assembly GCF_019232065.1. Classification (NCBI taxonomy): domain Eukaryota; kingdom Metazoa; phylum Chordata; class Aves; order Galliformes; family Phasianidae; genus Centrocercus; species Centrocercus urophasianus. The sequence goes on along the minus strand of NW_024884475.1, from coordinate 42,398,128 downwards.
ACCTTCAAGCAGGCAGTATGTACAAAAACTTCTTTCCCCTTCCCTCCCATGCTTCTCCCATTAATGAGATCAGTCACAGAGGTACAGTTCAAGGAACATATGTTCAAGGCACAGAGAATAGAGAAATGATTCTGTAACATATTTGGTGTGGGTAAATTGCTCTACAGCCCTTCAAAGATCACAACAGACCTTTATGTAAGAGCAGCACTGCAAGATTTGAGTTCATCATCCACCTTCAGATTACTGTTACAGGGAGCTCCTTTCTCAGTAATGCATAATGTTGCATAAGTCATGTTGGGTCTGAATCTGGCTCATTGCATTCTGGAGCTTAACATTGTCTGTCTATAAGCATACAAATAAAATTATTTCCTTAGCATATTTGTACACATGGCAAATGATTATTCCTATTTTGTAATGAGTAGCTTGGCTCAACTGTTATGCTACACTTATTTTTGTATGAAGCTACTTACTAAGAAACACAATGTTTCATTAAATGTGTCTTAATTTGAAGCCTATCCACAGTATAAGAAATTAAGCTGGTAATTTCTGTTGAAAAATATTCTCTTAAATGATCTTTCCCAAGAAACATGAAGTATTAAAAATACATTTTTCTGTCCACTAATTTGCCATAATCTTGTATGAAGCTGTTGATTAAAAAAGAAAAAACTCTAATTCATCAAGTGTTGGGTAAAAATACATTTGTACTCCAAATTTAAAACACACCTTTAAGGGAACTTATTCCATTTAATAAATAGCTTTATCAGATGATTCATCTCTTGATTTTTTTTTAATTACAATTTGTTAAATGTCTATTATTTCTACCACTACAGTAGATAAATTATTTATGCACCTAGTCTTAAATGGCTTAGAGCCTTGACAAATTGCTTCTTCAAAATGACTAATTAATCTATCACTTGTTTTTAGTATAAAGAGGGCAAAGAGTAAAAGAATCCTAATAAATCTACTAAATACTTTCTGTGTACAGAGCAAAATTAAACAAATGAAATTAAAATTTCAGTTGCACACATGACTAAGCAGAATAGTGTCACAAGAGTACCAGAGGTTAATAACAAATCACAGCCAATTCAATAAGTAATTGTTTCTTGCTTCTAGAAATGCCTGTGTTTTAAACCAATTCTGAATGCAAGCTCAAAGCAAACTGTTTGCTTTGCCTTTCTGGGGGACAGTTGTATGTAGGTGTAGCTCCATAGCCTCTCTCTGAAGCGACCAGTAAATGCCTTCAGGGAGAAATAAAAGTAGGACTTCTACAGTGATCTCTCTCCAATACGTGCTTTTGTTCCAGTTGTATGGAAAAAACAACCTGAGGGACTATTTTCAGACTGACACTAAACCACTGGGTCTCACTCCCTCTTCTTTCCAAAGGAAGCTTTATATATTATTTAAAAAGAGGCAGTTCAAGATCATGCTCTTATTCCATACCAATTAAAGACAGTATAATATACATAAGGGTGAAATATTTTCAGAAGCAATAACAGAGAGAGCTATATGACCTAGGATGAAGTTATTCTGACATCCAAGCACTGCATAGACTCTGCCAAGGATAGTTACTCAAGAACACTGCTAAAAAGGGCAGCTCAGGCTATTATAATGAGATCTTGACTGCCACATGGCAGTAGTTATGACCTTGAAGAGTAAGCAGCAGGACACCAAAAGCAGGCTACGATCACATTATGCTTTTTCTTTCAGATTACAGAGCTTTCTATTATCAGAAATCTCCATCATATTGCCTTGTTTAGGCCAATAATCGAGTTACCTCTTATCTTTCTCTTGGACAGAAAAGCAATTCAATTTCTTTAGTTTTTACAGTAGGCATGTTCTCCAAACAACAACTCAGTTTTGCAATTCTTCAGAGAAAAGCAATACATCTTTCTGAAAGGTGACAATTAGATTGGGAAAAAGTATCAGTAGCTTTGCTATGCATATTCTTACTTGCTATTTCCTTGCTGAGTCAGTTCAAACTGGGGTAGCACACCAAATACATTGCTCAGGCAATTCTCACCCAAAAGGCCCTAGGTGTAGAGAAGACCCTCCAACTACTGACATCAGGATCCACACCCCATGACTCCTGCTGGTAACTGAATTCTGGGGTTTGATTTACAAATTAGTACAGATTTAAGTAAGCATTAAAATCAACCATTTGCCTATTTGTTGAGATAATATCCCTCGATATCTGTTCCGCTTACAAAGAAGCAAAATCACTTCAGGCTCTTGGTGATACCACATAAATTATTTACAGGTAAACCAATAGTCATATATAAAAGGAATGGAACAAAAAGAAGGGGAATCTCTGACCATACTGCACTTTTTCACAGAAAGAAATCTGAGTACAACAGATATCCTCCCTTTGGTGGCTGGCTCTTAAATGAGCTCAGAGTGGCTCTACTCCTAGTCCTTTCCTTGTGGTCAGATGAAGAGCACATGTGCAATTTGCCTGTGCTCCCTATGCCAGCCATACCTTTCACCAGCTGCTCCATGACCAGTTTAAGCCCTGACCTAACAGTTCCCCTGAAATATGCCATCCTAACTTGCCACCATTTGTTAAGAAGGCACAGGTGAAGAAGCATTCAGCTGGCAAAGAAACTGCTTCTTTCCAACTAACAATTGTAGCAGTATAGGAGGAAAAATATTCATGGTGGTACAAAGAAAATGCTCACAATAAACAAGAGAGATGGACAATTTATGTGCTCTAAAGACTATTGAGGTAATTCCTTCCTCTGCCACTGAGTCCCTTTTTATGACATGAAGGAAATCAGTCATGCTCAGATTTAGAAGCAACAACTCCATTTGTGCCAGTGGTACTCCTGAGGCACTACGAGTATCTCCTACCAAGCAAGACCTGAAGTGCTTACATACTGCTCTTAAACTTCCAAGCAACGCTGTGACTGTCACTGCAACACATGCACCAGGATTTCCCCCAGACAGAGGACCAAACCCCATCCAATAGAATAGTTTGAAACACTCCTAAAACGTAGGATACACAAAACACTGCAAAAGTGAAGGCAGCTTCTACCTTGCTACATATTTCCCAGCAGACAGAAGCTGGCAGTCCATATTTCAGATCCTTTCTCAACGTGGTGGGATTTGAATCCAAAGTTCTTAAATTCCAAATGAATGACATGGCTGCTATCACTTTCAAAATTGTTGAGGAGGTCTCTGAGGAACTTTCTATACTGTACAGCACGTTTAATCAGCCATAGACTCCCAAAGTCTACAGTACAAAGAACTCACCAGGGAGATCTACATCCTAATCCCTACTGAAATCACTAATTAATATCTGAAAGAGAATTCAAATTAGAGTGACTGAGAAAAGCCCATCTCACAATGCTCCACAGCATTAAAATATTGTACCTGTCAGAAAATGAGCACAAGTTGAAAACCCCAAGGGAACCTTTGATTACTGACTTACTGGAAAACTGGGAGATGGAATGGGAGGTTTAAAAAGGATAAGGAGGGAGGTGTGAATTATGAAGTGTCACATATTCAGTGATTTCCTACTGCAAAGATTCAGGAACAAATGCAAACCACAGGCTTCCAGGATCTGCTTCTTCCTGGCGGTTTCAGCCTTAGCCTTCCTGGCTACACATGCACACTATTATCCTCTGCATACATACAAACCAGTAGTACCTTTAAAGACATTTGCTATACTATATGAGGGGAAAACTACAACAGCAAAGGAATTGGCACAGACTAAAATTTAAATCTATGATTTACCTCTACAAGGCTCAAGCATAAGCACAACAACATTCTGAACTTGTGAGTAAATACGTCCTAGGCTTGGCCTTATCAGTCAGTTAATAGTTTTTTGTTTTTTTTTTTTACTCATTAAGAGTCTCAGGTAGACTGGTAGATGTTCAGTGCTCAAACATCCACAGTGATGGTAGCCAAACAGTCCTCTTAAAGCTGTAGTTAAAAGCAAAACTTTGTTTCCCACTGTGTTCCATAAGCAGCTACCTACTGCAATCTGCTTTTATATAAGACTGTTCTGATGTTTAGTTACTGATCCTTGCACAGCAAATATTGGACTTCACATGGCAAAGTCATTCTGTAAGTGGGAACACCAGACTGTAGCTAGAGAAACCATTTTTATCCCCCTCAAATCCTGGTACAACGTAAATTGAGTTCTGATATTATGAGACTTGGTTAACTACTTTAAAAGCCATTAGGTGGGGACCAATGCAGAAAAACAAAGATGGTGCAATTGTTTCAGCTTTTGTTATTTTGAGGAGGGGAAAGCTGTGAATGGAGTACAAATATAATGAAAAAAAGGAAAACTAAGATGATTTGCATGATCTGTTCCAAAGGAGTCCTAAAAGAAAACACTGTTAGAGAACAAGTGTTACAGTAAAAAGGTGCCTGGGAGAACATTACTGATCATCACAACTGAAGAACTATGTACTTGCCCAGTATTCTGTCAGAGGCCTCATATTTTTCTGACACGAACTAGTTGTACAATAAAAGGTCATTTAACATGCGTGTTTCTAATGCCCAGTGCTCCATCTCCTTAACAAGCCTCTTATCTACAAGAAAAACCACCACAACAAAAACACTGCACAACTGTCAATTAACATAAATAGGATGAAAACACAGTAAATCATTATCCTTGCAGGGCTGGTAGATGTTTCCTGCTTGTCACTGAATGTAGACTGGCATTTTGCAAGCTTACAAAGCAAGAATTTCTATCATTTCAATTCATCACCAGTGCTGTTGCACAAGAATGGGCAAACAGACACACTGGGATATGTACATGTGAACAGCAGGGAACTATAATAGAAATGGGAAGCAGCTCCAGTAAGTTGCCAAGTTATTATTCAATAGTACTTGGCATCTCAGATATATTTTTCTACAAAACCATTTTTTCGAAAGAAAAAGCCAAGATTCTCTTACTGTCACGATCTCCCATATGAAGTTACGTAGATTTTTTTTACTACAGTTTTCTATTTCTGATTCATTTACAGTTATCTGCTGGAGAAGATCTCACCCACAACAAGGTAAAGCACCTCAGCTGAAAACCATGTAGAGTGCACACTGGAACTAATGACTCGTGAGGGGCCTGGAGCATCTCATGAGGAAAGGCTGAGTGAACTGGGTCTGTTCAGCCTTGAAAAAAGAAGACTGAGAGGGGACCTGATCCAGGTCTATAAATATCTAAGGTGTGGGGGGCAGAATGGCGAGGCCGGACTCTTTTCAGTGGTGAGTGGAGACAGGACGAGGGGAAACGGCTGGAAACTGCAGCATAGGAAGTTCTGCACCAATGTGCGCAAGAACTTCTTTACAGTGAGGTGACGGAGCACTGGAACAGGCTGCCCAGGGAGGTGGTGGAGTCTCCTTCTCTGGAGATGTTCAAGACCTGCCTGGATGCCTACCTGTGCGACCTGCTGTAGGGAACCTGCTTTGGCAGGGGGGTTGAACACGATGACCTCTGAAGGTCCCTTCCAACCCCTACAATTTTGTGATTCTGTGACTTAAAACTAACTAGGTAAATGTCAGGAAAAAAATGTAGCACTGCATGAAATGCTGACTTTATAAAACATTTACCTCTGACTGGCCACCCTATCTCCACCCCATCCACATCTGGGGCACAAGTATATATAGCTCTATGTATTTTCCATTGCACCAAGCAGCAATCACTCTGGTGTCGTTATCTATGCCTCACTACTCATTCTATTAACTCTTACATAGCACCTTTCTTCAATTTCTTTTAACAATACTTATGCTATGCTTTCCAAAACTTTAATACTTCCAGTTACTACTTTCTGATATTAGGCAGCACAAAAAGTTTAGGAGATATTTCTTACAAGGTGATCAAAGATCTCTCAAGAAAAGTCCAGAGTGAATTTAAATATATTATTCATTCTAGTCTTTAAGGCAATGGAGCTTCCAAAAATTAAGCTGTAGGTTCCTTTTGATAATATAAAGTATGTACTCCCATTTATTTAGAAATGGATTCAGGGCAAAGAAATGAAGTGTACACATCTTCGTAAGCCTTGAGCTCCTACTGCTGAGTGAAGTCTTACAACTCTCAGCCTCAAACAGTGACAATTTTTCCTCTTATTCTTCCTGTGAAACACACATCTGAAGAAGAACGAACTTCTTAACATCCATTGGTAAGCCTCCAAATCTGTATCAAAATAGTTCTGAGCCCATTCAATGGGGTGAAGATACCAGCAAGGAAAACTACACGTTACCATCATGGCATTGGTTTAGTTCTTCTCCAAGTCTCTGTGGAAGACAGTTTAGGTGGGCTGACTCATTGACTCAGTAGAATGGACAGTTGCACCAAGTCTGGATACTGAGCTTATTGGTTGGGCAATGGTGAATTCTTCAGGATTGCTACTTTAAGCTGAAGGAGCCCACAAAACATAACATTTTAAAGAAGGTGAAATGCTTTGTATTCTGCAGGGTTAAAAACCTTCATCTAAATGGTAACATTTCTATACAATTACCTCTTAGGACAAGCTGTAACTCCCACTTACAGAAGAAGGTCTGCCTTTATTCATAATCCCAATAACCCAAAGAAAAAAAAAAATGCTTCTAGCCCAATGACCTTCAAAACAGCATCTGATTCAGGGAGGGACTACTGAACAGAGAGATAGGAAAATCTGAACACAGAAGGGGAGCAGCAGATTTAAAGGTAAGGTTACACTTGATCAAAGCAATTTTGATAAAAGGATATAGAACTGAGAAATCAGACATCTGCTGGAATTTAACTTAGGAAAAAGATATCAGAAAAAAAGGTCTTTCGTCCTGCACCCAAAGTGTAGGCACTGACACAATGCTTATTCAGGTTCTTCAGGACACTACCACATTTCCAGCAGGTAGATAAGTTGTTTTCTCAAAAACTCCCAACTAGCATTCAAATGGAGTTGCCTCTAAGGTAAAACAAATCCCTCTCCCCTGCACTACTTGAATTCTGCTTGGAAATAAAAGGGGAAGCAAGGACTGTGTTGACAGCATCATGCAGGCACATAGTGCTTCTCAGGAGATACTATGAATAAGAACAGACACTCAGGATTTTGATTTTTGTGGCAATACTATTATTTCCAAATACCAGAAGTAAAGCAGTCTTATGCATAGCTATTCAGTAGCATAGAGGAAGCATAAAGAATGCTTATGATTACCTAAGCAATTCTTTCTCTCATTCTCCTGTGACTGAATTTGGTTCAGAAAAGCAGCACTATGGCATATAGGACAAATTTTTCAAGTCTCAGCAGCGCTCGTGCACATTTACATTCCTTTTTTTTTTTTTTGCTGCTGACCTTTTCTATAAGGCTTATAAAACAGATTGAACACTATACCAAAATAGAAAACAAGCCAAAAGACATGCATGATTTCCTCAATAAAATATTCCACAACCCTGTAAACCTACTCCTGTTGGGAGAAAAGATACTAAAGTACAGACATTGTGAAAGATAACATCAAAATTAAATGCACCCTTGGATCATTAACCTGGACTAATCCCTGGCTTGCTCTCACTTATAAGCCCTACAACTGAAAGAAGCAAGAGATTGCAGGCAGAACCTCACTATATCTGAAGGTAGAAACCATCCTTACATCAGGTCTAAAGAGAACCTCATCAGGAATTATCTGAGTGAACATCTGGGAGAGGCTGGGCTTAAAGGCATGATATTTTCTCAAGTGGGATGCTTAAGCCTTCCTTCTGCACCCCGATTCTGATTTACATGTCCTTTTTATCTTCCAAATTCACTTGAAGGCAGTAGTCCATGCTCCAGGAACACTTTTACTATGATCTTCTCTTTCTGAGAAAGTTTTACACAACAAAACTAGAGGTTAGAGAAGACTAATAATTTCTCCAGCTGAATATCTACTGTACAAAAGCAAACCTAAACATGTAGCTGGACACAAAGCTGTGTTACACCTGAATGTGTGTTAGGTACTTACCGGATCACTGCAGCCAAACAATTCTGCTGTTTGGACATTAAGGGACATTGCAGAGAAGAACAACTCTACTCTCTTGTCTACGTAAATAGCTGCATGGTTTGTTTTTCAGCCATAAAAGTGAAGGTTCTGGAAACTTGGACTAATTATTAAAAAAAAAAGCCAGCATCTTTTAAGATAACAGAAGAAAATTTCCAGGACACGTGAACATTGAAGTAAGAAATAGGGTTCATTGGAATTTCACCATGTATGTTGTTCAGACACAGCGACTTTGCTATTCTTTCAGAGGTATTCTAAATCCAGATAATTTCAGTGCCATTCAAAAGGAAAATTTCACTTGAAGTCTTCCCATGTCACTGCAATTAAATATAAGGCAGAGGAAGGGAAGTTTGTTCTCTGCCTGTTTTTACCCTTCATTTATTTACTAATATTACTAATATTAATACTAGTAAAAATATCTTGTAACAAAATAAAACAACAGTCATGGGTCATACTAAATTGCAGACTTCTATGCAAGCTATCTTTATGCTCTGTAAGAACTGGAGCATAACAAAGCAAAGCAACCTAACAAACCCTGGCTGTTGCTGGTATGTTATAAGAGGGCCACATATAAATAAATCAAAAGCTATAAATAAGTGGTTTATGTGTGAATTAGACTTCTAAGCAAGGTTTAGCACCTGCTGTTGCAGTTGATACAACTTTCCTACTATTGCTCACCTTCAAGGTTTGGTGAGCATGCAGGAAGATCAAATAAATCACAGTCTCACTTTCACATGAATCCAATGGAAAGATCTTTTTAAAGCCTTAATTCGGTGATAAGTCAGGCTGCAAATGATGACAGTTACTAGGTGACAGCCTCACTATCTCACTCCACATCCCTCTTCCACACAGTAGAAATAATCAGTTTCATGACATAAAAAGTATTTCCATACTATCTTACGCATAAATGTACATGGAGAACATACTTAACCAGCACGTTCATATTCAGCCTTTTTTTTTCCTAGAACTATGCCTCATTTAGGTATTTCACAGATACTCAAAAGCAGCTCAGTCCACAGACACTGTGCATCTTTGGTACTTGCTGCAAGCCAGTGACGCAGTTACTAGGCTAACACCTGATTCTGGGCAAATAACAGTAGCCTTCACATCTTCTACACCATAAGGATTTTATGTATTTATTTTTAATACTGAACTATTCTATTTCTAACACAAAGTCATAACAAAGTAATTGTGTCATATTTGTTTGATCGCCAACATAAAACACTCCACAGCCCTGGCAATTACTCGGCGTACCAAGCAACTAACAGACTTGTATTAGTAAGCTACTATGCAGAAAATAAGCTCTATCTCAGCCAAAATCAGTGCGACTTTACACCAACATCTTGTGTCTGTAGTAAATTCAGTGAGTCATTGCCACACTGACTCTCATTCTTTTGGAATGGGCCCACATAGATCAGCACAAAGTCTTCTGACATGACCTGGACAGAAATATGACAACTCATCTTCCAGCGATAAGCATTTTTGCAAGAAAACTTCATTAGGGAATGCACATTAAAGAGGAAGTATTGTGACAATGTCATCAGACACAGTTACTCTAAAGCTTTCCATTTTCAACCCTCAATTAGTAGCAGCCATCTACATTAAACTTCAGGTTTCAGGATATTTCTTGTTTACACAGAAGTTGTGCAGGTAAGTGACTTTTTCTAGTTGATAGCTACTTTGAAATTGAAAGCTTTTGCAAGAACACGACTTGTCCTCGTGGGCATATAGAAAAGCAAATACCACCTCAGTGAGAGTCACCACACAATGAAAAAAATAGAGAAGCCCAACTTTCCTAAGCCATTTAATTTACTTTTTCACAGTAACTAGATATGTTTTAGCTCCATTAACTGTGACCAAGAAAATAAGAAACAGTACGATAACCAAAACTCTTTCCTAGAAGAAGGCATTTTACCAAAATATTGCAAATTGAAGACAGGAAGGAAAGATGCTGTTATTCACAGCTTTTCTTTAATCTTTCTGATGTTTTTACTATTAGGCAAATCAAGCCCAAATCTGGGATCTTTACATATATGTGAGCTCAATTTTAATATCCTAAGTTTCTCTTAAAATATCCATTTCTCTGCTAAGAGTAGAATGCTTTCTATTATTTAGACTGCATCTTAGCTAACTGCGAAATAGGCTCCTTTCAGGAATATAGCAAAATACCTGGATAAAGAATATGCATGCCTATTTTCTTCACATATATATAAAATCTAAAATCTCACAATTATGGAAAAATAAAACAAGTGATATAAGCATAACTAAATGTAAGGAGCATTCAGTGTAATTCTGACTCTAGAACAAGTTCATTACTTACATTTTATTCCACAATTGAGTTGATACTGAACCTGTAATCAAAAAAGTTAAAATATTGACTTCCTCAATGTTCGTGTTTAATTGTCATTGGTCAAAAAGAACTCTAAATAGAATGTTCAGAAAAGCAAGAGCATTAAGTTATCGAAACAGGTAAAACTGTAGTCAGTGTGAGATACTACAGTTTGTCACTACAACTTAAATTTTTGAATGTTATTTTATTAAAACCAATACAAAAGCCCTGCTTTGAACAGAGGATAGTCTGAATGATCTCCATAAGGTCTCTCATCCAACCTAAATATCTTGAGCAAGAAAGAACACTCAAATTGTATTTCAAACAAGTTTGCTGCAAACCTGCTGTGGATTCACCCTAACCCATCCTAAATTTGCATTAGTAGACTCACAGCAGAGTGAGTCTAGAAAAGTGTAGCAATAGTGAGCATTAAGAAAAAACTGGATGTTTTTATTTCCAAATTTCTCTCGTTTACTTGGTATGCCTCATCTATATCTCAGCTGCAGACATAAGAAAACAGGGTACCTTATCTGCTGTTAATTTGTTAGCCAAAGTCCATCCTGTTTTCGACTGAGCATACCACATTCATTTTTGAATCCAAGATGAGAGATTTCTGTGTTACACAAAACGGCACACAGCGCAGAGCTGCGTAACAGCACCAACCTGCATGACAAAAGTGCTTTCAGGTTTTAAAAGTCAATTTACGCCTCAGTAGAAGCGAAGTACAAACACTGCAACATCAACTCACTTCAGTCTTGTCTGCTGTAGGAACTTGAGAAAGACAGTTACCCTACCAAAAGCTGACCACGTGTCTAGCGGGCTTCAGATCAGACAGCACGCCTGACAAAAGAGCTTACTGAGGAACTAAACCCCTACACTACACAAAGGATGCATCCAAAACTTCCCTAATACTTTGCTCCGTACCTTCTGAAAGAATTCCGCAGTAGTTTCTCTTCAATTCCACCCCCCTACGCAAGGCCCACACACAACTGAGCTCCAAAGCCTAGCTTTCAAGGTCTCTGACCATGGATCCACCTAAATAACTGCGTTGTCTGCGGGAGGTTAACGAGCCCAAATTGAGGCGTGGTTACAGAAACAGCAGCAGCTGCCGCCCTTCTCAGTAACAGAGTTACGGAGAGGTAATTCCGAGGTGCTAACAGCTGTGCGATGCGCGAGCTCCATCAGGACTGTTCGCGGGGGGCCAACGAGCCCAAATTGAGGTGTGGTTACAGAAACAGCAGCAGCTGTGCCACCCTTAGAGCCAGTGTCATTGAGAGATAATTGTGAGGTGCTAACGGCTGCACGATGCGCGAGCTCCATCGGGGAGCGGCCGTTTCCGGGCGGGAGCAGCGGGCCAGCATTAGGAGGGGTCTGCCTGCAGAAGCACCAGGTGAAGGCCAACGGAGCAGCTCATCTGTCAAGGTAGGTCTAATGTTCTTGTTTTTGAAATGTCTCCTGCTTTACTGCTCTTTTGTGGAAAAGTAGGTAAGAGAAAAAAGACTTGGGCCTACTACAAACTGTAACTAATGTTGTCTTTAGAACCTGCAGAGCTTCTTGCCGTGCTCCACAAGGAGCCCTGCAGAAAAGTATCAAATACACGAGGCAGTTCTATAGCAGATGAAGTTTTGATGCTATATGCATTTCAGCTCAAAGCTTATGTTCCTATTTTCAGTAATGTGTGTGTGTGTGAGTACCTGCATATGCAGACCCAATTTTTTCTACAGGGGAAGCATGAAATTAATGCTTTACCACAGGTTCTTTCTCCTTGAAGCATATTGTGTTTCCTAGGGTTACAAACAGGGTCATAAAACAAAAATCCTTTCTGGTACGAGAACGTGTGTCTGCTGAGTTGTGGTTAGGCAGGAAAAATTGCTTGGATGTTTTTCCTTTGTTGCTCCCAACAGCAAAGAACAGCCCAATGAAATGGATCTTTTTGGTACACTATTGTGGCTGATTCCCAACGGACCTGCAATGCTGAAACAGTAAGGAAAGTTAAGTTCTTCCATTAAGTGGAGCTAAAGAAGTTTAATCCTGGAGAAAATAGAACTGACTGGTAGTCAACAAAAGTTCTGAAGCTCAACTAAAACTAAAAGTTCTTTTTCTTAATGATTGACTGAAACATACATGGAATCTAGTTAAGTTTCGAGCTTTGTGTTGGAATTAAACATTAAGCTATTACGGCATTCTGGTTTTATATGAATTGCTTAAAATTAGAGGTAATACAGGTTACAAGTATTTTCTTGCTCTTTAATGCTTTCATTGTTGTGAAGCCTTGGCAATGTAAGCCTCAGAGAATGTCAGCGGTTCAGTAAGCACAAAATACATAAGCTCTGAGTCTCAGATCCCACGCTAAGGAGTGAAGGGACCTGATGTGGATTATTCCTCAGACCAGACTCAGCCCAATTCTTAGACGTACTCAGAATGTGTAATAGTTTAGCCCAGTATTTGGTATAAATTGTTATAGCTCTGATAATAGCCACTCTGAAATGCAGCTGTTCTCACTGGAGTTTACAGGATTTCTGAGCATTTAGGAGACTTCCTCAAAATGGTTCTCTGCTTCATTGACTCACAACTATCATTTGGCCAAGCATATGAATGTAGTTCTGACATCAACCTGAAAACTCATTATCTCTTTGCAACAGAGTACAAAGCACGGAAACATACAAAGAGGAGGGAAAAAACAAAATCGATGCAGTCTTCTAATATTATTCCAGGCATCTATATTAAGTCTGCACATGCCATTTTCCATTCCTGATTTGCTGTCAGCTATCAGTGGCTTGCTGGACACCAGAGGGAGTAGAAGAGAATAGGTGATAAGTGCACACAATGTCTTGGTGAGTGGGCAATACTGTGGACTTACTGCTGGAATAATACTGGGATCAGCAGTGTTATGTTTCATACTTGCTGAAGCTTGGCTTGCATGTTAAATGTACAAGAACAGATGCAAAAAGTGCTTCATACAGATATGTAATATATTGAGAGGCACAAGCACATGCTGAAAGGCCCAGCTGCTGTTACTAAGGGTTATTTAGTTCAGAGCATTTCTAGCTACAGAACAGCAAAAATCCTTTTTTTTTTTTTTTTTTTTCCTCCACCATATTCTGAGAGTAGAGTACTGCCACTCAGATGCTGCATCTCCTGCATATGCTTCTCTGGTTTACTCTAGTCTTCTCTCAGGAATCCTGGGATATAGACATCTGACTTTTCCAGAAGCGTTTAGTCTGGTTTGCTATCTGCACACATCGATGCTGTCTGGGCTATTGAAGGCTCTCTGTTTAGAGGCCATGATCTTCTAGGCCAACACGTCCTGGCTAACAGCTGAGCCTGTTCTCAGACATTTCCTTTATCAGTCTGCCAATCCTCAACCCTCAGCTTAAGCTTCTCTACTTAGCAGTTCTCACCTTCCCCCAGTGCGTTTTGTAACTTTTTTCTTCTGAAGTTTGGTGTCGCGAAGTACAGTTCTCTTTTTGTTTAATCTTGTTAGTAAATGCTTTTGTCTGTAGCTCATCCATACTTCATTCTTTTATTCATCGTTGGCTAGATACAAGCTTTTGGAGCACACAGATATGTCCTTCTGTCCTATTCTCACAGTTCTGCGGCTCTGGTGCTCACCCATCACTCTGTAGGGTTTTTTTTTTTTTTTGTTAGAAAAACACGATACAGGTTGCCTTCCCTCTGCATTTCTTCCTTATGCTTTTTGCTTCCCTCTGCTACTATTTTTCACTTTCTTTGCTGTCCCTTGCTGCTCAGAGTTTTACTCTTTGACATGTTTATGCAGTATAACTGAAATTACTGTTGTGATTAAAAAAAATAATAATAATCTGCAGATGGTTGGATGATTTTGAAGGAACAAAAGCATTTAAAAGTAGACCATCTTAGCTGCACTCCTGGCGCTATAGCAAACACAAGCTCTTGTGCCAAGAGAAATGTTAAAGCTAAGAAGATGCACTTTTTTAAGTGTGTTTTTCATACTTGTGTTCAAGGAAGAAGAAATCACTAGCTGGAAAACAAATGTCTGCTACCTAATCTAGCTCAAAACATTAGTACTTTGTTCTTTGAAAGTACGCTGTCTGGAAACATGTGACTTGAGGGATATAAGAGTATGAGTATAGGAGATGAGGGAAGATAAATACAGCAGTAATGTATTGGAAGCAGTTCAGTTTGATGGACTGGATTGGATCCAAAATTTCTGCACTGCAGTAGTTATGTGGAGAGCTCCTCTTTGATGCACTAAGTCTGGTTGAAAGGAGATGATTGACCTTTGTATATTGCTAATTACCTCAAAACAGAGCATTTGCTGTACCTCTTCATGTGGCGTAAGCATAAAAGGAGGCAGGAAACACTGTGATGCTATTTGTGACCTCACAAAGGTGTTCTGACACTCATCGGGCTTGTGTACAGATTCTTGAGAATATTGGTACCTAGGAGATCAGGAAACCATCCAGTTGGTTTCACTGGGATTCTCTTTGCTGTTGTTGTGGTTGTCTGCACATCTCTTAGAGTTTGCTATGCAGCTCTGTGAAACTGGAAAGCTAATCTCCACTGGGTTGACAAGATGCTGGTAGCACAGGCAAGCTTAGTGGCTTCCTAAAGGTCAAGCAGCCCTGTGGCAGAGTAGGGATGTTTACAGTATGCCTTTTCAGAAGAGGTAGGTACAAGAGGAAACAGAGTTTTGAGGTGCCCCATGATACCTAGTGTTCACCCCCCTCCCTCCTCCCCAAGTGATACCTAGCATTTTTTTTCCTAATGCAGCTATGTCTGCCTAATTAGGGGGCTGTTGTAAGGGAACTGCTAAGTCATGGCTTGAATTGGTGAGTGAGCACCTGGTGAAGGGGTGTGGCTGGCCTCTGGAACACATGAAAATTGTTGGCTCTAGGCTCATATAAGAGCCAGCCACTCAAGAGAGGATGTCTTTTGGACTTAAGCTGCTTTCTGAGGAGTGTTGCATAGCCAGAGATTCCTCTTGACCAATTGGGTGAGTTCAACTCTTCTTTCTGTGTGTGATTACTGGCCTACCTGTGAATTCTTTGCATGGTATTGCCAAAAATCAACCTGTCAGAAACGGTTTTGCTTACACCATGTTGGGGAGGGAAAGCTCATGAGGCTCTTACAGAAAAGACTCATCTGTTCAAATACTGAACAAATACCTATTCAATTTTTTTCCCACTTTTGTGTGCATGTAATTATCTTCCCTATTCCTGCTCTCCAAAAAGTCTCTCCCAAGTGAATAGGGAAAAGCTGTGCTGTAGTATTAAAAGATGCGTGGAAAGTATGCTGCTACTAAAGAATCACTTGATTTTTTGAAACATAAATTTTTGAGTATATGATTACTTATAACAAGCAAATGGGAGTAAGGCATGAATCCAGTTCTCACTTAGAAAAGAGCAATGGAGCTAGAGTACCTCTGTAACTGTTGTAAGAGTGCAGTGCAACACCTTTCTGCCCTGTCCTTTGGCAGTACAAATCAAAAACACGGTGTGACTTAAATTACTTTACAGAAAAGAACAGATAGCTCTTGTGAAGGAGGGAAAGGAAGGTGACTCCTGCTCCTTGACAGGTTAGTTTTATGATGGCATCTAAGCCATTTGGGCAGTGTTGATTGGCTACTGTCAGGGTGCTCTAGCACTGTATGAATATGTCATGACATAACGATCATGATGAGGGAGAAGAACACAAACATCTTGTACAAATACGGTTGCCCAAGGGAGATGTGCTGCTTGCATATCTGTGGAAGCAGTACTTCGTGTTGCTGACCATTTCTGAACTGTCATGCCTTAAAAGGAAAAAAACCCACTGTCATGGTCTGCTTTCTGCCTCATCTTTTTATCTGTAAGACTAAACAAGGAGCATTTAACCTGAGACGTTGTCTAGTTTCATTTAAGAAAATCAGACATTTAGTGCTGCTTCCAGTAAGTAGGTCAGAAAGTTCCCCTGGGCATTGAACATGCACTTTGTGTAAACATGAGTTGGTAGGCAAATGAACCAAAAAAATGGCTGCAGCATAGCTAGCATTTATACATCATGATCTTCTCTTGGAATGAGAGAAGCTACAGGAGTCTTGCTGCTGTCTTGATGAAATATTTCTCTTACATTCTTTGTAAGCTTAGGTGTGATACCTCTGCACAAATCTTAAAGCTGTGGTTATATTGCACTTCATCACTCCAATGTAGGCTTGGAGTACTTGTAGCCTATGTGAAGGAGGTCTCAGCTTTGTGTGGACTATAGTGTGATCCTGTCTCAGTAGTCCAGCTCTCCTGGAGGTATGTTTAAGCCTGTGACTTTCATCAGGGAGAAAGGCTTCTGTGATGAAGTGTTGACAGAGCTAAGCATGAGTACTTCTGGTTGTTGAGCTCACTGTACGGTGTCCTTCACAGCCTACCTCCAACTGAACGGGGTTCTGAATCCAGTAAAATTCAACGCACTTCCTCTTTTTCCCATTATTTGATAATTTACTAAGAAATTTACTCAGCCATCATCTGTCAGTATTCTGGTTTTCATATTCAGATTTTTATTACTTGATGGGGCTGCACAGTGCCGTTTGAGACCTGGTTGCAGGTTTATGGTACTAATTAGAAACTTGTTTTCTTGGAAACAGCTACTTTAATGTGAATTTCTGAGTAATAGAAGTCCTTTGGATGATATTTCCTGTGTGTTATACCCTGCTCTATTCAAGAAGCATCTCTTTTGAAGGCTTTTTGAATTACAGAGAGGTAGAAGTTCACCTCCAATATGCCCTAGTTTAGCATATCTGGAAGAAAATTATTTTTTTCTCCATCATTCAGACAGTTTTGTGTTTATTTCACCTGTCTTTAACAGCTGGAATGATTGATAAGTGTGGGCGCAGTTAGAGAGGGCCTATTCCTGTTCAGGACAGTGAGCGTGATGTTGGGCATAAACAACTTCTCTAGCCCTGTTGAGCTTGAATGGGCATGAGTAGATAGTGAATTAAACATGTTTTCTTTTCTATCTTGGACTAGAGCATAAGAGTATGTCTTGTTGGCTGGGAAGATTGACTGAGGTGCAGTAAGTCAATCATCACACACTTAGGAGAGAGTTTGCTTATTTATTTCAAGAATGTGCAGGCCTAGGTGCTCAGTGCTTTCCCATGGATCAAGCACACGTGCTTGAAACTAGCTGCACTATATTTATATAGGGAAGTTACTGATTTTTCCAGTCTTTCTCCTCATGATGATTGGTTAGCAATTTTCATAAAATTATAAAGATTCATTGACCTTTTATTTTTTTTTTTTTTGCCAGGTTGACAATGTCTCCAAAGTATCCTGATTGATTTGTCCTTCAAGCCCTGTTGGCTCTGCGAAATTGCTGGTTAGGGAGACTAATGAATTTGTTCTTGTGATATCTAATATGGTGACAAATCAGTTTGTTTAGAATTAGCCTTCAATGGCCTGACTAGATATCCAAACAATGGCACTTAAACAGGGAATTCTACATGACTGTGGAATAGGGAGAGATGCATGGGTCTGCAGTGATTCCAGCAGTTGCTGTGCTGCTTGTGAGAGTGGAGTCTGCAGTTATTCCAGAAGTTTGGGATGCTGGCCTTGCCCAACCTTTCTTAGATGTAGCTTAATTCTGTGAGCTGACCTTCCAGCCAGCTGCATTTCATGGGAGATGTCACAGAGCAATAGAAAGGCTCTGCTGTTAGCAGCAGCTGAGAAATGCGTGTACAGCAGCTTTTGTCTCTGAGCACACAGTACTTTCATCCCAGTACTGAAGGAGCTAAGATAACACATTTCTATGTTAATGTGAGAGTTTAGTTAACATCTCTATAACAACTTAGATTGCAGTTTCTGCTTTTTGCTTGCAATGAAAGATGTACTCCAAAATGGAAACTTCCTGATTTAGTGAAGCAAGACATGGAACTAATTTTTGTGCACTCGATTGTTGATGTTTGGTATCAAGCAAAAGAGAGTCTAGAGAGTAGGAACAAGCTTTCTTGTAATCATAGAAATGTAGTAGAAATTCTTAACCAAAATAATAATGTGTAACACTATCATTTCTGATGTGAACACATCTGCATCACTTAGGACTTTGCAGGTATTCTCTATCAGAGGGAACAGTTCATGTTAATATGTTCCTTGCATATGCTTTGGTTTATTTACCAAAAATTTATGAAGTCAACATTTATTTAAAAGCTAGAGGAGAGCTTTTCCTGACAACGGAAGGTCATTTATTGCCTAAAAGGATGCTTCTATTTCAGAGCAGCTTAGAACTACCAACCTTTTCCAAGCTTGAGTATAATGCTTTTCTACATTTTTCTTTTGTCTTTGTCCTTTTGTAAACAGAGAAGAATTTGTGTGATAGTTCAGCATTGTTTCTGTTTGCATTTGGCAGTTGAAATATGCATGCTATTTGGTTGAGGATATGATTTTTCAGCTTTCTCGCTTTATTGAAAACACAATCAAGCAACAAAGCCAAAAGGAATGTACTCAGAGCAATTGGGGAGTGCTCTTGAAGTAGGTTTTCAGTGCAATTACTTCATTTAATGATGACTTTGCTGTGTATACATACCTGTTGACTAGATCTAAACATTATATGTTTTTAATAACCCCACATCAGTGGGCCAGTGACATCAGTGGTCATAGATGTTAGCCATTCACTAGCCTTGTTCCACCAGTGTTCTTAACTTCTGGCCATCTAAGATGATGCGTATAAACAACTTCTGATGTTCTCCAGAATTTCTAGGTGGTCACAGTTTCTTCTGCACCAGTACACACATTCTATGAGAATCAGAATTGGATGTCAGTAATTACTGTACCTTATTGGTAGCAAGAAACCATCTGAGTGACGGATTTGAGATTCATTATTTAAAACTAACTCCTCTAATGGAACTTAATCTCATCAAAGCTGCAGAGAACTGTCGCTCTAATACATGCCATCAGTTGAACTGAAGCTCTGTGCTTTAGCATGGAACCAACTCTTCATCCTTATGATAGGTGGAGTTGTACTGTCATCCATTAGCTGTATTTGCAATGACCTGTTAATTGGACCCTTTCCTTAATGGGAACATACTAGTTGGTAACCTGTAAAATATTGAAAGTTCATAAAGGCAAGAGGAGAAAATACATTTTGTCTCTGTAGCAGAACCATAATTAGACACATTATAATTGTGTATCTATTCATAATAACAGCATGTAATTACAAGCAGGCTGGGAAATACACCAGTGTTCGTTTTCTTGCCAAGTCTAATTAGCTACATATTTTCAGTGATGTGCACAAAGAACAGAAAACCATTTAGTACGTATTTCCATGTACTCAGGGCATTGCTGTGCCTTTCTGTCTCTTCTCTGGTTACTTCAGGACTGCAGATCCTCATAGAGGACATCAGGCAACTTCACTTCTAGTCTGCTGTCCATGCTGTGTTTGTTGTTCCTCTCCTTAAGCTATTGTCAATAATCTCTGTATGCATCTGTTAACCTCAGACAAATTTGACAGGTGGGTCAAGTGCACAAAGATATTAAAGGCCTTTTAAGTCTTTGAACTACTAGAGTGCAAAGCATCTCCAGTAACGGAATGTACAAAAGATAGCACAGTCCAGTGCCAGACTGAAATGAACTACAAATCAGTTATTCCTTTTTAAAAACTTCTGATGTTTTCTCTGGTGCTTCACAGAAAGCCTCTACTGGGCCCACCAACAATAGCAACTAAAACTTTGCAGTCCTCTCCATGTACTGGACATTTCCTTCTCTGTAGTGACAACTGCAGAATTAGCATTCCTTTTCACAGTCCAGCATTCTTGCTTTAAAGGACAACAAAAGTGGGTTTGCAGTAATATCCCAGAATGTGGAAGACCGAAAGCATGACAGGCATTTTCCTGCTAATACTCTCTTTCTCAAGACTTTCAGTCAGATTTGACTTCTTTAGGAAGTGATTCAAATAACTGCCAGCTCAAACACCTTTGGGTTTGAGAAGGAAAAAATTAGTATCAAAGACTACAGCTTCCATCTTGCTGTTCCTTGATCTTGAGTTTGCTTTTCTACAAGCTAATGTGGTAAGCAGTTTATTTATTAGAAGACAATATTTGTGTGAATGCCACAGAACCCAACAAGAAAGGGATAGCAGGATTCAGCCAAAAATGTGTTCTTGACTACTTTTTATCTGACTGTTTTACCATTAAGGCAGCATCAACCATTCAAGTCTTGTTACAGATGTCCATCCCCTGGCACTTCCTGGCTTCCAAGCTCTTGAGTTTTGAGTTTTTCTATTGTGTCCACCTCTTATGTTTGCCCCAAAATGGGTATTTGCCCCTTCTGGGTATTGGCCTTCCCTCTGCTGTAGAAAGTGTGCTTCCCTTTCCTTGGGTAGAGATTACCTGATGTAGAAAGAGTGCTGTCTGATCACCACGGGTTGTTGTGAGTCCTAGCTGGTGTTTGTAATGTGCTTTTCAGACACTTGGATGAAAGCCAGTTTACAAACAGTATTATTAATTGTTTTCTTACTTATAGCATTTTCCCTTCACTTTTAAAAAGGCAATCACATTTCCCCTCTGAAACAAGAGTTTTCATATTATATTTATCTATTCTATCTTTTAAAAAGCTTCTAACATCCCTGGAGGAAAAGAATAGAAATGTCATAGCATAAAATATAATCTCTTCTTTATGGAAATTTCTGTCACATTTTATCTACATACCAAATCTGCATGTGAATGGACAAGCATTCATGGTGAAGCCATTAAGCCTTCACATTGTGAAAAGAAATAGAGGTAGTTTGAGAAATGAATACAAAAATACAAAGGATGTGTTTTTCCTGGATGATGTATGGTATTTTTCTGCTCTGCATTAGTTCAAAATGTGAGTGCATTAGGGGCTGAAAGAAGTGGAAGGGCTCAAAAATATTCTGATTGGAAACAGAACTAGATCAGAAAGACGAGTAGGCTTTGATCTACTGTACCTTGACTCCAACCAAACTCAATGAGCCCTTTGTGAGATCGTATAAAATGCATGTGTAAATCCTTGCTTGCCTGAGGCAGTCCCAAGTAGCCAGAACTGCAGATTCCGTATCTGCTTATCTCATCCAGACCAATCCTTTAGTTCTCTTTCACAGGAAAACATTATTTTTCTTATACCATGATCTTCACAGTATGATTTATTAAGGCTGTAGCCTTGTTGTCATACCAGTTACTTTGCAGAAGTGGTTGTATTGACATATCAGTAGTGTAGATTATCTAGCAGGGTGACATCAGCCTCATCTTGCTTTTAACTTAAAAAAAAAAAAAAAAAAAAAAAAAAAAAAAAAATCTGTCAAACCTGCAAAAAAATTTAGGTCAGCTCTCCTGTTGCAAAGCCTTTTTGAAGTATTTATAGTGGTGGGAAGGTGTAGGGAGTTCAGGTGAATATGAATCCCACCTGTTATTTGCTGTTATATTTGTGTTCATTGCTCAGATCAAATGTTCACAGTCCCACTGTTCTGGAATGGTGAAGCAATTTACCATAGTGGTTTTATTTCTCATATTTGAATATGAACTCAGAGGAAGCAATCTACCACCTACTCGCAAAAAATTGCTTAGAGACAATCATCCTCAACATCTGCTGAAGGTAAAAAATGTGCAGGTTGTCCTCTAAAATATACTGCCAGGTCCATAGAAATGTGATTTGCTGTGGCCTTTTCACAGTTAAAGGTTTGAACTACCTATACTAATATGCCGTGTGATCTTGCAAATCAAGATATGCAAGTTATTAGCAGTGCTCAGGGTAAGATTTTCTAATTATTAAATACATGGTGGTGAATTTTTTCAAGGTACGTTTGAAATCTGAACTTGGAATTAAGTTGACTTTCAATGTAAACCGTTGAGCTGACCTTTCTGGATGCTTCTGCCAAAAACATATTCTACAGGGCTTCTCTACTCCTGCCCCCTGCATGTTGCTTTCCCATGAGAGATCCTACTTGTGTGTTTACTATTTAAACTTTTCCAGTGGGAAGCGACTCAGCCATCAGGATTTCATTATTCTCATCTCTGTAGCACTGGAAATGTAGGAAATCACTGTTAGTGATGCTGGGTGTCTGGTTTTAAGAGTTCTGTAGGAATCCTATTTTCTGGACAGTGTGCACTCAGAACATGCTGATAATTTAGATCATTTAAAACAGCTAAAACCAGATCTAAAAAATTATAGAAGGTAAAAAGTATGTTTTAAAAGTAGTATTTTTCATATATATATTTTTGTTTCCTTGAAGATGCAAGAAGCTGAATACCAGGAAGTTAACTCCTTTGTTTGCAGCTGCCTCTTATTTGGCATCTTAAACTATATCTTTAACTATTTAACTCTTTAACTATGTTCATATTTGGTCTCATTGTTGCTTCTTCTTTCAGACTTATTTCCCAGAGTCATGCATCTCATATCTCAATAACTGGGCTTTGGGTAGAGCTTTCTGCTGTTTTGAGCAAGTGGTTACCCAGAGCTCATAAATAGAGCTGCTTTTTATTTATGTTTTGTGGTGGAAAATAGCTCTTATGCTTCCCAGCTCTACAAGGTCTGTTTCATCACACAGAGATGATGGACTAAAAATATGGCTAGCAAAAGTACAGCAGCTTATTGCTGCTTGTAGGAAGTATGACAATTCGCTGCATCTGCCTGTGAATCATCTCATCTCTTTTGCTATGCCAAGGGTGCATAGAAAGCACTTCTTAGATTTTTTTTATTTTTTTTTGTCAGTGGTAGCTTTACTCATGAGCCACTGTGCTCTCATTTCTCGCTTTGTACATGCAAGGTAAGCTCTGTAGTTCTGTAGAAACGATGTAGTTTCATTGCTTCTGTCTTACAAGTAAAATACAAGAGCAAGACTGACAAGTAGTAAAGAAGCTGTTTCACTGTATGGGCTGTCAAGAAGAGAAGCTTTCTACAGAGCTAGGAAAGTAGTTGTGTCCTGATGAAGGAAAAACTTTAGCTGTAGTTTGGGAGGCTGTACCTATGAGTTGCTATGTATTGAGTGTATCTTAGTAGTAGCATCTACTTTATTCACTCTGCTTAAAAACTAGGAAATCCAGGACTTCTGTCCTTTACTATTTTTATGACGTTAAAGGACATAGTTTGATTACATTTCTGCCACATTTTTGGTTTTTCAATTGTTGTTAAGACTGTTCTGTAAGACTGTATATTTTTCTTTTTTTTTTTTTTTGTATTTTCTTATCATTTTTTGTTCTGGACAACCAAGGCAGTCTTAATAAGGTTGTACCGAATGGTGTTTTCTTTCTGGCTCCAAGAAGGGTCACAGTATGTGTAAAAGTGCTTTATGAAGCTATGCAACTTGGTTTGAAAACAGATGAGGGAGGGATGTAAGGTAATGTAAGTAAAATCATAAAATGAATTTTATGAATCATTAATTCTGATAACTGATTTTGTTACTTTAGAAAATCATTATGGCAGTCTGCTACAAAATACTTCAACTAATTTAAATTTCAGAACACTTTTTTTTTTTTTTTGGTAAATTGTTGTAAGCAATATTTTTAATCAATGAAGTGGAGCTAATTTAGATTTCAAATGCTTGAGAAATGATGAGTTTGCTAAGATAAGGTTTTCTATTTTCTTGCTACTATATTTTTACTGTCATTATTGAGAGGAGGAGTTATATAGAGTGAGAATATGGAGTTGTCATAGCTTATGCAAAAAAGTAACCCCCAAAACAACAACAGCAACTAGGAATAAAAAATGACAGCAAAACGAACAAAACTCACACAAGTTACAACGTCTTTACAGAAAATGCTTTTTGTATTTATGTAGTGGCAGTGCCAAGTTCAAGAGTTGAACTTACTGTGCTGTCAGTAGATTCAGATCATTTAATTTCTATCTCCTTTTATCCGAGAGGATTCGCTTGTGTACTGAATTAGAAAAAAGCTTATAAAATGCTTTTTCTTCCCTGGGAAATACTTCCTCATTCTATACGTGTGCGTTTTCTCCTATTTTCTAACAGAATGGTTTGGGCCAGAATAAAATGGAAAGCAATAGGGGCGACTCTGGGTCTTGTGTCTTACTACTGCACTAATGTCCCAGTAACAACAACAAAAAAAAAACGACCCACCAAAAAACTCATGATACAAACTGCTAAGGCTACTTCTCCTAAACACGTCACATCCTCACTCATCATCTGTATGTTGCCATTTAACTTGAGACTGTATTGTATCATGCTCCATGTGCTTGGGCAATATTTTGGATTGTTTGTGGGAATGGATCTGAAATTAGTCTGTCCAGTTGTATGCTTGCATTGGGCTCTAATCGAACTGCTAGAAGAACCTTAGGCATGTTTTTCACCTCTTTTGCTTCTGAGACACCTCATTCAGTCTAGTGGTTTGGTTGTGGTTTTTTTTTTTTTTTTTCTTGAGCAATGGGTTGCATCTCAGACTGAGACTGAACTTGGCTGTGCCTTGTTACAACTAATGTGAAAGAATCTCTGTCTTTCTGATGAATTACAGGAGTGGAGGGACATTAAACTATTCAAGGATGAAAAAGGATTGGAAAATCCTGTGCAAACTATTGTTGTCTTTCTATCTGCTGTTTCGTTGCTGAAAACACACCTAGCACTACCTGTGTACTTTCATCCCAAGTTACTCCATAATGTCTCAGTCTCAACGCAAAGCAATATGCTGAAAGCAGTTGAGATCTCAAGTCACTGGCAACCTGTCTTTGGAAAGATGTAAGTACCTAAACATATTCATCCTTCAGATAATGTGAGCAGCCCAGAATACTTTAGTCTCCCCCATGATTTTTTTTTCCATGCCTGTCTATATTCCTCCCTCTGGCTTTGTTTCCTGTCTCAATGTCACTCTAAATTAAATATATTTCCTCCCATTAAATCAGTTATCTTTGCATTTGGGATGTGCTGTCATTCTTCTGCATGTCTGATGATCATAGTCTTCTCAGCTTCATTTGCTATCCACCCCAGCTTTTACAAATGAGCTCTCCTGCCATCATATGTGATAATATTTGTGCAGGTGTGAGTGCATGTAACTGCTGAAATACCACTTCATTACTGTAAAGCCTGGAGTGTTGGGTAGATTCTTGAGGCTCACTGATATCAGCACAGTTCTTTCAGCTTTCAACAGATGAAAAACTGACCCAGAGTTGTGCTTCCTGCCTCCTGCAAATCTCTGGGAAATGTCGTGTGCAAATCCTGCAAAAGCACCTTGTTCTGTCATCTCCTTAAGCTGATGATCAGCATAGACAAATGATAGTATAAAAGCAAAAAGGAAATGTCTATTTCTCATTCCTAAAATGAGGCAACAGAAATAATGCTTGTGTATGTGAGATGACTGATCAAGAAATCTAAGAGTAAATTGTAACTTGCTCTGAACCAGGTACTTTTAAAATTGCAGACTTCACTAAAAGGTAGGGAGATTATGGCTCTTAACAATGGGTTTTTAAAGGCACGTGAGATTAAGCTTGAGTTCTGTTTTCTCTCTGTATTAGCTGAGTTTTTACTGCACTGATACTCCATGTGGATGAAGTGGCAATTCCTCTTAAAAGCAGTAGAAGTTGGATATGAAAAATACTGCTGTTAATTTCAGTCAGAGTTCATATGTTTGGATGCAATTACTTAAATTGTTTGCAGGTGCTAAGGGTGTAGCCCAAGTGACTTGAAAATCTGAAGCTGTGTCCAGTAGGACAGATTTTTTTGTCTGAAATAAGAAACGTGGTCAAAACAATCATGAAGTGAGCAGAGCTGCATGAATGTATATCTTCGTTCTGAAAATTCGCTTTTAAAACAACCTACTTCAATCAAATTTGACAGAATGGAGAGTCAAAAATGTGTTTGACTGCTTTCATTAAAAAGCCTAAGTAGCCAAGAAAGAACCTTGTGAAAACTTCATGAGAGAAAGACAGCTGTACGTTTTCTCACAGCATCTACCAGAGACATGAATAACCATGAATCCGAACTTGAGTATTTCTGCACTCAGAAATCTGGTAAATTTAGGCTTTTAGCTACTCAGGCACAGGCCTCTAAAGACCTTTTGGAGGCCATTTGCATATGCTGGAGCCAGTCTATTTTATTTTATTTTTTTGGAAAATATTGTCAGGTCTTCCAGGAAAATTGAATGCAAGCACTTGAAGATTTACTCCATGAAAGTAGATTGATTAATTTTCTGTAATGTTTTCCATTGGATGTAATTTAATATAATGAATCTACCAGGACAGTTACTGTAGTGATACAAATAAGACTTGAAGAAATGCAGTGTCAGCTGATGTTAACATCATTCCCTACATTGTGCTGGAGACGAAAGTGGTTCATTGCTAGCTGTTGTGATCCCCAGTAGTATCACAGTTAATTTGTGGAAGCAAAGATGCTTGCTTACTAGTCACTGGCTGTGCAAGATATCTGACAATGCTGCCTCTCTAATATCTTTGGAGCTTGGCAGTGGCCCTTAAAGGCTAAGTGTAGGGGGGCACAGTAGCATGGAGTGTGAGAGTGTGGGTTTTTTTGGTACTTCACTCATTACAGTTATTGGAAAACCATTGCTTGTTCACATCTCCTCTGGTAGGTAAAGTATGGGGTCCTGCATAGGATTCCACAGGTGGCAAATGACACAGTAAGGGAGAAGATTGGCAAGTTCATCCCCCAGTGTTATGAAGAGTGTCCTTATAGATCCCTAGTGTAGCTTTCAGTTTGCTTACATGTTGTTGTGAGTCGATCCAAACTGCAACACTTGATTTAGCTCTGTGCTTAAATGTGTGCATTTAGATGGCTTTCACCATGCACACACGGTATTTGTTCTTAGGGTCATTCTTTGGTTTTACTTTGATTTCATCTTTTACTTATTGGCGAACTCCATTGTTTTGTTCCTTCAATGCTCCATTAATATTGTTGATTTATTTTTTTTTAATTTCGAAATATAACTGACTTTCTTGATAATGCATTTGAGTTTCAACTCCCACCATTTTCTGAGAGTTTTTGGATTTGGAATGATGATCTGGAATGACAAACTGGAAAGCATAAGTATGGCAAGACAATAGAATGTCCTCACATAGTTTTCTTTACTGATAAAACTCAGGAAGGCAGGCACCAGACATAAGCCAATTCAGGTTTCGGAAGGGTTCCAATCTTAAGAAATCCTATTTCTTTTGTACTTGGTTCAAATGCAGGATTTTTGAAGGGAGGACCGTAGACCCAAAGGCTAAAGATTGTGTGACTGCGCTGAATGGGGGCAGCCAGCAGTGGAGTCCAGTTGTCTTCCACTGCCTGTCTCTCTCCTGAGGATGTGATGACAGTAGCATGCCAGCTCTCCATGATTGTTTACATACTGTGTGCCATGACAAGACCTCCCTTTTCTCTAAACAATGTCTTCTAAATGGATCTGATGATAATCCAAAGGGACATCTTTATTGCTTTTAGAAAGTACAGAAATACATAGCCTTAAAACATAGTACTCAGGAGGTGGTTTGAATAATGCACCTTTAGTTTAAAAATAGTTTCCAGATAATGTACCACAAGGGAAACTTTTTATGCCCTTTGAGGCATTTTCCTTGCATACTGCATATCAGCCCTGAAATGCATGTAATTTTCTAACCATATGCCTTATGTCTAACATTTCTTCTGTGCACATACAATTTCCTTACTCCTTACTTTTGTGGGCACTGCCTCTGTGTGTCCATTACACAGATTAATGTTTACTATCTCAATGTATTTCATTTAGAATACAGCTTTATAGATCATAGAATCATAGAATGACTTGGGTTGGAAGGGACCCAAGGATCATCAAATTCCAATACCCCTTCCACAGGCAGGACCACCAACCTCCAGTTTTGATATTAGACTATGTAGCACAGGGCCCCATCCAACCTGGCCTTCAACACCTCTGGGGATGGGGCATCCACAACCTTACAAGGCAGCCTGTTCCAGCACATCACCACTCTCTCTGTGAAGAATTTCTCCCTGACATCCAATCTAAACCTTTCCTCCTTGAGCTTAAAATAATTCCCCTTTGTCTTATCATTCATTACTTTAAAAAGTTGATTATCCTCCTGTTTATAATCCCCTTTTAAATACTGGAAGGCTGCAATGAGGTTTCCTTGCAGCCTTCTCTTCTCCAGATGGAATAAACCCAGCTCCCTCAACCTGTTTTTGTATGGGAGGTGCTCCAGCTCTCTGTTCATCTTCATGGCCCTCCTCTGGACCCTCTCCAGCAGCTCCACATCTTTCCTGTATTGGGGGGTGCAGATCTGGGTGCAGTATGCAGCTGCGTCCTCATGAGGAGAGAGTAGAGAGATACAATTGCCTCCCTGTCTCTGCTGGCCACCTCTCTTCTCTTAGGGATCAGGATACCATTGGCCTTTCAAGCTGCAAGAGCACACTGCTGGATATTGCATCTTATTTCTATCTACTGTTGTGCTATTTAGTACTGCTGTTTGGACTGTGTTTTTTTTTCTACTTTCAGTGATATATTCTTTTTCAGCATGTTTTTCTTACTTTAAGTCAGTTCTTGTGAGAGGTAGCTGAAAGGATAAACGAGAATATAACAATGGAAGTTGGGATGAAGCAATGAAATAGCAATACTGTTGCACTGCACTAGAAATAATTTGTGGGATGTTAAGATCAGAAATACTTGCAACCTGAACGTACAGGAACTGAAAATGTGAATTGCAGTACAACATCTCTCTGTGCTTAGACTGAGGTTCCCTGTCGCCAGTCCTGCTATCTGTGTATTAGTAGCATGTATATATTTGGTCAGCTGACAGGCAGAGTGGAGACTCTGAACTAGGGAAATTAATCATTTGTATCTGGCTGCTTCTTGTGATGTGAGAAAGGGAGCTGAGTTAGTTCACTGCTGTTAGGACTCTATCACCAGACCATCTGCAAGGGGAACTGTAGATGTTGTGCCTTGGAGAAGAATGTCTGGATAGCTTGTGTAGTATTTTCTGAGCCTTTACAGTTAAGCTACGCTGCACACTTGGTTCTATGTTTTTAGGACCTGAATTGCTGTCTTGAGAGTGGTGTTGGTTCAGGGTGTGCTGAAGATACAGTTCTCTGATGGTGAACCTTGGCCAGAGCCCACAGTCGTATCAGTCGCCTCAGTTAACAAGGAAAGGCAGTTTGGATTTCATGGATTTTCTGAAATAGTAAATATAAAATTAGGTGTGTGTGAAGAACTAAAGATGCTAAGCATTTGCATATTTGATGTCCTTGAAGAAAACAGATTCTTTAATATTTATTGGAAGTAGTTATGCTTTGTGTCCAAGACTGGATGTATAACCTGAATGATTTCACAGCTTTTACTGCTTTGTCCATACAGAATTTTCCTAAAGAAGAAGGAACAGAACATACTAGAGAAAGCAGTACAGAAGCAGTCACCCTCTTAGCTTTACGGGCATTCAGTCTTTCTGAATAAGTATCTGTATGGAAACTCTGAAACACTTCTCTTCAATGAGGTTTAAGCAATTTGCTTTCAACAGATTACTTCAGCAACAGGTGCTGTGCTTTAAATTCATACTTCATTATAATTCAGGCTAATTGCAAGCATCAGAAAGGTGCAGGAGAGTAGAAACGGTATTTCATGGAATCATTGAGGTTGGAAAAGACCTGTAAATCACAATGTCCAACCATCTACCAACCACCAGTATTGCCTGCTAACGCATGTTCTGAAGTACTACATCTAGCCTTACACATCTTCAGGGATGATGACTGCACCACCTCCCTGGGCAGCCTGCTCCAGTGCCTCACCACTCTTTTGGAGAAGAAATTCTTCCTAATATCCAACCTGAAGTTCAATTATGACTTGAACGATTTACAGGGTATTACAGATTCTGCCTCTAAGTTATGTGTAAAATCAGGCTTAGGGGTTAATTGCTTGCCATGGAAGATCTTCTGACCCCTTTACTACAAACACATTTCAACAGGCTTGAAGATCGTATCACTTAGTTCAACCTTGTTCTACTGTTGTGCGTCTTCAGCACTGCCTATAATAATGTAAATTGCTATGAGTGAAACTGTCAGCAATTGTTTCCATTGAACCATTAATCTTTGCTGAAGCTGCTGGTACATACTGCTGTATTTTGGTACTAAGTGTGGAATTCAAAAGCTAAAAACATTTTCTATTGGAATATAAAGAACTAGGGTTTTGTGGTAAGTTTTATCCCAGTTACTAGTGTGGATAGTGTAATGTCAATAAGAGGAAAAACAACTACCTGGCTGTAGTCAAAATGCTTTTATAAGGACTGGACATGAAATACATTAAAAAAAACACTCACTGTGTGTTTGGCAGTCTGAATCCATTGCTGAAACATGTGCTGCACTTATTTCCTAGTATCGCAGGTATAGGGAAGGATGAGGGGCTGTTTCTTCTGTTTATCCAGGGGATGAAAGTCAGATATCCATCAGTTGTTCAGTTTTTCCTTAGTTTGAAAGGCCATGAAGTGTAGGACTGTGTATTATAGAAGAACCTTAAGGTGATGAAGTCAAACGCACCTCTACCATCCTTGAATGGTGACATAAGGAAAAAAGACATTCTCAAGTAATACTTCCACTGAAGAACAGCGCATAGGCTTGGTCCAAAAATAATATATTTTCATATCCCTTTTTTTCTGCAATTAAGTTTAAAATTATCACACTTGAACGAAGTGTTCCAACTTGTTTATCAAGGAAATTTTGGGTTAATTTTTGTCTCTTCATCCCTCTCACTGCCTCACAAAGGGCAACATAAGTGGGATAGATTTAGGAGGAAGTAGTGATTACTGTAACCGAAGACTTAGAGGAATCCAAAAGAAAAAAGGAAATTGGAATGATATGGAATGATATGTAATATTTATGCTAGTGAAAGCAGAAAAAGGTGTTGATGCCATGGCACCTCCCATGGCTTTCTAAACACTACTGTTCTGGTGGCAAAGCTTTTAGTAGTCTAACTTACACTGTCATTTAATCCTGTATATAGAGGAGAGGCATCAAGACCTTAGTGCTTTTCTTTAGTTCCACAGTAAGACTGAAGTTTTAGAGAACTTCCATTATTGTAGCAAGGTGATGTTTGTCAAGGTAAGTTTTCTATATGAAAGCATTATTATCAGCTCTACTGCCTACCAGCCATTATTTCTTTAGGTATCACTTGAAAAGAGATTGAGAGTTTTCACCAGGTGGGAAGCTGTAAAAATGTTGCCATTCTCAGCAGTCTTAGGTTTGGGATTATTAGACTCTGAGTAGTTTATCAACAAGCAACCTTTTCAAAATAATCTCTGATTTGGAGTTCACAGCTTAATCTGTAATGTACATAGTAATTGGTAAGTGAACTTATGCAGCGAGGAAGACAATTCAGTAATCAACCTGGGTGCATCTGGTACTAAGAGAAAGACTTTCATGCTGACTTAAAATATTCCCCCTGATTTTCTTTTTTCCCATGCTGAATTTCAAGAAAATGTTCATATTAAAAAAAAAAAAAATAAAAATTGTCGTTGTTAGTGATGATTCCTTAAGTAGGATATTGAGTATAACTTTTTACTCGTGTTTTTCAGTTGTTAAAAAAATTAGACCTTTCAGTTCTGTATCGGATGAGAAAGTCTAGGTAACAGGCATCTATATAAAATGAAATCAAAGGTAATAACGGGAATCTTATATAGAAAAGTATCACGCTTCAGAACAATTATTTTGTTATGTTTACATAAACTGGGATCTTATGCTTCAGAGTTCTTTAATGGAGAATGAAAACGACATTTTTGTATTATGTGTAAAAAAAAAAAAAAAAAAAAGTATGTATTTATGCAAAATTGGCAATTACTCTTAGATCTCAATTTATCCCCTGACCTTATGCACTAAACTGAGACACTGAAGCCAGAAGACCAGTCATTCAGAGCTTCTTCATTCAATGGAATGAGATAAACACAGGCAGACCATGATATTTTTGTTTGGTTGTTCTTTGCCTATGCTAGACTCTCTTAAGTGAATTTACTGGGAGTTGAGAATGAGCTTGTTTAATAAGCTGCAGAAGGCTACTTAGGGAAGTCTGCACCTTAGGTACCTTCTTGGTCTTTGGGTTTTTCAAGAGACTCCTGACACAAGTATCTAGTTTGTGTTGCTCTTGTGTGTTCTCAATATCAGTTTTCTGGTTTTTTTTTTGTTTGGGCAGGGCTTCAGAAAACAATGAGTGAAATAATGCCCTATTTCAGCTTTAAGTCGAGTGGTTTTAATTAACAGCTTCCTGGTAGACCCCCATCTAGTTGCTAGACTGGAAAGTCTTGAGAAGAGTATGAAGTAATCCCTTTTTATCTCAGGACTGCCATTAAATTGTGGCTTCCATTGGTCAAAGATTATCCAAATAGCCCGAAGGTACAAGCTGACAACATGGACCAGAGTCCAAGGCAGAAAATCTCCTGGCTGAGGAGGGAGAGTCGAGTCCCCCAGTGGATAGGCGCTCTTGTGCTCCTTGCCTGTGAGTGAAACCAGTGAGGGTAGCAGCCTGACCGCTAACTTCTCTATGGATTGTTTGCTTTCTTAGTGGTACTGAAGTACAACTGGCACCTTCTGTTTGAGCAGGGTCTCTAATGCCCATGTGCTGTTCAACTATTTTATTTAATAGCAGTTGATGCTAAGCTCTAGTGCAACTCTCTGGCATATAGCAGCCTTTGAGCACATGGGATTTCAGATAAAGAACAGAAGTGAAACTCAGATTGGCTGATAAAAAGATATAATGAATCAACAGCCTCCTCATACAGTAAGTAAAAGGCAAACCTCAATTTGTTGCAGACTGCAGGTGGGCTAGAATCCAGTGATCTGTACCAATTGATAATGGGCAATTTGGAACCAGTTTGTGGTTTTTTTTGTTTTTTTTTTTTTCTAAATTATTTTAAGATCCACTGAATGCTTTGTAGAGTCTGAAAAATATTCCACGAGAATGTAATTCAGCTAAAATATCTCTTGGTAATTAATGACTCATGGTTTTTTTCCTGTTAAATGGATGCATTTGCATGCAGACAGTATCTCACTTTATGTGAGCCCTTCTGTTCCCACTGATCTCTCAGCTGAAGTCATAAGCCTTTGTTTGTGACATCAGCATGGGTTGCTGTGTAGGTGATTATAATGTTAAGGAGAGCATATTATATCTTCAGGTTTGGAATGAACAGCAGGAGCAGACAAATTAGTAAGTTGCAAACATACTGCTTGCATGCAAATGCCTCCATTGTCAAAACACAAATGTTTCAAAGAAAGATTTGCAGAATATGGAACAGGGAGGCAGAAAATAATGATAATCAGATTGATTCCTCATATTTCTTCAGGAACCACTGGGTAGTTGAAGGGGAATGTGCATGACTTCTTTGTGAGCATAAGTTGTTGGGGTTTTCTGGTTTGTTTTTGTCTTCCCTGTGGGAAAAGACCATCTGCCCAACTTTTACAATTTCCACTTCCCGATTGTGCTCTTGAGTCAGCAGGCAGCTCTGTTCAGACACAACTTGGCTGCTCAGTGTCTGTCATACAGCAGAGTTCTTCCTCTCGAATGAAACTTCAGAAATCCAGCCAGACTTGAAGCTGATACACATCAGTGTATTGAGACATTTGTGCATACAGAAGGTATAGGAAATGTATAAGGCTGTCAGAAGTGATTTCAAATATGTGCATATAAATTGTGTGCTTCCCACATAGCCATAGTTGAAGTACTCTTCAGTACTCTATAGTACTGAATAAAATTTAGTGCTACGTGTTGCCATGCACGTGATGGACTGTGGAAGCACTTTGTAAATGGATGATTTAATTACACAGTGACTGAGGGAAAAATGCCACAGTGGTTGTGCTCAGTAACAGCTTACTGTTAGGTTTGCATTGTCCTCAAAAGAGGACTACTAACTGTAGATTAGCTTCTTAAAATGCATCACAGAGTATTTTATTTTTGTGCTAATTTGATGTACCTGGTAACTGTTGCAAAAAAATGATGATAATTGAGTAATAAAAATGTACTTCTAGTACTCACTTAGCTAGTATACATTTGCATTTTTTCCTGGCCATTTCTTGCTACTAGGAGTAATAATCAGAAATAATTGTGACTAGAAGCATCAAGGCTCTGCTTCACTGGATATGGACAAGAAAATAAATTATTCATTGCCTTAAATAGTTTAGGATTCTGAACATACTGGAATGGTGTTTTATTGAAAAATTACTAGAGAAATATCACATATTGAGGTTTTAATCGTGCCTTTTCTACTGTTTTAAGTGAGAGTTGTGCTAAAATCCTATTCAATAAACTGGAACTAGTGTATGAAGGCAAATTAAATGTCTTCTGCACATGCACCGTGTCTACTTTTGTATGGGAGCTGCCTATTGACTATATCTCTTATTACTTGTATTGATTGCTACTATTTCCTCCTTTGTTTGCTGGTGTTGCCTAGGAGACGTGTCTGATTTTTTTTTTTTTTTTTTTTTTCTCAATAAAAACAGCTCTCAAAGTGAAAAGAAACTTGAAAGGCTTCAGAAGCATACTTAGTTGATTAGAGATGGGAGGCATTCAAATACTATTCTTACTCCCCCCATTAATTTATTTTTTTGGACCACACAAAAGAGAAACAGTCTTGGAGGAAAGCACATAATGCACCTGGGAATCCCCTCACCAAGGAGTGTTAACATTACTGAAGCTGTGTTATGCACTGTACTGCTGCTGCTGGTAAGACTGCTCTTTCTCCATATGTGAGGCAGCCTTGATATTATCAGCCAGGTGGGGGTAGAGCCTTATGAGAATTGAGGAACTAGCTTGAGGGGTTACAGTTTTTAGAAGGAACAGGAAGGATTCTGGCAGCATTTTAGGATCAGCTGAGGTACACTTCTGTACAAGAACATATGTTTGTGTGTTGAGGTGTATTTGGGATTGTACAGAGAATGTTCGTTATTCAGTCAGTAACTTTCTGTAATCTACTTACAAAGCTACTACTAAAGCTTGATCTACAAGTGATCTCTTGCTAGGATTGGATGTAGGGCCAAAAAAAAAAATCAGAGGTGTTTAGTTGAAAGGGTGTGTATGAGGAGAGTGTCTGCTCCTTTGGGGTACTTGGTCAAGGGTCCTTTTCCAAAATAAGAAAGGGAGGCAAAGGATGGGCACAGAATCTGGTCAGTCATGCTAATTAGAGAGTGTGGGGATATTGTTTCTGGTGGGGTTATCTGATGGGAGAGACTCTTAAAGTGGGAGACAATCACAGGGAACAAACATTGTAGGGCACAAGCTATGGGTACTGCTTTGAAGAAGCATGATCCTTATGCCTGATGAGATTGTGAACCAGTGGATCCTGAACTGGAAGGAAGTAGAAGAGCAGAACTTTGTGAACTCATGCAGATTAACCTCACTTAACAGTTGGCTTGTGCTGTGTTTAGCTATGCAGCATTCTCTGCTTGTTTAAAGACATACAAGTGCTAGATCATAGGGATTAATATTGGTGTATGTAGTCTGCCTTGAATGTTAAATATACCTCTTCATAGGTGAATTTGATCTGGTGTTTGAGCTGACTATTATTTACCTTCCCTCTTTTGAAAAAAAGGGGGGGGAAGATAGGTGGTTACAGCAACATGCATTATTTTTCAGTTGGAAAGCAAATGAAATAGACTCCAAAGATTGAGGGGGACTCTTCATCCAGCTTGACTGAGCTGAAAATACTAAGCCCACAATGCAGACAGTGCTTAATTAATGAATAGCAGTATTCTTTCTAATTAAATGGACTGATTCACTCTTTGTGGCTCTAGATTTCAATAGCTCCACTAGTTTCTGATACCATTTGAATTGTGCAATAAAGAAAAGAATGAGCAACTTTGAGCTTAAACAAAGAACTGCCAATCAGCTGTGTTTTGGCTGCTATTATATATCTACTGAGTCACACTGAAGGGGTGAAAAACCTAGCAAAGATTTCCTGGGAGAATCCTGCACTTCATGTTCTCTATTGGAGAGAATATATTATTGTTCTAAAAGAAACTAAGCTATCCACAGGCTAAGTGAGAGTCCTATAGGACTCAAACAAAGCCAAGACTTACCCCTAGAGCTTCTGAAGGATCAACAGGATTTTTTTTTTTTAATGAGATCAGTTATTTTGGTGTTTATACAGATATTTGAAGCATACCTCTTGGCTTTTTCTTTGGCCTCCTGTGGCTAGGCAGACAAGCAAGCCTGACTGAACAGAGCTGTGGGATAGCTGGGGAGCTTTAACAGGTACTCTCAGAAAGTTTGGATATAACGCGATCTGCAACACTGATACGTAGAGAACCTTTTTGGGCTCTTTGAAAAATGATGAGATCAGTCTCAACTTTATATTCCAATTTTAGTTAGAGTTGGTCAAGTCTATAAATTGGTCATCTTGGCAAAAGCTGGAAGATCAGAATATGGCATGCCATGCAGTTGATAATAATAGACTGAGTTAATAGCAATGGGATTTTTTCCCAAGGTGACAGATTGAGCCTTCTAGAAAAGAGTGAGGCAAGAGGAGAAGTTGAGCAGAGCTGCTTTGTGTCAGTCTCCATGGTACTCAGGTGCAAGAGAGGTTAGCAGCAGTTAATACAAACTAATTGTAACTGGTAAGTGAAAGGCAGGACTCAGATTTCACCTCTGGCTATGCACGTTTTACCTTGAGGAGACAATTTTGTGACTTTGCTAGGCTTCTTAAAGCCTAGCTGTGGCATGTTGCTCAGGTGTTATCAGGCAACACTGTTTGTTGCATGCTGAACAAAGAAAAAACAATGAAGTCATTCTTCTTGCAGTGCTGTAAAAGCATTATTTGCATACCTTGCAGTTATTTCTGTGTTAAAAGGCTCTGGCTGAAGAAGGTAGCTGAAGCGGAGGAGTGTTTGGTTTGAGCCAGATACTTGCATTCCACAGGCATGTGGAATAAAAGCTTAACAGCTTTAGAAAATAAGTGAGTCAAAAACAGACAAAATGTTCTTCCATCCTCAGAACAAAGATGAGTGAGCTGTTCTGTCAATACCAATATATTCAATTCCTCTTAGCCTTTCTTGTTGTTGTGCACAAACTGCATTTTGCATTTTGTTTGTGACTGTCTGATGGCCATTTTATCAGAAACGCATTTAAGGTTGCCAAATCATGAGCTGGATTCTTAGAAATTCACAAAACAAAGAGGCCTTTCTTTCTGGAATTGCTCAGAGAATTGCTCAGAGTTCTCAAGCTATTGCTGAGAAAGAGATCCTTATATAAAAGAGATCCTGTTTCTATTAAAATTGCTATGTTGTCAGGCCCTAGCACTGGTCAGAGGAAAGTCTTCCTTTGTGATGAATTACAGGAAAAGGCTTGAAGGAACCATAATGTTTTGCTGTGAAAATTAGTCTTAATTTAAAACAACAACATCAACAACAGAAAACAACACAAAAATATATGTAAAAGAAATCTGGAAAGTTTTAAAATAAGGATTCTAAAAGAAAATGGCACTTGGACACCAAGTATGATGTTCAGAAAGTTTACTTATTTCCCAAGGCGTCTACTTTCCTATCAGTCTTCAGGCTGCTCAAGTGCTCTGAGCTTACAAGCTCTTTGGAACAGTACTCAGGCTGCTGTGGAAATTATAATCAAGGGGAGCCTACAGTGGGCCAGGGAACCAATTTCCAGCTAGAACCAGCTCTTTGAGGTATCCTTCTTTGAAGCAAGTACTTGCGGACACATTTCTTGAGACTTAGGTGTTCTGTTCTACAGTCACAGCTCCTTTCTTCTGAAGTGTCTTGCAGAGTTCTCTGATATGAATTCTCTCAACCTAAGCTTCATAGCAGAAAGCTCCAAAAAGCTGCTGGGAAGCTGTATCAGAAGTTTTCATAACATTTTATGCACTTGTGATCTGAAATTATTTAAGTACCAAGTTGGATTTAAAATAGCAACTGAGAAAAAACTGGTGCAGTATGATATGAAATGCTCACTCATCTTGATACAAGGTTTGTGTGAAACTGATAGTCTGTGTTAATCTCACTGTATGCAGTTTTCAGTAACTTCTGGTGGGTGACACCAAAGCAATGTTTTCCCCCACAGAATGTACCAGGACTCTTAAGATATTCCATAGCAATTACAGTGCAACCTTCTTCTTTAGTTAGTAGGGTTTTTGACCTGCTGGTTTGGATGTGCTTTCTAATATCTATGGTTAGTAACTGTTAATGTTTAAGTTGGAACACAGCATCATGAGGGTGGTGTTATGACCTTCTTAAGCAAAATACAGACCATTCTGCTCTCCGCACTTTAGGTGCATATGTGGTCCTTCAGCTTATGAATGTTCTCAATAATTGTTTTAGTATGTTGATTTTTTTTTTTTTTTTTAAATATAGGTGACCTTAAGTGTGCTGTGAGGCAGGGAGCCTAAGGATGGGTTTCTGTGTGCAGTCGCAGCTTACCTTGACAGGTCTGACAAGGTTAAATCTTCTAGATGAAGCAAGGGTGTTGAAACGATGAAACATGAAATGTCCTCTTCTTTCCTAGTCTGCCCCTAACCACAGTAATGTGTCTCTTGTTTGAGAGGGGTGAATCAGTGGCTCTTGTCCTAAGTTGGTCAGTTGTCTAAAAAGACTGCTTTGTACAAAAGTTAAAGGAAAACTAGCCAGAGTTTAAGGATTCACCTCTCAGAAGGGTGAAATATTTGCTGAAGGAGATGTCTAGTATGGTTCCCTTGACCATGGGAATTGTCTTTTTCTGCAGAAAGATCCAAACTAAGTAGCAGTGTGGTGACCTTCTCCTGGAAGATGAGAGGAGAAATTAATCTTTGTGTTTCTCAAATCAGTTTTCTGATAATTAATTTTCCAGAAGATGTATACTCTTTCTGTAATAGTTCAGTGATTTTTTTTTTTTAATTTTTTTTTTTTTTTTTTTGCTCAGCTGAGGATAGAGAGTAGAAGTGCCTGCCTTTTGGGAAAGTTTCAGACTTGTGGACTAAAAAGAGTTGAGGGCATGTGAGGAATGAGTTTGACCTCCATTCTCACTGCCTTCTGCTCAAATGGAGAGTTACCCAGAACCTGCTAATATATTGGTTATTTGAAACATCGTACTGTGTCCTTTATAAAGGCTGTGTCTGAGGCCTCAAAGCTAGGTGCTCTGGTGCCAAATACACTTGCATCTTTCTCAGTGGCATAGAAACATCAGAACAGAAAAGGAACTGCAAAGGCTTTTTTACAGGATCCAAAGCCTGTAGCTCAATGCAGTACTGCTTCTTGTCAGCTTAGAGGAATGTGTTCACAGAACAAGGAAGTGCATGGCTTGAAACATGAATGCAATTGTCAGTACACCATGCTATGTTGGACATAGCAAATTGGCCTGCATTTCTTTTTCCTTCTTGTAATGCGTTTGGGCATGGAAAAGGTATGGGAAATGCCTGTTGAGGAAGCAAAGTATATCTTCTCATAATTCAAGCCAGTTCCACAATCAGTATGACAATGGGTTCTGTAGTAAATTGACAACAGGAGGGTTTGTATGTGCTGAGGGAGATGATCAGTCTTTTGAAAGAGTACAAGGAGAAATTCAGCTGATGTTTCAGGATTGAGTTTCAAAGATATGTAATAGACTTGTGTAATAAAATGATTGTAACCAGTAATCAAAATAATTACCGTGTTGTAGTCTTTGTCAGTCCCAAGTAATAATAAGAATTATTAAAAATACATGTATCTCCCTCCACCTCACCGAAATGAATGAAGAAATAATTAGACCTAGATCGTTGATTTTAATACTTAATAACTCCCAGAAACTAGGAAATGCCTGCACGTTATATGATATGCTCAGTGCTCAGCAAGTAAAAGGGACATGTGGAGCAGCCATTCTAATTACTTAAATCTGTCTGCCTTGGGAAGGGTCTTCCTGTCACTCATTAGGATTCTGAGCCACAGCTGTAGCCTGAGGAGAACAAAGATGCAAGATGAAGGGGACAGTGAAAGGAAAGCAGATTTATTATTTTGCTGAAGGAAAGGAGGATAATGACATAGCCAGAAGCCACAGAGGTCTGGGTGAAAGTTCTCTTCTACCCTTTCTGTATCACTGCTGCTGTGCGTTGCATGCTGTGCATCTTCTTTACTGAAAGCCTTGCATAATATTTCCTAATGACACTTGTTCTGCAGCTGGGCCTGGCAGGGTTGTCAAATTAGAAAAATGCCTGTTGTTCAGAGACAATCTTTGACCAATATATCCTTTATCTGCACAGGTGAATTTGTAGCAGTTCTTGTCCCTTCCTCTGAAATTTGTCATCATCTCTTTCCAGATACAGTCCAAACTGTTCTTACTCTTCCTCTTGATAAAGAGTGGGTACTGGGCCCTTGGTTCAACCAACATCTGTAGCTGGCTGCACCTGATTATAGAATTGCTGTAGGAAGAAGAATCCATGACTTGAAAACAAGGGCCTGTGTTGTAGGAGGGCAGACGTTCATCTTACTGATCTCGCTCTTCCTAAAATGAGGTATCAAGGACACTACTTAGATATAGGTAAAAGTAAGTCTTAGATGGTACAGACCAGGAAAATGGTGGAATGAGTTAAAAGAATTTAGAAATTCTAAGGGATTAAATGGCAGGGGCCATGGCCTGGAACATGAAAAGAACAGACGTTGTCTTTATTGGAGCCCAAAGTTGTCCAGACTATGCACCTTTTTGTTAGTGTGCACAAAGAACTTCCTATAGATGTTTTATTGGAATAAGAAGTAGAGAAAATTTAGATGTGCAGTGTGAAATAAACTTGTCCCTTGCCCATGTTCCAGATGAGAGGAGGGCTTTCCTCCACAGTCCAACACAGCAGATTCCTGAAGAATAAACTCAGCTGAACACAGGTATATCTGGAGATCCCCCCCCGCCAGTCCACTTCTTTGCTAAAGCAGTTCCCTGCAACAGGTCACCCAGGAAAGCATCCACATGGGTCTTAATATGTCCAGAGAAGGAGACTTCACAACCTCTCCAGACAGATGTTTCAGTGCTCTGTCACCCGGGAAAGTTGTTTCTCGTGATTGTGTGGAATTTCTCTGCTCTGGTTTGTGCCCCTTGCCCCTTGTTCTGTTGCTGCATGCCACTGAAGAGAGTCTGTCCCCTTCCATGCTTTTGATATTAACAAACACCGATGAGACCAGAGCCTCTAGCAATTATTCCTGGAAGGAAATCCATATCTATCTATCTATCTATATACTGCAACTTGATCAAGACTGTGGACCAGATGGAGACAGGTAGAATGCTACAAAGCACATAGAGAGACTGAAGATGGTGTGTTTCTGCCACTGAGTGAGCTATATAGGCCATTCAGATGGTGCTGTGTAAAACAACCACTTACAGTGTCTACAAGTTGTTTTGCAAAGCCTGTGTGTGCACTATATGTTAACAACTATTGCATGTTAGTAAATAAATCTGCTCTAGTTCAACGTTTGCTGGCAGACGGAACTCCATGTGAAGTTGTGTTTAAATCACAGCAGAGTTGCAGCCTCCTCCCATGGCTCTCTGCTGGTGCAGGTGGTTTTTGCTAAGGATGTTTGAGAGCAGACCCTTATCCCAGAACAGGCCCAGCTAGTGATGGCAGAGCAACTGCACTTGAGCACAGGCAAAGGAAGTCTCACAAATCCATGTAAGTTTTAAGCTGATAACCATATGGCAGACTTAGCAGATGTGAGAGATTGATTGCAGGCATGCTACTTGTTCCCTTTGCCAATACATATGCCATCAAGAATAGCTCATTTATTTGAGACTTCAGATGATGAAATCATTTTCTTAGGCTAGGGCTTAGTGTATCTTCCTGGAGTCATCTTCCTCAGCAGGTCTTAGTGCCTGTATTTTTGGGACTATTAAGCTTTATAACTTCTCTTTTTACAGTGCAGTTGTGAGAGTTCACACTCCCATCTTGCTGTTACTTGGTTGATTTGCTACCTTGCTCGTGCGATGAGGGTATGAAGATCAGGTGATTTTCCAGACCAGAAAACCTGGGAATAGAGCTGGGCTATCAGGATCACATTTTATGATCAATTTAGAAATAGGGAAGTAAAGAGTTAGAGCCCAAACTCTGGCACGAATATCAACAGTAGAGGTGTTCTGGGTTATCTTCTTAGTATGAGAGATGGAGAGTGAGGCAGTACCTGGAAAAGGGTGAAGAAAAATTTTAAAGGAAGGGAC
The DNA here is from genome assembly GCF_019232065.1 of Centrocercus urophasianus. NCBI lineage: Eukaryota > Metazoa > Chordata > Aves > Galliformes > Phasianidae > Centrocercus > Centrocercus urophasianus. Next base: position 42,355,844 of record NW_024884475.1, on the reverse strand, counting down.
AAGAATTGCCACAAGTTTATCTGTGTAAATATAGGGTGTATTGATCAAAGATTGTCGCTGGACAGCAGGCAGTCAAAAAGAAAAAAAATCTTCAACTGGAGAGAGGATAAGGGGAAATGATTTTAAACTGGAAGAGGAAGGATTTAGACTAGGTAGCAAGAAGAAATTATTTACTGTGAGGGTAGTGAGACACTGGAACAGGTTGCCCAGTGCGGCTGCGGATGCTCCTCCCTGGAAGCATCCAAGGCCAGGCTGGATGTGGCTTTGAGTAACCTGATCTAGGAGGTGTCCCTGCCTACAGCAGGAGGTTGGAACTAGATGATCTTAACAGTCCCTTCCAAACAAAACCATTCTATGATTCTATGAAACCCAGGAAATACTAAGATGAAATTTCACCAGTTATTTGAGAGGGTTGTGATTTGATGTCTCTTACTTATGGGGTATGGCTGATGGTAAAGCCAAGTGTTCCAGAACCGTCAGAGTTTTCTCCTTTGTGCTGTCTGTGAGTCTTCACCGATTTGATGAAAAGAACACAAACTCCTGACGAGGGAGTCATTTCCTGGAATTAAAACTTGTGTTTTTCATGGGTCGGAGGTAGGATTTTCTTCTACTAGTCAACTCTCCAACAAATATAACATTAAAAAGCAGGAAAGCTGGCTTCCTACTAAGGACAGCGCTATATATTTGCAACTTTATTGCTATTCTATAATGACAGCATTTTATTATATATGTTACTTTCTTTTAAGTATATTACCATCACTTCCTATTTAATTCTGTATATAAAGGTCTGAATAATATGTCTATTAGTTATTAATGTCAAAGTTAATTTTAACAAGTAGGCAAATTGGTTGAATGTTTTCATTTTTTTTCTTTTCCAGCTGCTAGGACTTTTTAAAAATGTTTTTGTGTATGGAAGGAGTTAACATTTTGTATAACTGCCTTTCACTGGAAGGCTCTGAAGTCATTACTATGTAAAATGCAGAATATAGCTGTGCTGAAGGGTTAGCAAATAATTACAGTGAAAATGCCTGGATAAGCTATTCAGCATGATGACAGAATTCTCTCAGTCATGCTGGGAAAAGATGTTCTGAAGCCCTAAATCTGGTGCTGGCGAATGGGATACTACTTTTATTTTACTCAACTGAATGGGTGCATTGGTGAAATAGCTGAGGATAATGGGAGACTGGGTTCTCTTAAGCAACATGATGACTTATAACAGTTTGATAACAGGAATTTCTTGACGTGTTCTTTTGCGTGGCTCTGAAGGAGGTAGTAGAGCTGTCCTTACTGTGTTTTCTGATCTATGGCAGGACTAGATCTCATTAAGCACCATTTAGAAAGCTAAGCAGCACTGCCTGTCAAAGTGGAAGTGTTGTGGCTAATATTGTATTAACTGCAGGTTTGTGGGCCTGCTTATGAATGTGCACCTGCTTCAACTTGAATCCTAGCTTGCTTGAAAGAGTTTCACTTGGGGATGTGAACCCCTTTTCTGAACTCTTGTGTGTCAAAATGGGTGCTGAGCTGCAGCTGAAGAGCACTAATGCAACACCGGGGTATCTAGCAGTTTGGTTTTTCAGAACTATATTATGCTGGTTTTAGATCCCCTGGGACATGTTCTAATGGGGCATCTGGAACCTGACTGATGTTCTTGCTGTAGAGCTCCCACTGACAGCAGGATTGTTCCACTGACCTTAAAGATCTTCATTTCACATACCCACATGATCACTGGGAGCACAAAAGGTGCAGGTGTTGCTCTGATCCTCTGCCTGGCAGCATTCAGTAGCAGAGTATTTAGAGTACAACGCACAAAACCTCCTCATAGAAAGCTGTGTGGTATCAGGTGGTTAATGGAATACCCTTGAGACTTGTGCTTTTGAACTGGTTAAGGACTTTGGAAAAAATCCCTCTTCAGAGCCACAGAGTTATTAGTCACATGCACCTGTTTTCACTGTCTTTTTTTATAAGAACACGTGAAGAATGTGATAAACATGTATTTTCAATATGTTGTCCATCTCAGAATAGTGAGCTTCATAGCTGGTTCCTCACTTGATTTGCTCTTCTGGCAGCAACGCTCAAGTGAAGTTCTGTCTGCAATATATATTTAATAGAATCTGTGGCGCTGATATTTTTGAAGTGCATTCAGATGGTTAAAGTCTCATATTAATGCTATGGAAGTATCTCAAGACTGTGACCTTTTCTCTTCCTGAGACTCCAAAATGCATATATATTATAACATGCTTGAATTTCTTAGTTTTCTCTCTTTCTGGGTTTTCTACTTTGGCTCGTCAGTGCTCAGCAGCATGGTCAAGCTGCTTGCTGCAGCCTGAACAAGAGGGCACATTGCCTCTGGCAACCCTCAGGCAAAGGCTTATGGAAACTTACTGAAATGAAAATTACTCCTGTTAGAGACTTGGAAAGTCTCAGCATCCAACGTCTCCTATTAAGAGTAAGTGGCACATCTGATGCTGCCATTTGGCTGCTTCATTTTCATTTGCTGCATGGGAGTTGTGCCCTTTGGAAATCTGGTCCCTGCTGCTTTGAAAGGTAGGAATAAGAAAAGACTAGTCTATGTAATAAGGCAAGGAAGGGCACAAAGCAGCACAGGCTGATGGTTGTTTGGCTGGCAGTTAACAGCTTCCATTAAGACCTTTTTAATCTTGTCTTAAAGATATGAGCGGTAAAGGTATTAAAACACTAGGAATACCAAATATATTTTTTGTTTTGTTTATTTTTCTATTTTGACTTAATCCCTTTCTCTTTAGATGTAGGGACTTTTTATGAAAGAAAGGAAGAAATGATGGCCTGGAAGTGTTCCAATGCCTGTCATTAGTGGCAGAATAAAAGATGGAGGAAAAATAAACACAGCAAAATCGAATGTGTTTTATGGTGGGGGTTTTTGTTTTCCTTAAAGAGTTGCTGCGGGTGGAAAGGTTTGCAGGAGGTCTTCCTGTTCACCCTGTGGTCTGAGCTCCAGGTAGCTGTTAGGGCATGCCTCCAGATAAGTTCATGGATTCTTACCTGTGCTATAAAAGATATGTAGGCGATGTAACCAGTCAAGGTGTCATTGGACATCAGAAGAGAAGGGATAGAAAAGAGGCGAGGATGGGGGAGCATTGAAAGAGGATAAAGAGTATGCATGAAGTGCAATGAGAATTCAGTTCACAGGTGATCATTGCACAATGGTCTTGGATGTAAGCTTGGCTCAGAAACTCTCTGCTTGCATGAAACTTGTTCCTTTGCTGGCATATTCTCCCAATATGTTTTGTTTTGACCTGTTTTCATGCTCTTTTCCTAATCTCTTTTAGTTGAGTTAGCTTTCTTTCCTCTCTTTGGCCACTTGTGTCTTGGTGTTAGCTTCGAAGCCTTTTGCCTGCATGTGCACTTCTCCATCTCTGAAAGGCATCTAAATTAAGTGAAAGAAAGCCACGTTTCTCACGCTACAGATTGTGACCTGCTCCTTATGCCCTACTTCTCCCCTTAAATTTTGCCTTTCAGGAAGGTTACGCCACCAGCAGGATTGTTGGTGTCATGAATGGGACAGCAATTAGGGGTGATAAATGTCTTACTTCCACTGGTGTCCCATGATACCTGGATACCTTTGTGTGCAAATTTTTCCTTCTTTCGACAGCAGGGGGCAGGGAGAAAAGAGAGCAAGAAACTAATGACCTTTTGCCTTCCTCATGCTTGTGTGGTGTAGGTCCAGGCTGTGGGCAGAATTGTTTGTTGGATGGTTCCTCAGGTGCCTCTGAGGAATTAGTGTTTAACAGCCTGTCCTGGGAGCGAGTCCTGAATATGTCCACCTGTAAATCCCTGCCCCATCAGTGAGTGTGTAAGTAGGAAGGCTGAATACAAGGCATCACTTTAAAAAGAAATCTAAGGAAAATAGCTTAAGAAACGAGTTTTTAAAGAACTGAATTAATTTAAAAAAAAAAAAAAAAAAGAGAAGTTGTCTTTGTTCATTCTTGCCTCTTGGATTTTATCGCTCCATTTATACTGATGATGCAGAATGTAATGGAAATATACATGATCAAAAACATTATAGAGCGATAATTTGGCAACACTGTGCAACAAGTAGCAAATTACTTGCACTTCATTGATTGTGCAAACATTAATCATAGTGAATTCTTTTGGTATTCATTTAGATACAGGATATAATAGTCTAATCGTAAGCACTGAATAATTTTAAAGGTAGACCGAAGTCATTTGATATCATCCTGATTGTGTCTCAGTGCTCCATATTAAAAATGCAAATATGCAACAAGGAAGGAAGAATGGGCTTTAATTTATTAGTGTTTAACAGAGGTTGAGTGAATGATCTTGCTGCAGATTCAAATGAATCTGTTGAGCTGTTCATCGCCTTTGTTGATACACAGTTTCAACATTGTATTTCTTTCTCAGAATTTGTTTCTGTTGCTGTAATGGGTTGCCCTTTGGTGTAAAGGGCAGGACAGGGGTTAAGATGCTACAGTGACTGGATACTGTTCTTGCTTCCAGTCAGCTGACAGGTGTGCTCTTTGCTGGGTAAAAAACCGGCTGTAGGGCCAGGCCCAGGGAGTAGTGGTGAATATAGTTAAATCCAGCTGATGACTGGTTATGAGTGGTGTTCCCTAGGGATGGGTACTGAGGCCTGTTGTGGTTAATATCTTCACTGATGACTTGGATGAGGGGATCGAGTGCATCCTCGGTAAGTTTGGTATTGGCGCCAAATTGGAAGGAAGTGTTGGTCTGTCTGGGGATAGGAAGGTCCTGCAGAGGGCGCTTGCAGAAGGCCAGCATCATCCTGACTTGTATCAGAAATACTGCAGTCAGCAGGAGCAGGGGAGGTGATCATCCCTCTGTATTCAGCTCTGGTGAAGCTGCACCTTGAGTACTGTGTTCAGTTTTGGGCCCCTCACTACAAGAAAGACAACGTACTTATGTGCTTCTGAGTCAAGAGGTGAGGTCTTTTCCCTTGGACTAATAATTACCTCTCTGAAAAGCATGGTCTTGCGGGAATGGTACATGAACAGAGGTGTTGTGTATGTTTGCCCAGTGGGAATCAAATTCCCCCTGACTGACTTGCTTCTAAACCTCATGCTGGTTTGTATTTGGCTAGGATTGCCAGATGCTTTCTGGTTTTCCCTGTGTCCTGCTGCTAGTTGATGCAGTACTTAAGGATCTTCTTTTAATGAGCAAGAGATAAAGCAGTGCTGTTGGGGGGGGGGGAAATAAAAATTAAAATTAAAGCTGTAGAAATGTGAGCTTAAAACATCTATTCTTTGAATAGCTGGAGTGTGCCAGGTGACAAACTGGGACTTGTGAAAGCTGCAGAACAGATTAGTTACTTCCTATTTTTTCACTCCTGTGTTACTGCTGCTTTCGTCTGCGTCGAATCACAATGAAATAGTGATCCAGCAGTGTGAGGTGAGACCAGGTTTAATGCAGGCTGAGAATTGTTGAAAACCTGGCATAGGATGTCCTACAGGAAGGTGTTCATATCAGCAAATGAGGTGCTTCTGGCAGTAGGCATCTAAACGGGTGGATGGAAAATCTTCATCCGTAATCATAAGAAGAACCCTAGAGAGCTTCCTTACACTATTTTGTTATTTGTGTGTTGTATTTTTCTCCTTTTGTTTTCAGTCATAAAGCAAGTCTCAAACTTAATCACTGGCACTGTTAGGCACATTTAATTAACAAATGTTGTCCAGAGAACCTATTTATTAGCAGTCTGACTCTAGTAAACTCAGCAACTAATTCATTTAGTATGACTTTGACACTAGCAATGTAAACTCTTTTTGTTTAAGTGGATAAGTGACACCATTCAGGCAGGACATACAATGATTAATTTATACACGTCAATGACTGGAAACATTGTGACGCCACTAATTTAGATTATTTTTTTCCTTGTAGCAGTTCTTTAGGCATGGCAATATAATTATGAGAAGTATCTTCTTATGGCTGATGTGCTTATCAGTCTGTTATGATTTGTATCAGTGGTACTGAAACAGACCAAGGATTTTTAGTTCTGCCTAGCATGTAAGCACTGTAAAACTTGACCCAGTTTAACTCTGGTATTGCTACTGCAACAAATAACTACAAACAAATAACGAACTACCCGAAGTTCTACTATCACATAACTGGTTAATGTTAACTCTTTTTTAGCCACTCTTAATCTGAGAAATGAAGATTTTTGTGGCTAGGGTAGCAGTAAGTGTCCATGCATGTGGTGAAAACAACATTTTCTTTTCTCCCCTTCATTTCAAGACATTTCCCCAATTCCCTTGATAAGTGTGATTTCTATTGGATCACCTGCTTTTTCAAGGTTTGTAGAGAGTAGGAGGGCTAAGAAAGATATGCAGTCTGTACATTGTTAAGGATGGCACTTGTTTTCTTTTCAGGAGAGGTATCTTCTGGATTTTCTTACCTTCCTAAAAGGAGTAATTGGAGTTACTTGGAAAATCCAGCAGGTAGCTGGGAAAGTAGCACTACATGGAGCTGCTCTCTGCTACCTTGTATGCTTCAGATATTTCATCTATATTGTGCTTAGCTTTAGCATAGGAGAGAGTTCTAATCTCTTCAGCATGCTCTTGCTGGTTTGGGTTTGCAGACATCTAAAGAGAGATGCTGTCTCAAAAGTGTCTCGGTTGAGAAATTGAAATGATAAAGAATGTTTGATCTGCATGTTCCCAGACATTAATCTTGTGAGATGTTCAGAGTGAAACCCTGACATTTGGTACTGAAAAGAATCTACGGGAAATATATTGTGCTGTGTATTTTAGTGCACTGGAGGAGAATAAATGGCACAACGTTAAATTAAATGAAAGATGATTGAATATAGAAGCTGTAATTTGAAGTGTTACCCTCTTTACTTATAACGATGGGACAGGGTGCTGAAGTGATTTTAGGATTAACGCTGCCAGTCTTTCTCTTGTCTTTGTTCTCTTATAGTCTGTTCAGATCCACCATCCGGTTTACTTTTCTGAATTTTTAATGTGAATTTTCTTTGATTTTCTATAGGTTTAAGTGACAAAAAATATCAAAAAAGGTAGAGAAAAACTACAAAATAAACATGAAGTACATTAGTAGGAAGCGTACATACCCAGGCATGGGGTCAGAAACCAAGTAACTTTCTTGTTCTGTGATTTTAGAATGAGGATGTTATCATAGCAGAGACTACTGCATGTTTGGATGCCTGTGTGCCATGGACAAACCGGACCTCTGTAGTTTGTGATTTCACCAATCTGTGACTGCATCGTGTTGTAAACTAAGCTTTTATTTTTATTTTTGAAGTGAATATGTGATTGGTGCGCAGCAGGGTAAGAATCAAGTTAGCAAGCATAAGTAGATAGTAGGGTTTAAGTTTTAAAACATCAGGCAATTGCAGTAAGTGATGATAACCTGCTCTGCCTGCAGTAGGCACAGCTGACTCCACTGAGCAGGTTTTGTGGAGATATATTGGAGGGAAACAAGGATATGGGTCTATTAATTAAAGACTCATCTCATTTATCAATTGTTATCAACACCTTTTACAGTGAGTGTTTCTTTCAAGTGGAATGTTACAAAACACTATGAAACTGCAGTTAAGGGCAGGCATAAGTAGCTGCTGTGTGCTCTGGAGCCATTCATTCCCTACCAAGAGCAGCACAGAGCAGTGCTGGCCTTTCTTTGCGCATTGGATTATGAGCTTTGGCAGATGAAGGCTGGGGAAGGACCTCCTTTTTCCACAGTGGGCATTTAGAACTATCTTCAGTTCACAGGAGGAAGGTTCATGATGTTACATGACCTTTATTGGTTGAATCCAGCCACTGAGCCACTGTGTGGGATCCACTGATTCAAAGTCAATATAAAGGCTGTGCTGTTTGCTCTTTGGTGCTGTTTTTGCAACTGGTATCCAACTGGCAACCTGGCTGAAGTCAGGCTTCTGTGGAATTAGGGGCCAGTTAAAGCTGAAAACCAGGATATTCACTTCAGTGTTGATGTACATGAGAGCTCCAGAGAACTCCCTGATAGCCTGCTCTCAGAAAGAATGGCTGTCAGAAGCCAGAGAAAAACGTATGTCCAATGTGTTGATGGTTCTTACAGATCTAGTAACTCATCATGAGTGAACATGCTGCTGAAAGGGGAACTCAGGCCAATCATTTCCACTGGAACAACTTGCTTATGCTGCTCTTAATGATGTGCAGTGAGAACAACTCAAGAAGTATATAAAAAAAATCACCATTAGTTTCCAGAACTGTACAGTTTCTGTTAAATCACCGCATTTTATGTGCCACCAGTATAGCACACCACCTAAACGCACCCTGGTGGTGTGCTTGGTTATACTTAGTGCACAGAAGAGGTGAACAGAAAAGTGGGGCTTCCAGCAGAACTGAACGGGTGTCTCAGTGAAACTGAGGAATGAAGAATTGCAATTGGCACCTGTCATTTGGGTTATTTTTCTTGAGTTGCTAAAGAGATAATAGGAAGTCATGGTGCGGAATGGGAACAACTGTCTTTGGACCTAATCTTGTAGGTAAAGTTACCTCTTTTTCCAGAAGATGACATTACTATCTTGGCTCACTGTTAATAGGGTAATTGTTTAGAGATCTTCCTTCCAGGCAAAACCTGCCTCTGTATTTCTAGTTTAAGTAGTGCTTGGAACTGATTTCCTACGTATTCTCCTCTGTCTCGAGTTCTAACACTTCATTAATTATTGAGAAATATTTTTTATTCAGTTTCATTGTCACAGAAGAAACATTGATCGGAGAATTCAATTTTTAAGATCCTTGTAACATGGCAAACTGGATCAGGCTTTTGCATGTTTTTCGGGTTGTGAGAAGTATTCAGATTCTAATTGGAGGAGAAACCTCAGACGTGCTGAAGGCTAGAGGTTTTAAGGAGCTTTACATTGATGTATTGTAGAGGAGTGAATTGTAGAGAAAATGGGATTTGGTGTATTTTTTATTGATGATTCAGTAAAAGAAACTCAGAGTAAAAACTACAAAGGGAAAACTGATGGGTACATGATTAATAATGTTCACTGACTTCAATGCTCAGTTCATCCCAAACTTCTGCAGCTGAAATATGGAAACTTTGCTTTATCTTAGTTCTGGGTCATGTATGGATTAGTTCCATCTATGAAGAAGTGAACAGTAACAAACCTGGATTTGAATTGGTTGCTAATTGCACAGCACAGAATGTTTAGTGCCAGTAAAGCTACTGCTGTGTGAGGGTGAAGGAGCAGCAGAGATGAAGAGTTATAAACTGACTGCAAGCCCAGTTCCCCATCCCCCTGTGCTACTTGGTATGGACAAGAGATGGAAGAATTGAGAATGAATTAGAAGCTGGGGAGAATTGGCATGAGGGTAATGGGCCTCAAGTTTGCTTTAAGTACTCACTGCTTTACTCCATTATTAATTGACAATAAATAAAACTATCTCTAAACTGAGTCTGTTTTGCCCGTGGTGGTAGTGGCAAATTATCTCCCTGTCATTCTATCAACCTGTGAGATTTTTTCATTTTATTTTCTTCTCTCCTTTTACTGAGGAGTGGGAATAAGCGAGTAGCCTGGAGGGCCAGCCAATTCAGGCCAGTGCAGGTAGGTATTTTTGTGGTATGACAGTTCCCTTTGTCTTGTGGGATAGAAAATAACTAATTTGAAACCATTCCACTCAAGAAAGCTTGGCCAGTGAAATAGAGCTTCAGAGGAAAGACATGATACTCTAGTCAGTGTTTTACGTCTGAGAGTAAAATAAGCAAGCTGTGATTATATGGATTTGTTGTTGGATAAAGTTAAAGGAGATGAGTAAAACTGAAGCTTTTTGCTGAAGGTCAAACGAGAGGAGGAGAAGAAGTATCCTTTTACTGAAGACCTCCTGGCTGGGTGTTTCAGGTTAGTCTTGCTCTTGTCCTGATAGAGGGATACCTTCTGCTAGTGCTTAAAAATGTCATTGCAGTGTGGATGGACAGGTGCACTTTGGGATGGATGCATAAAAAACCCAAGAAACTTATTAGCACCAAACGATTTTAGGGCCTGATTAATCTAGAAAGATTGAAGTAAGGGGAGGATGGTGAAGGGATTAATCAATTTCAGTGAATAAAAATGCAAGACAATATTGCTGAGGTTGATAAAGATGGGTCTATATTTAAAGAGATCAGGATTCGGAACACGTTTTGTGACTTATTATGCAGAGAAAATTATTACTACCCATTAAAGAATTAGCTTTCACATAAAATGGAGAAGTTGATTAGTGCACCTCAGAGTGACTAGCTTCTAAAATTATAAAATTAATGAATGTATGAAATATTTAATTTCACACATAAATATCTGTGAATAGAAATTAATTACTGCATGTGATAAAGACATTTATTGCACATATAGGATCAAATATTAAACATGTGCTGAATTAAAAATGTGAGCATTTTGATAGCGTGTGTAATTGATTTGGATTTCTGTTGAAGTTCTTTATAACTGTATAAAGAAACATAGATCAACTCTGTAGTGCAATAAAAAGATGATGAACTCTGTTTATTTTCAATATTGATGGGAAGTTAATGAAGGAAATCTTTGATTCTGGGGAAGGTCACCTGCAAACGGAACTGACCTCAGTGTCACTGGGACCACAAGAAATGAATGAAATAAAACACACACGTAATTATTTCCAGGTCTGGATCCTCTGTTTCTACCATAACATACTTTCATGTTACTGGACTGTGAGAATAAATACAATATCTGCAGTATTTGCATCTATTCCAGTTAAATGTCACTCATTTTGATTTTGATGTATCAATCTGCTCATCTGGCAAATGTATACGCGATATGCAATGGCTTAAATTATGTGAACAGTTTCTGCCAACTCCAGTTCTGTACTGTTTGCTAGCTTTGTTCTTGTGCATCTATTCATATTGCTCATCTACTGCATGAGAACTGCACAGTTTTCATGCATTTTGTGCTGTTCGCAGTTTGTCTTGCTTACAACACCAGTTTTGTAGGTTAAATATTTTGTGGGTTGCAGTGTATAGGTGTAAGGTAGTATTCTTATGGCTTAAGCCTGGTTGTACTGTTTACTGTATCGCATGAAATATTGAGGGAGCATCTTTATACATTTAATTAACACTTGTTTGAGTCTTTTATAGTGTTTAACAAAATAATGGGAGCTGAAAAAAAGATAGGGTGATCTGATGAACAGGGAACTGCTGCCTCTAGATGCTGGGACTGCAAGGCAATTGCTTATTTCATTAAAAAAAAAAAAAAAGGGAACAGGATTAAATGTCTGTATACTTGGTGGCAGATGGGCTTGCTTGTGGGTTCATCCTCTGTGAGTAACCTATGCAGTGAGGCTTCAAATGCTGTTAGTTATTAAGTGGTGAGAAAGGCTGCTGTTGTAATTAAACATAATAGGGCAGGAGGCTGTGGCAAAAATGTGTAACATGCTGTGTAATCCAACAACTGCTCTTAAAGAGAAAAAAACATTTGCTGAAATTGTAGAGAACTGCTCTGCTGCCTAAGGCCTTGGAAAGCCCCCTATTTTAAATGAAGTGCAGAAAAAGAAATGGCTTCTAATTGTCCTTTATTTAGGAAAACTAATAAAGCACTGTCAAGTTGGACAGTGTTTGAGCTTCTGAGATGACAAATGAAGTTGGCAACCGTTTTTCATTGATATCCAATGACTTAAAAAGAGGAGCTGCTGTCTGTTACATCAGTGCAGTGAGGTGCATACAATGTGAAAAACATACAAGAACTACTTAGGTGTGCTTGTGGGGACAGGCAGCAAGGGTGCTGAGACAGTGCTCAGAGACCATACACTGGGTAAAACTGTCTGTTGGGAGAAAGGGGATTGTAAACAGTGCTTGAGATAAGCCGTGTTGCTGTCAGCAGCTTTGCGAGATGACCAGGGAATATCTTAAAAGGCATACTTCAACACTCCTGTTGTTTTGCATTTATACTCCCTTGATTGAAACAATTCTGGAGACTAACAGCAAATAACGTGTGCTAAACTGTATGGAGAGCACGCATTGGCTGGAGAGTTCTTGGGAGAGACTTGGCTGAGCTACAGAAGTGCAATATGTCTGCAGAGTTTAGAGTTTAGAAAAACTCAGGGATTTCTCTGTATCAGCTCAACGTTAGATACTCATTTCTGTTATCAGGAGGGTGTTGAACCCCCCAGGGCATTAAAGCTAAAATTCTGTGTACTAAAGATTGTTCCAATAAACAATATTTCCATTCAATATGTTTTGTCACACATCAGTACAATTGCTTTTTACAAGGAAAGTAAATACAAAACTGTGCAAATGGAGCACATGACATTGAAATGAAAAATATTTGAATTGCCTTTTTCTACTGTGATTTAATTCATTATTGGTTGTTGTAATCCAGCATAGATAGTGATTGCTACTAGCCATAAAGGCAAATGTATCCTGAGGCTTACCTAATTAAAGCCTATCTTAAAATGTTGATTATAGTGTACTTCCTGTCACTGTCTGCAGAGGATGGACTTCTGGCTGTAGTTACAAGTTGAGTTTGGAGATGTTGCATGCAATTCTCATTTGGGCAAGACACATAGGAAATAGTGCAAGATGTTAATAACCTGTGTTGTAATGTGATGCTCTATAATCAGGAGCTAGAGGCTAAAATGCTCCAAGAAGCACCAGAATTTACTGGCAAGTTCTATGCATAAAGAAAAAGAGGCCCAACTGGAATGTTTCTGAAATTCAACTGTTTCATGGAATGTCACATTCAAGTATAGCTACAAGCAGTTTTGCTATTCAAGAAAACTTCCTGGCATCCTGATTACAAGTGTGGTGTTTTGTGGTTTTATTTTTTTCCTCTTAGGTTGATCAGTTATCATCCTAATATCCAGCAAATAAGCTGCCGGAATAGAGACTGTTGTTTTGTGTTGATTTTTCTGGCATTGAGGCTAAGAGACTCTGAATGCTTTGGAAGACTTTCCTATGGGAGGTGGCTCACAGTGCTTCTCGTATACAGGAAAGCAGTCACTGTGGAGTGAATGCTCAAACTGAAAGTTCTACAGACTTTATGATTTATTATGTCTTTTGCCTCCTCAGAATGCAACAGTAGAGAAGTTCTGAGAATAGTTTTCAAGGAAAAGTTTAATCACTGTCTCTGAGAAATTATGAATTGGGCTACAGTTTATGAATTGCTAGTCTGAATCCTTCATGCAGCGAAAAGAGAGCTAGTATTGATTGCTGCCTCCTCACAGGGATGGGGAGATTTTTGGGTACACATGGTGATAGTAACAAATTAGAGTGCCAGCTAACAAGAAAATAGATGGTCTGGTGGGAGGTATGTTTGTGGGGTTGGAGCCAGAAACAGCTGATTTATTTTACTTGAAAGCAATTAGGAACTTGTTAACCTACAGGTTCTGTGGTAGTCAGAGTTGTCAGCAAATGTTCTGTGGTTAAAGATACTCCATTGTTTTAGAAGGAACAGGCAGGTACCCCATGGCAGCAAAAGCTAAATGGACTCCTTTGAAGCATTTAAACAACGTATGTTTTAATTGTAGTGACTGCTTGCTCTAAATATCTTAAAGTATTGTTTTGGAATTCAGCTGACTTATTACAGACAGTAGTGGTGTAAGAGCTCTTCCTGAGCTGGTAAAGTAGAAGTGAAACTCAATTCCTACCGGCATAAATATCAGTGTCTCCTAAAAGAAATGCTATCAAGCCATCAGTTAAATCTGCCTTCCAAATGGTGGAGTGTTATGTCTAGACAAATAAGAAATTTATGCTGTGGTATTGACAAAAATAACTCAGAAGTTGTTGCAAGCTTCTTATTAGGTTATGTAAATTTAACATAAGTAGTAATATTATGGCATGTTATTTAAGGTTCTGAGATGTATATTATGCTGGTCTGCTGTGGGGATGTTCTTTCAGTGTAGAATAGTGTGAGAAAGAAGACTGGATTAAACCTGGACTTGAGGTGAGATAATTGTTGGGATTTTTTCCCCTCTTGTGTGTGTCTGTAGAAGGGAACCAGCCACTGCCAAAAAGCAGGCGCATCTCTCTGGAGTGCCAGAAACCCAGAGATTAGTGTGGTTCCCTGCCTGCCTTGCTGAAGGTTATGTGTCAAACCTTTGGCTGCTCGGACAAATCAGGTGCTTCTGAACCTGTGATTCGCGATGCATTTCTCTATCCCTGGTTATCCTGCAGCTCGGATTGATCTTTGACTAATTTATTTTTACCCCAGGCTCCATTTTTGAGTTGAGGATTCATTTCAACCTGAAGATTTATTGCAGTGGTAGAATTTTATGGTTGCTTTTCAATGGTGTGCATTTTTTTCACTAAAAAGCTAATTTCTCATTAATTTTGATGAACTTGTCAAGAGGAGAAAGACCAGAGACAGCTTTGAAACTCTTTTTCCTTGTTCTTTTTTTTTTTCTTCTTAACTATTTATTATTTTTCTGAGGTATAAAAGGCAACCTTGTTTCCTCTTCTTTTGGATCTATTGGTAATCTAGTCCTATAATGACTCTCATAGTGAATTGACAAGTTTTGGAGGGAATTTCTTCTAAACTGTATTTACTAAAGACTTACCATCAGCAATCAGGATTTAAATCCTGCTTGTTGAAAGCTTCACAATGTTGTATTACATGAGGGAGAGAGGATGTTTAATAAAAAATACACTCTGAAGGGTTAAGAAGTTGAGCTTTATCAAGTATTATTCAATTTGTTTAATTTTGCAGAAAGATGGACCTTATGTACTGCACAGAGTTGGGCCAGATCCTGAACTTCTGTGGTAGTAGTTGGTCAGCTTGTCCTTTCAAATGACAGGGTCCTGATGAATCTGGGTCTAACAGTCAGAGAAACAGCATAGGTTCATAGGATCATTTGAGTGTGAAGGGATTTCAATAGGTCATCTAGTCCAACTCCCCTGCCACGAGAAGGGACATGTGCAGCTTAATCAGGTTGCTCAGAGCCCCGTCCAGCCTGACCTTGAGTGCCTCCAGAGATGGGGCATCCACCACCTCTCTGAGCAGCACTGCCAGTGCATCACCACCTTTATTGTATTTAAAAAACTAAAAACAGAAACCAACAACCTTCCTTATCACCAATTTAGATCTCTCCTCTTTTTGTTTGAAACCATTTCTCCTTGTCCTATTGCAGCAGATCCTGCTGAACAGTCTGTGTGCTATAGAAAAATCTATATCCTGTCCTTATCTCTGAATCTGGAAATAACGATCTTTGTCATACCTTGTTAGAGTGTATGAAATTATGCTTGCAAGTGCTTATAAGCATGGTATAATTGTGCTCTGCTAGTCCTATGTGATGCAGGGTAAATCCCCTTTTAGATCTTCCCTTTATTTTTTGTGGTGAAATGGTGTCATCAAGTGTTCTGGAACAAATGGTATCTCAACCCTTAATTCATTTGACCTCACTGTGTGCTTCTGCAACTTGGAAAGTAACAGCCATGCATGATCTCATTAACTTCCTAACAATGCCACCCAACAGTGGCTTTCTTCAGTGTTCATATTTAATCAAATCTAAAGTGTAAAGTAAAGCTCAGCAGTGGATTGCTAAACTCATCTCTCTTTCAAATTGCTGTCCCACAGAGTCCAGTGCATCTCAAGCATGAGAACATCATCACCGTGGAATAGAATTATTGTGTAAAGTGCTGGAATGCTTTCCAAGCTAATGTTGCAAATCATTCTGGTCGGTTCAGGTTGCTATGTGTGGAGTCTAGTATCTGATATTTTCAATTGTATTTTGGGAAATTGGCAAGGTTTAGAATGCCTAAAAACAACCAAACTGCTCTTCCTTCTGTGGCTTGTGCTTATTACTAGATTATTACTATTAGATAAGCTGGTGACAAGGAGCTCTACATGGATTGTGGAGCCCAAGTGAATAACAGTGTGTTTCTTGATAAGGAAGGAGTGTGTTCAGAAGTTCATAGGTTCAGTGGCAGAACTGACCGTGCCTGGGCCTCCATGCGAGGTGTAAGGTGTTGGTTACAATCTTCTGTAGAATTCTCTAGGATTGCTTGTTTCCTTAATCCTTGCCTCTGCAGTAGTAAGAAAGATGACAACGTGGTGGAGTCCACTTTGTATCCTCCCGTGGCTTCCCAAATGGATACACACAATATGAATATCTTTGTTTCTTTCCATCCTACAGTTCATCTCTTCTGAAATTCAAAACTGTCAGATTTGAATGGGACTGTCTTTTTTAATCAGGTCTGAGAAATACTTGTAGAAAGGGTTAAATGAGGGGCTATGGCTTTACTTCACAATGGTAAAAAGGCATGTAGCCTGTGGCACGTCATCTCAGGCATACATGAAGAAGCTTCTGTGGAATTCTAATTAAACTTTAAATTTAAATTAATATGAGTACATAAATACAGTACCAATAGACAGGAGTTAAAGTGACAGGCTAGATATATAAAGTGATTCTTGCAGTGGGAAAGCAATTAGAATAACCACTCTGACCTCCATGGTCAGTGTTATTTTCATCCAACCTTCTGCACTGAAATGATGATTTCAGGTGTGTACAGTATTGTCTTTGATGGCAGCTCTATATGCCTGTTGTCAATGATGTCACTTGTATATATAAAGAGCTAGAAGGCAGCATTGCAGGTTAATTGGCTGAGAGTTCACTCTGTGGTCATGCTCTAAGTGGACTACATGGACTAATGTAAATTGCAGTTGAACTTTTATTATTTGAGCATGTGTTTATTTAAAGTAGCCTTTTCTGTTTGTAATCACATACCAGATTGTGTTGGGATTCACTTCTACAGGAACCTTCATTGCAGGCTTTGGAGGCATACTAGGGACTCGGGCTGTGAGTGCTGAATCAGTTGTATTGCAATAAGTAATAATGTGTTGTGGTGACACTGTGTGTAGTGTGTGTAATGACCTTGTTCATGAGCTTGTCCTGAAATTTGCATGTGTGATAGGGCTGTAATTTAAAGACAAGGTTTGCTCTTTCTCCCTTTTCATTTAAAAAATAAATGCTTTCATAAAGATTGATCGAACTTTAGAAGGAGAATTTTGTATTTTTGAATTTGTTGCACTTCTGTAAGTTGGAATAATGTAGAAAAAAATCATAGCAAAGTAATATTGTTTCAGAAGATGCTGCATCAATTTCATCAGAAATTTGCAATTCCTATTCTACAAGCAAAACACTGACTCTAAAGTTAGCAAATAATGCTTCTCATTGTTCTCTGAACTCTTCAACATTGAGTGTCTAAATTGTTCAGTAGTTTGTTGTTCAATATTTAGGTTCCTTGCTTTATTTTTACTACTTGTCCAAGAGTAAGATTTTTAAGCATCATCCTTTTTCAAAGATAAAAATCTTTGACACAACATCTGAAGGCATGGATGCCAGAGTCCTTTGCTCAATTGTTAAATATGTAGTAAAATTAATAAAAGATGAAGTATTTGCTTGCTTGATCCTCACATAATTACTGGCTGTGTTTCTTCTCCTTATGACAGCTCCTTAGAGGATTAAAATCTGTTTTTATTAGAAACTGTGACATTACCTATCAATTATAGTAAATGTCAGAGTCTCAGGTTGGAGTTCAGGCTTTGGATAGGATTGCAGTGCAATTTCAATTTATTACTCGCATCTGAGATTCTTATTGGCTGTCACATGGCATAAGAGTAATATTAAGCACTGAAGGCAGCACCAACACTGGAGCTTTCCTGAGCCTGGGTTGCTATGTCACCCAGATCTGTTGCAGAGCAAGCAGTTGACTTTTTTTTCTTACGGATGACTTGTTGTGAGTTGTGCAAGATATACAAGCATTTTCTTCTGGATTGTCTCAACTCCACGTTTCTAAAGGCAACTTGAAAAATAACATGCATTTGCTGGTGTAAATCGAGGACAAATGGTATTAAAACACAGGTGAAATAAAATGTTGGCCCCTGGCATGGTATAAAATGTCTAATAAGAAAGATGTAATTTGCAAGTCATTACAAGCGCTGTCCTTCAGAGAACAGTCTGACCTTTTTCCTGAGAAATGCTTATGTGCTGTATCATGTCAAAAGGAAGCTATAAGTACAGCTAAACCGTTCAGGGCTTTTAATTTGGATCAATGTCTAGTTGACACTAATACAGCTAGTTGACATCACGAGACCCTGATGACAGTATGTGTTGTTTGCAGCAGTGAAGATCGTGAGCTTCTTCATGAGTACTGTCAGCTAACAAATATAGCTAAGTAAACCACTTTCTGTTCTGCTTTAGGTAGTTGTGTGTGTGCTGCTCACTACAAAGCCTATTCACTGCAAAGGGAGAGAATACAGGATTCACATTTCATTTTGCAAACCGGTGTTGATTGTAGTGGAAGTGCCCATATGTCTGTGTGAACTCTGAATGAATCTGACTCCTTTCATTAGAGAGGAAAGTTACTGAGTTTTGGTGCTATAATTTGTGCAGACTAATTGCTGGCTTCTTTGTCATGCTTCAGATGTAGTAGTATGAATTTATATAAGGTTTGTGTTTTAAGACTCTTTACTGAAAAACCTTCTTACATTTCTTTTCGGCCTGGCTCTGAATGTTGCCTCATTAGTTTATGGAATAGGATCAGTCATACTATCTTTCACAGCACCTCTAAGTAATTAAAGAGTACTTGACAACATTTGCTGCTACAGCACCTTATTATATTTGATTCAGTTATTGTAAGTTGTTCCCTGTTCAGCTCAACCTGGGCTGTAAAGTAGCCAGGGTGCTGGAGATGCCTCTTTGCAGGACGTGTCAGGTCCTCTTGGCAACTGTTGCTTTTGTCAAGCAGAACAGTGTACTACTCTGGTTTGTGAAAACATCTGAATGCCAACAGCTGGTGTCAAGACAGCTCTTCCTCTTGGGGAACAGTAAGGGAGCACAAGTTGTGGTGCCTGGGATTGGAAGAAGGACCAGAATTGCAGGAGCAATGGTTATGGAAAGACTGCATGTTACTCCATCTCATGGGTGTAATTTGCTTAGGCCTTTTATTTCTTTGAGAGCAGATATAGAATGCTTGATTGATACAATACAGCAACTGGAAAAGTTAGGAAGTCTGATTGCATTTGTTAGATTTATTCTGATGGAAGTGAAGATACTTGAGAGTAAAAATAAAAACATGACACTGCCATAACCTGCAGGCTTCTTGGTTCACTTCAGTGAGACACAGAGTGCGAAGCTTTGAGTTGACGGAGGTCAGACCAGATACCATCCTGTTACTCTGCATGGCTTTTGGAATGGTACAGTGGCATGGCATGTTGCCACAGCACTCAGTCCCCTTCCTGTAATTAGCCATTGCCTTACGAAAAGAATTTTCTGCGTCTATCTCGGTACATTTTTGTTTTGGTTTGTAAACATTACCTCCTTCAACCAGGCAAAAATCTGATCACATTGAGTATGAGAGATGAATGCTACTGTTGTTTAAGGTCTGCTGGTTCTCTAGGCTAAATATTGCTCTGCCCTGTAAGCACTGTAGTCAAGAGTAGTTCTGCTGAAGACTCAGGTTTGATGCACATGTAAAAGTGATCCGGCCCTTCTTTTCCTATTTTTACTTCCAAGTGTGAATTCCTCTGATAAACTTTGAAATTAATGGAGCTGTCTTTCCGGAGGATTATCCTGTCCTGAGCTGAGGCCCAGAAGTTCTGTTATAGAATCAAAGAAAAGGTCCTAAAAATTAAGTAGAGAAGGCTTTTATAGTTTGGCATGGTTGGCTGATGTCTTTCGAAGGACTGGATCTATAAGGAATCACATAGGTACTGCTGTTGCTGGGTTTGAGTGCCCAACATCTGCTCCCTTCTCAGACTTTGCGCGGTACCTTGAGATTGCTGGCTTTAGGAATAGTGAAACATGTCAAGGTGATCTGCATCTTCCAACCTTTAAGGAAACTGGAATCTCGGCACTTCCATTGAACCTGACTGTGCTGGTTCTTCATCTAACTGGGACACCTTTTTAATCAACCTGTTTTTCTTGGTGAGAAGCATTCCCAATTAAGTTTACAAGATGACAGGAAAACTGATTTATTACCAACCTTAATGCTATAATTTCTGTGGAGTAAAAGCACTATATTTAATGCTGTGATGAGGTATCACTAATAGCATTACTAATTATAACTGCTGCAAATATATAAATAGCAATAATGTATTAAGTATGTAAATCATGAAGAGCTAGCTTAATTGTGTCTTGTCTTCCTAACAGCCACATCAAAATTAGTCTTAGATTTGCAGTGGTTGGTATGCATCTTGATCTTGATTTTTGAGTTTTCTGTAAGGCCTTACAATCTTAAAAGGAACAGACTTCTTTTTCTTTCTTTACATCAGCTTCACCTTTGCAAATTCTTCTATGGAAACTGCACAGCTCCAAGTGTATTTTAATACAACCTCCATTGTACATGTCTTGCCCTCCAGACCTGTTATCATCTCCATAGCCTCTCCTTTGGACACTCTCTAACATCTTGTCCTCGCATTTAGGTGCCCAGAACTGCACACAGTGCTCTAAGTGAGGCTATGCCAGCTCACAGCAAAGTGAAATCGTACTGGACCAATTGCACCCCAGGGTAATGTTGGTTCTTTGTGCTGCTGTGTTCAACTTGCTGTCAACCAGAATCTCCTCGATTCCTTTTCACAGAGCTGCTCTCCTCTACTCCAACCTGTACAAAGATCCAGGATTTTCCCTGCCAAAGTATAGAATTCAGTGCTTGATCTTATTAATCTTCATGTGGTTGGTGATTGCCTAGCCCTCTAAGTTTATTATTGCCTTAGACATTTTATTATTTTACACAATTATTTCAGGACTGGTGCAGGATGGATGTTTTTATTCCCTTCTCTCCCGACTCCTCTCTGCAAATCAGGGCCTCCTTTTCACTTGCTGGTGTCAACATCAGTTTCTCTTGTGTACACATCTCTGCTAGTCTCCCATGTCTCAGCCCCAAGCAGTATCCTTTGTTGTATGTTGTTTCATATACGTGAGAGGCTGTGTATGTGGATTGAAAGTACCTTTCCAAGTTCAGTTTCTGTTTCAGAAGGATTTCTCAAAGAGACATAGATGTGACTGTAATAACAGAACTGTAATTTGCCAGCCCATATTTAGAGGCTTCTTTCAATTTTTGCTGATGGGCCTTGGGATTTGTTTAGTGTCACTACATAACCTGTGTTGTTTGTAAGCTTCTTAGAGCTAGAAAGGAGGTAGGTTCCATGGTCACTTACACTGCAAGCATAAAAGGAGAAGTAAAATCCTTTCTGCAATACAGCAGGAGCTAACTGCTGGTATGGATGGTCCAACAGTTGTGTTTGAGATCTGTTTCATCTCCTTTCTTTTTTAATTTTAAATCTTCCTTGTCTTTAAATGCGCTTAGCCCAGGCTTACAATCCTCTAATAAACGTGTGGCTGAATTGGAGGCTCTTCTGGATGTTTTATCTAAGACCCTATACCTATTTTGAGAATAGGAGGTGCCCTCAGTTGTTGGGGAAAAAAAACACACACCTTAACAATGGAGGGCAGGCTGGGGCTGCACTTACATACTCTGATATTACCATGCATGTTATTTGACAGAATTAATTTCATTAAATACTTTTGTCTCAGAGTTACAAAGCAAAGGCATTAACTCAAAGACATCAATTAAATTCAGTCACAACCTAGAATCTTGGCCAAGATAATTTGGAGTTATGAAGAAAAAACTGCTCTGATGTATTTGGGCTGTCTCAGAGCTCAAGGAGCCTCTTTAGATGGTGCCATTAAGCGAACTGACATCTTTCATCTAACCCCAGGAAAATGAATGTGAAAGTTCCTGTTGATTCAAACGAAGGGCATGCAAAGCCTCTCCTATGAATTGGCTTTGCAGCTTTCAGTTTACCAAAATGGCAATACGTTATTAGAAATTTATAAACAGAAACTTAAACAAATGTAATGTTGTCAAACCAACTACGTAAAGATAATCCCTTATACAAATATTTAAGTTATTCTAGAAGCCTGAAGGCACTAGATACTTTATGAGGATGCTGTGTTAGAGGTGAGGATACACAGTACATGTTAAGCTTGGCTGAACAAATCCTCCTCAGCCGCACAAGGAAGCCAGGACTTTCATCAAGTCACATTATGTTGGTGTATTTGGTTGGTGCCGTACTGCAGAGAAGCAAGTAAAAGAGACGTTCAAATGTAGCAGGGTGAGTATAATTATGCCTGTTAGATATAAAAGAGGTTGGGATTGTTGACTGATAAGGAAGAAGTTGCCTCAGTATATCCTTCTGGGAAAGAAGGAACAGAACCAGTAATGTGGCTTAATTTCTTCCAGCTTTTTATTTTGTTGAGGGATAAGAGGAGCTGGACGCATCTTCAAAGTATGATATTTTAGGTATTGAATTGCGTTGTCTCCTTACATACACATACTGCTGATCTAATCAAAAGCCTGCAGTGATGTGTTGAGGAGAAACTCCCTTTGGGCAAGAAGGCTTTTCATAAGGAGATATGTGCTTTGGATGTTGAACTCATCTGCCTCTGCCTTCTGAATTCTGGGTTTAATAAGTTCATGTCTATCTCAGAATTGTTAGTTGAAGTGCCATTTGCCTTGACAAGTTGACAGAGCAATATCTGCTGCTCTCTAACTGAACTGACCAGTGAGGACAGATCATGATTTGTCCTGAGTTTGTGTCATAGAGCCAGAGTCTCATCTGTGCAGAAGTGACCTTGTCTGTTTACCTGTATATTCCTTTCCTGGAACAGATGGGCTGAAGCTAGTAGACTACATGTTTCACGATTCTACAATTTGAGATGTCCTTGGATTAGATAAGTTTTCCAAATAATTTTAATGGCATTTTGGTAAGTCTGACTGCTAGTTTCACCTACATGTCTGGAGAGTGCTCTGTGGAGCAACAGATCAGTCTCTTCAAAACACATGTACAGAAGTAGTACTGACCAGTAATACAGTCCTGCTCAAAAAAAAAAACCAAAACCGACACATAATTTCTGAGAGAAGTCTGGCACAAGCTAGGTATGCAGCTATTAAAGGAATTCAACTTTATGATAGGCTTTGATAAGGATAGTCAGCAGAGTTGTAGGACTGGAGAAGTCAGCACAGTATCACTCTATTAAATGGGTAGAGTTGGAGGAATATGAAGGGTCTCCATACTTCCTCTGGTTCTGTGGAGATTTAATGAAGCTCCACATACCCTCTTTAACAGTCTTTGACATTCACATAAATTACTTACCAACTTGTTGAACCATGTGTAAAGAGTTCCAATGAGTTTCTTCCAAGCTTGATGGAAGCATGGAAGCTGAATTACTACATCACTAGTTATGCAAATCAGTGAAAGCTGACTTCACTCCCTGAATGAAAAGTTAGACAGGCTAATGATTTACGGGTGCAGTTTGCTCAGCCTTTTAATTTCTTCAGCTTCAGGCCTATCTAGATAAGAAGTTATTTTGTCCATTTATTAATGGTGGCATTTTCAAGGTTAAGGTTTTTTTTTTAAAAATAAAAAAAAAAAAAAAAAAACTTCAAAAGAGATTTTTTCCTTTTTACAACTTTCAGTCCAAGCATTCAGATCTTCAGATAAAGTGCTCCCTGTGGTCTGGGAAGGGTAAAAGGCTGTGTGCAGTTAAGCATTATTTAAATGCATTTATGAAGTATAACTAATGGGTGCAAAGCTACAGAAACTGGAACCAATTGTAGAACAACTTGCCCTAGATACATAATCCTTCAGGTTTCCTCTCCAGTATGCTGATAAGTAGTAGCGTATGTGTTCTGCTATTCCACAGGCAGAGGAAATTCTTTTAAATTCATAGCAGATAGGCATGCTTGTTTCACTCACAAGATTTAAGCGCTTATATGTAGAATTATTGTTTGTTCTTAATTAAGAAAATATGCAATTTGTTAATGTACTTTGCATCACTGGACATTGTAAAAACATACATTTGCCTGCATAAGTGTTAGATTATTGTACGTGATACTGAATAACAGAATTGGGTTGTAGTGTACTTCCACCTTTCACGATGCAGTGAAATTTACTGATAGCAAAATAATGAAGGAATAGACTGTGATACCGTTGTTGCCCAAAAGAAACCAGTTACAAATAAGCTTCATGGCTATACATTGGTGAAGAGGAATTGGACAGTTCTTCAGTAAACGAAAGAACAATTTCACTCTTTGTTTGACTTCTATCACTTAAAGATACTGGCTTCCTTAGTATTCCACTAAGGATACTGGCTAAGCTACATGAATAACAGCGATATGTTACGAAAAAAATACTTCATTATCTCAGTGTTTGCTGAAGCAGAATTAAAATGTGACAGCACTTTTTTTTAAAGCAAAAACTTTCAAGAATTTAATATAACACATAAAAATGCAGCAAATACTTGTACAAATCTGCAGATATCAGTACTTATCTGGTTTGGAGAAGACATTTCAGTACTGAAAAAATCCTGAGTAGTTGTGGTGGATATTGCATTGCTAAAGAGCATATTCTGTTTTTTCCCAAAGTAAACAAGTGTAATTTTTTCACATTAAATTTAGTGAAGTATTTTACCTATTTCATCCATACTAATCAGGCTGCAAAACTAGCTGCCACCAGCCAATGAGTTCTATCTGAAGACACTGATGACCATGCCTGAAGTCATGTATTATATCATATAGTGTGAAGAAGGGTAACTCTAGGACAGTTTTGTACAGTTTACAGCAAATGAAAAATTAATGTTTTCTTTCAAAGTCTGAGATTTGAAATACATCTATTGTTTCCAAGAAACGAGAATAAATATGCAATGAATAGATTTCCTTCTTAGTAAGCTAATTGGTGAACATCTTTCATATGTATGCTGCATGGTTAAAAAAAAAAAAAAGCTGAGAGATTTTTGTTTTATTTGTTCTACAGTTGTAACTTGATAATTTTCTTCAATTTCAACAAAATAAATATTCAGTTAACGTTTGTGAATAACTTGTTTTAAGGGGTAAAAAAGAGATCTAGGGCAAACTTTGTATTTGTTATCACTATGTAAGCTGAGCAAAGAGTTGATTTACAACCTGAAAATGTTGCTGCTGCTTTACAAAGTTTTCTGCACTTGCAGCCTCAGTAGCTGAACTTCCCCTCCTGCTTTTCTCTCCTAAGCCTCATTGTTTCAGATGTAGGCACAGCAGAACGTGCTCTGAGGAAACTTAAGCCCCATGAAAGCAATACACTTGAGCATGCCACCACTCTTTCCATCCCATCTTGCACCCTCATACCCTTCTCTAGGATATCTGATGTTGCTGTTAATCACAGCATTTTCACGCCAGGTGCTGTAATGGTGCTGTGAATGGGAGGCTCAGTGGGACAGAAAAGATATTAGGGACTTGGCAGTCTTCTGAATGTCTTGTTTGTAACTGTTTTGAGCAAACAGTTGCTTACAAAGCGTGTTTGGACTTTGCTGTCACGGCCCTTTGAAAACATTTTTAAAAATCCTATATCCTATCAAGACAATTATGTGTAGTTAAATTGAGGCTTTTGAAAGCATTGTGTGTGTACTGAAGTAAACTTAATTCATTTACTGCAAGCATTACTACTGGATATATAGCAGAGTAAACAGCCATGGTGCTTAAACATGCATAAGGTTGTTTCTTCAAGGGACTTAAGAAGAAAAGTTTAAAACCTAATTAGCACATTCATCTTACTAGTGTGAGTATTCTATTTAAAAATATCATTATATTTAGACTGCTTGTGATCTGATCCAGAATATAGAGTTTAAGCCCCGAAGAGTGTTCTGTCTTGAAAGAGCCTCAAGATCCAAAATTTCCACATTCTACCTCTGAGTCAAGCTTTTAGTATTCTCAGATTTGCAAAGGTTTAAACAACTATCTCTGTTCTTCTTTCATGTATACTTCTCTCTGATGGTACAGAACTGATATGCTTCTAAACAGGTGGCATGTGGGGGGATGTATATTTGTTTTCCAGGCTGAAGAAGCTCACTCATAAACTTTTGCTGAGGCTTCTGGTCACCTTGACACCATCTTCTGCCCCTCCTTGCAGTTATATCATGTCATTTCTGGAAAGATCAGAGCTCTATACAGCACTGAAAATGCAGATGCTGCATTGTCTTAATTCCATAATGTACTGTTTATTACTTTCCTAATAATTCTGAACCTTTGCTTTGTTTTATTATTCATTTTTTTTATTTGACCACTCCTGAATGACGTACTGAGATTTCTATGCAACTGGGTGTTGCTGTCCTGCAGCTCTTTCCTAAGCAGTAACAGTCAGTTCAGAAGCTGATTTTGTACACTTACAATGGGACTGTTTTTTCTTGTTTCACTCTATAAGGAATGTTATCTGCAATTTTATTGTACAGTTATTGGTGTACTTCCCCCATTCATTCATTTCTCAATATGTAATTAGATTTGCAGGCAATTGGCTGTACTAATCAGCCTCCCACAGAAATGGATGTTGATTGCAGCCTGCCCTCTTTAGATAAAAGCTGTGCACCTGTAGATAGAGTTAAGAGTTTTTCTCTGGGTCAAGTTGACAAGTGCTGCTGAGCTGTTTCCTTCTCATCAGTATTGGATGTGATTGACTACTTAGGAGCATCTGGTCAGTTTCAGTCCTGCACTAAAGTAGAGACCTGTGTGTGGTTTTTTGGTTTTTTTTTTTTTTTTTTTTTTTTGTTAGCTTGTGGGCTGATTTATTGTTACTTTTCTTAGTACCTTCGATTTTTCTCGCTCTCCTGCAATACAAGATCATTTCTGAACACTGAGGGGAACGTGAGCTAAGTTTAGCACAGGCAGATAGGTGATGTAGCCTACCCATCTGGGCCTTGTGCTTGAATGCAGCTTGCTAAGGATTTGAGCTCTGGAGGGGAATTTAATTTTTAAGTCTCATGATTCTTAATGGTTTGCCATAATTCCCAGCTCATTCTGTCATCTCATGTGTCTTCTGCTTTTTGCATTCTCAAAATACCAGAGTTGCTTCAACTTGCACAAATTGGCTGCAATGTATTTTTGCTAGTTTGGCCCAGATCTGTTACAGATTTTGCTTTCTTTTCCTGTAAATATTAGTGTTACATTAAGGCAAACCTTGAAGGTGTAAATGTTGTTCATTAGAGGGGCTGATTTTGTGGCAGCTGATGTGGAAAGGGAGAGATTTCTTGGTGACAGAGGAAGGGCCTCACCATGAAGTAGATGAGGTCTGTCTTAGGTACACTTAGCGCTGTAAAAGTCTGTTGGGGATGAGGGTATTTTAAATTAGACTTATGCACTCACTACAGCTCTAATAAAAATGCTGTAATTACTGCCTTATGAGAACATGTTCTGGCAATGAAGCTTCCTTGGTTTATAGAAACACATGTTACACAGACAAACTTTACTGGCCTAAGTTGCACTGGTGATAAGAGGACTTGCTGGTGTCATTAATCCCTTTTCGATCAAAATAGGCCAAGAAAAACTGTGGTTAACTTGCTGAGAGTGCAAAATAACTGTTAACTGCCACGTGGAAAATAATACACCCAAAGTTTCTAGAAAATGGTAGGAAGGCACTGAAAAAGCCATGTATAGGGCTGATTCTTGTGAAGCTCCTAGGGTGCTTGCTTTTTGATCTATTCTTTATGCTTTTCTTCTTCAGTGGATGTATTTTGGCATCTTCAAATGCTATGGCTTTGTCCTGATGCACAAAGTACCTAAGAGATGTAATTCCCAAAATCCTCACCTAAGCTCATGAAGGACTATTTTGTATGCAGCAGGAGGCAGTCGGATGATTTTCATTCCTGATTTGGATTTGCTCTTAAGCTTTCTTGTTTCCTGTGTCCTGACTCAAGAATAGCCTTCTTCCCTAGGGCCCTTCCAGCTGCTGGCTCCTGTTTACCCTAGCACTAGTGACACACAGAATTCTCTATTAACTAACAATAGCAGCTGGAGAACAATGGACAACCTTCTTGCACAGTACTTGTTACAGACTTTACAACAGAGGAACTGAGGGGAGGCATCAGGCTGAGATGCTAGTTGCTGAGGAAAAAGTGTGAAATGATGATGTGAGGTGGTCCTTGCTGTTCTGATAAGCTCACCAACATCTGCAAGGTTTCCTTGAGAAGCTTGAAAGCCCCTTCAGATCTCCATGTTCATTTTATACTTGAGGTGCAAGTTGGAATTTAGCATCAGAGGGTGTATCTCAGTGACAGCAATGCAAAACACTGCTGGCAGAGTGCTGCAGAGGGAAATAGAAACAAGTGTTTATGAACTTGAATATTTCTGGGGGTTTTGTTTTGGGGTATTTTATGTCATCTGGTGATGAGCCAGTGAAAGTGTCCGTGCTTGCCATGCAGTCTACTTGGCTGCAATACATCTTGAAAAGAGATGGTTTGAATTAGCGTGAAGGCGCAGATGCAGTTAATGACATTAAAAGGGGGGAAAAAAACAATTTTTTTTTTTTGGCAGGTGTGTTATATGCAAGCAAATATCTCCATAGCAAGAGTGTGAAAAACAAGGAGAAACGACATTAATGTTAGCAATGAACTAGCCCTTTGGAACTGAATATCAAGAAGTGTTGTGGAAATGTTTCACTGCTTTTGGAGAAGTGATGAAGCTGTTGCTTTGTGTCACTTGCTTGTCTATGGTGCCTTGACACCTAAGCCCTAGGGCAGGCTTGTGAGTGGGCACAGCACCATTTCAGCAGATGTGCAGTGAGGGTGAGCTCATTGCTCCACATGAGGTAGGGATAAGATCAGAGTTTCTGATAAGGAAATGTAATTGGGCTTTTAGTCTGGAGTTCAAGAAGTGATGATGAGAAGGTGTGTAGGGTGTTGAGCATCTGGAAGCCAGCTTTTTTGCTTTGAAGGAACAAATGAATAGTTGCTCTGCTTCTCAGTGAAGCACTGTGAGATTATTGCATTTCTCGATTTTTAGGAAATGTCAAAGGTAGTGAAATCTTGGTAGCTTAGACTTCAGTTAGATCAGAAAAGAGCAACACAATATATTTGTCTGGACATGTTCTGGATTTATTAATACGTTTTAATGGTTGTTCAGTTCTACATATTAAATCTTTGGTCTAGTTTTATTTTTGCGTTGTTTCCTATAGCTAAGCATATCACAGTATGTCATCTCAGTACTAAAATTGGGCTGTAACACAGACCAGCTGCAGGAGAAAAGAAATGTTCCAACTGAAGCGGAGACACGAAGGAGCTGCTGAGGCTGAGTCCAAAGGAGGCAGGGCACTTAAGTTTGTGAAGGAAGCAGCAGGATGGTGAGATCAGTTGGAGAAGTCAGCGCCATGGGAACTGAGTGGGGAACAGAATGAAAAACTGACAAGTCAGGATTGATTTAAGAATATTGAATGCTGAGTACAAAGAAGAGGTAGTTTTTTACTTTGTCACCTGCAGGTTAGCAATTTGAGGGCTGCTTTTGTGTGATTTTGTTTCCTGCAATCAATAGGATTAAAAATATGTTTAAAGTTCTTTTAAATGCCAGAAGTAAGCAGTAGTGCAGTATGTGCATGTGAGTAGGCAGGGGATTTGCATGAGGTGAGGAAAAATGGTTTGACAGACAGCATTTCAAAAGATGATGTGTGCATGTGCATCTCCTATTAATTGCAATGGGAAATACAAATTTATATCAAGAGACTACACGCCTACAAATTTAAAACAAATGTCTGATGCTATAATGCATATGAGGAGTCTGATTCATTATATCAGGAAAAGAGCAGCTAGACAAAATTGTGGAAGATTAAACAAATGTGTTATGTAAGCTGGTGAATAATCAACAGCATAAAGTTTGTTTATGTGCTTGTAGCTCTGGTTGGTACCCAAATATTGTGCAAATTTATCTCCTAACACTGTGCCTAGAATAATAATGTATTTTTATTTCAGTGTTTTGCTGCTTTATATACAGCTTTTGCAGTTTGTGCTACTGCACAATGGTTCTTCTGATTGCAGCATGCACTATAATTTGAGCCTTGATTAAAAAATAGACTTTCTAATGGATCTTTAATGGAGTTCCTCTTTAATGAGGAGAGTAGAAGAGATAACTGATATTGAACGCATGAAGGTCTGATCCTTACTTACATTGAGCAATTTTACACTTCTTCAGCATTGTTGGGGTTCCTTAGGGTATGACAAACATTTTTAGCCCACACTAAGGTGTACCTGTACTATCAGAGTAGGAAGAGAGGCTTGGGTATATAAAGAGTCTCAAACTTCTTTATTTTGGGGCTTATTTCACATGGAAAGGTGGGAGCAGTACCTCTTTGGCATTAGTAGTGCATGAGAAGAAAGTAACTAAATGAGAAATCAGTTTTGCCTCCTAGGGGATGTGTTCAGGATTGCACAAATACATGGAAGGGTGCTCTGACTACCAGATAAATTCTCAAGCTGATCAGGAAGTGATTTTTTGTTGTAATTAAAAGTTTCAGTAAAATACAACATCACATTTATTTTTAATGCCAATTTGCTTCCCCTGCCAAATTGCATTTTGAGATCAACTTTTAAAACATGTATTTACTTGTACATATTTCAAGTTGTAGTAGAAAGTTGCAGACCAAAATGTTAATCAATTGTTGCTTGTTGATCCAGTGTGTGGTAACCCAGACATGGGGCCATACTGTGAGGCATTCCTTCTCTGCTCACCCCTCTACCTCCTGCCTGCCTGTTCAGACGTTCTGGACAGATTTCCCAGCAGTTTCTTGCTTTGAGGTGCTGTCTGGTCTAAGTCAAAGCATCATTCACTGCTCACAGGAGCACTAGTGAAGGTGAGGATCTATCTCTCTTTTCTCTAATATACGACTTTGACAGAAAAAAATACTAAGCTGAAAACATTGCTGTAACAAGGAACAACACTGTTGATTTTCCAGCACTGGAAAATTGATTCCATCTCTTGTTTCTTTCTGCTTTTCCCTCTCATGTTTCTTGCCTTAAAAACACCTATCACTGGAATGTTTTTTCAGCTGAGCTAAATACATTGGTTCATGAATACAGTAATGCATAAGCAGTGCTGTCACTTTGTGCCTTAGATCTGTAGCAAGCAAGCCAGAAGATTAAAATTGCAGATGTAAAGTATGCCTGCACTTCTTGTGCAGAATATCCTGAGGCTGTTTCAGGGCAAACACGTCCAATCTGTCTTAATTTTACCCATACTTACTTGACGTGCTTTGGTGGCATTTAGGGATGCGTGTTTTCACAGTTACTTCAAAAATCTGAGTTTATGATAATTATATGTTATCATTGATTTGATAATATGTATGCTTACCCATATAGAAAAATATTTTAAAGCATGTTTCTCTCCTTGTTGTTAATCCTTCCTGTATTGGGGCATATCTATCTTTAGGATAGCTTTGTGTCTGGACAGCCCCAGTGCAGTGAACGACACAGAGCTTTTTCTATTGCCAAGTCCTCTGGTCTCCCTTACTGCTCTCTATTGTTTTTATCTGTCTTTTAGTTGTCATGGTGTGAAGAAGTCAACCACCTTATCCCTTTTCTTTCCCGATGAACTATGATGGAAGTTGTTGCTTGACATCTCATAACTTGCTGAGTTCTGCAGGAACTATACTATCTCTAGCTGCTTTGAGCAAAGTGTTTGGATACGATTAACACAATTATTTACCTCTGTACCACAGACATCCTTAGAAGATGAAGAGTGAATAGACGTATTTATTGCTGTCATTGCAATCCTTCCTATTTATGCAAACAGCTAGTTCAGATTCATCTGCAGTTGTCTTCCTTGTTTGAGTCTGGGCACTTTTTTGCCTGTCCTGCTTCTCTAAGCACAGAGGAGTTATCTATCTGATCACATCCTCTTTCATAACTGAGACCTTCAGTAATGTGCAAACACCATCCACAAGTAAATTCAAGACCCATGCTTCAGGGAGCAGACCTAACCAGGGCAAATGAGTGCTGCCTAACAAAGCAACCCTATGATTGGAAGACTTGTGGATTTTGATCTCTATGAACATAATGTCTCCCCTCGCTGCAAGAAAGACATTGAGGCCCTGGAACGTGTTCAAAGGAGGGCAACAAAGCTGGTGAGGGGTCTGGAACACAGGCCATATGAGGAGAGGCTGAAGGAGCTGGGAATGTTCAGCCTGGAGAAGAGGAGGCTCAGGGGAGACCTTATTGCTCTCTATAACTTCCTGAAGGGAGGTTGTAGTGAGCTGGGGGTCGGCCTCTCCTCTCGTGTCATTAGTGATAGGACCAGGGGGAATGATTTCAAGCTATGGCAGGGGAGATTCAGGCTGGACATTAGGAAGTATTACTTTTCAGAAAGGGTGGTCAGGCACTGGAATGGACTGCCCAGGGAGGTGGTGGAGTCACCAACCCTGGGGGTGTTCAAGGAAAGGCTGGATGTTGTGTTGAGGGACATGGTTTAGTGGGAGCTATTGGGAATAGGTGAACAGTTGGACTGGATGATCTTTTAGGTCTTTTCCAACCTTGGTGATTCTGTGATTCTATAAGAGTTCAGTAGCAACTCAGCATACCTTAAGTATCACAAATGTTTTCTCTGTTATGTTTTGAGCCAACAGGAAAGAAAAAATAGTAAAGAAGTGATGTGCTCTGCTGGTAAAAATGAACTTTCCAGTGCTGTCTCATAAAGGATCTGGCTTTGATATTTGTTCCGCACTCTTTACTGTGTAGGGCTTGTGTGGTTACGCTGCAACTTTAAGTAGGATCAAGGAGACCACGGTAAACATTAATGAGCTGAGCCTATGAGAAACCTAGACAAATAATCCTGTGTGGCTGCATTGAATTCTACAGATATTGTAAAAGGGTTAGTGCACAGAAAGCCTCAGGACTTGATTTTTGCCATCTTTATGTCAACCTGAGCCAAACCTGATAATCTGAGGGATGTGGTCTTGCAGACATGAAATGAATAACAAGGAGTTATTCCTCAGAGAATTTTTTCACAAAAAGGTTTTATCTTGATTTATGACTGTTTACCCTTTTTAGAAATGTTTTCATCTGGTTATAATTCTTTAAAAATATTTGTAGATACATATTTCTGTGTATATGTGTGTGCGTGTGTGTATATATATATAAAAGGAGAACACAGAGTGGTGAAGCATGTGAAGTTGAATTTGATATTTTTCTCTTTATTGGTCTGCTTTTTTTCTCTATCTAGCACCCCATTTTATAGAGCTGCTTTCACATTTCATTTGTGATGTGAGTGCACCTGGTGAAATGAGGTCCTTGGTTTTTCATCCAGTTTGTTAATGTTCTGGAAGTGCTGTATACTTCCTCTATAAGGAAGAATTTTATATACATATTCATCTATGTTAATGTTGAATGTGATTTTAAATCACCTCTGTTTTGCTGAATCTGAATCTTACTTGCAAAGACAATCTTATATACATCCTTCAAACAACCTTAACAGTAGTGCTAAGTGGATTTTGCAAGTTTTGAAATTATTTTACCATATTTGTGGCTTATCTTTGCTTTCTCTTTGCTATTAAGGATTGACTCCTACAGGTAAAATATTTAGAGGAGAATTAGTAATTTATGCATTTATTGGGAAACTGTAGACAAATGAATTTCTAAATCAATAACAATATAACAGATACAGCTGCAGCCACATAACAGGGATAGAGTTTGTTAGTGGGACATAGGTACCCCCATCTTGGCTTGTAAACCTCTGAATTAGAAAAAGAAAATCTGAGGCCTGTTTAGACAATTTCCGTTGTGATGGATGATTCTTTTACCAAGATTTCCTTTGGTACTCTTATGGGATGAGTGTTTCTCTACACAGTGGTCATAATGAGAAACTAGAAGAATGGCATTGGTAAAATCATTGCAGCAAATAGTGATCTTCACCCTTCTGGCATCATGTTGGTTTTGCCCTGGAGAACATCTGGATCAGATTCAGTTTGTGGGTTTTTGTGGGTCTTACTTTAAGCCACTGGCAGCCAAGAAAGCTTTTCTGAGCAAGACCCAATATGTTAAGTTTGGGAAATAAGCAATCTCATGTCTTTGTCTTTTGGTGTTATTGACACTGTGCTTTGTATGGTGGTGCCCTGCTTAACCGATTACAAAAAGCCACCAGGAGCATTCCTTGCAGCTAGTGAACTTCTCAGAGCTGGTTGATAGCTCTCCTCGGTATGGCTGAGCACTTCTGCCACGTGGTCAGCCAGACTCTTGCTGCCTCTCCTTCCCTCCTGGTTAGTTAGCAGAGCATCTTAGCGTCTAGGAAGGTGTTTGCCAGAGATAGTATTCATTTTCTTTGGCAGCAATACTTTCTCCTTTCTTCCTTTCTCCAAAGGGTATTCCTTTTTTGCTGCTCCAAATCCTTAAATAACATCTCTGTGCATGTTGAAATCTCAGTAATTGCACTCGGATTTATCCAGAATTTTATTTTTCCCCCCCCTTTTAACCTTGCATTCAAAGTTGATTATATTTTAGAGCTAGCAAAAATAAGGACGTTCATTCCACCTGCACAACTGATTTTTTTGTTTGTTTGTTTTAATGACAGAGTATTTCAAAGCTATTAAGAGCTAATTAGAGCTAGGTAGGCTTTGGTCAAACCTGGTGACATGGGGGAGGGACTGGAATTAAAATTAAAAAAAAAAAAAAAAAAAGAAAACCAATGTAAATAAATTGGCTTGAATATTCTTTGAAAGTTTTGTGTTTTTTTTGTCTGTAGGCCAGAAGGTTATTCTTAACTCGTGTGTAGAAGGCAAGATTTAATAGGAGTTGGAGTGTCTAGAATCACCACAAGGCAGTTGTGTTGAGTGTTCATTTAGATTCGCTATCATAATTGTAGGTGACTCCCTCAGGGAAAGTGCAGTGGCAGTGAACTTGGAAGGGATGTATTAATATATCAATATATCAATTAATATATCAAAGTTATCAATATGAAGGAAGTGATTAAGAACATAATGAAAAACAAGTGAACACAGAAGAGGCAAGATGGCAGTAAACATGAAGAGCATTCTAATGGATGAGACCTTAAAGCAGTTGCATTTACATAGCTTCCAAAAAAAAAAAAAAAAGCTTTATTTCATATAAGAGAACCAACAATTTATAAAGGAAAGCCTTGCCCTGTGTAAGAAGGCTAAATTTTACTCTCTATGGTCAGTAGACTTGATGAGCCTTCAGAACTTATTGTATGAAGCAGTGTTGCTTCAGTTGCTTCTATCAGCCCAAATAATTCAAGGGATGCCTAGGTCAAAGAGTTGGCACATAGGCAGCATGCTGTACTCATCAATTGTACACCACCCAGTGTGAGTAGATGCTGCTTATTCCAAGGCAGTCTCACCACACGGTGCAGATGGCAGAAGATATGAGTAGCAAGCAGCCAGCCGTCATCTGGCATCCCAGCCCCAGCACCCGCTGTATCAGAAGAGTAAGCAAGGCCAGTTGCAAGCGTGTTCTTACTGCCTGCCTGATGCCGGGGGCTAATGCCTGCCAACCCATTGAGAACAGGAGCAGCAAGGAGCTCATCCTTCTTCCTTTTCCTGCCTGTGGAGATGGCACAAGCAGGCTGTCAGGTTCATCCTGCAAAGTAGGGACTCCTGTAGTTCTGCAGGCATTTCAGAGAAACTCAACTTTGCAACAGTGCTACCTAAGTCTGGAAATCAAAGACAAGAAAAGTATCAGTAGAATTTGTTCTCTGAGGCTGGAGAGGACAGCAGAATGGGTTTTTTTGACCCCTCTAAATTCCTTAAAAAAACAGACAAGTAGACATCAGTCAGCAAATAAGAACAACAAATATTTATGATCTAATAATTAAGGACTTTGCAGATCATTAGAAGACCTGGAAAAAAACCACACACACAGGTTTCTTAAGAGTGATTCACAGAAAAAATGCAAATTAATTGTAGATATTGCAAGTAGAGAAAAAGGGTTGCATAGTAACTTGGAGAGCTTATTAATTACCTGAAAGAGAAACCTACATTGAATTTAGGGAAGTTAATGGAGTTTGAGAATGATGCAAACTTGCTTCAGAATCCCCTTTGGTCCATGCTTATCTACACTTGGGAAGCTTTCAGTCTGCTCTGGAAACTAATGTCTCTACATATTCTCTAGGCTTTGACTGTCAACCTGCTCAGCTAATGAACATTTTTGACCTCTTAAATCTGAGCCAAAAGGTGTGGAAGCCCCTGTATTCCCATGCCAGGCCTCATTCACCCATCCTTACTTGGCTGCATCTCTGGGCACTCTGTGCCAGGGTCTCACCACCCTCTGAGTGAAGAATTTTCTCCTAACTTCCAAACTGAATCACTCTCTTTTAGTTTAAAAT
This sequence comes from Centrocercus urophasianus, assembly GCF_019232065.1. Lineage (NCBI taxonomy): Eukaryota > Metazoa > Chordata > Aves > Galliformes > Phasianidae > Centrocercus > Centrocercus urophasianus. The sequence goes on along the minus strand of NW_024884475.1, from coordinate 42,319,772 downwards.
GTTACACCTTGTTCTGTCACCACACATCATAGTAAAGAGTGCCTTTCCCATCTCTCTTAGGAAATGAGAAATGAGTCAAGTCCTTACTGTTGTGAATGGGTGGTGTTTTACAAAGGCTTTTTGAAAGCATGAATTTGTGACAGAATGGGACTGCTGCATCTAGTTTTAGTCTATTCCTATTAAGGAACATGTGGCTCATATTGCAGAAAAATGTCAGGAAAAGAATGAATATAGTTGGAGGAAAGACAGCAGTAAGGATGCTGAAAAGTTTCAGGAAATAACATGCTTAGAAGGCAAAGCAAAATGTAGCCAGACTGAAGTTGTCAAAACTTAAGTATGCAATGAAATCTCACTTGTTCTTTATTTTGTCATGTAATGAAAAAAAGCATAGGTGTATGTTAAGAAGGTAAGACTGGGAGAGTAAAAGTCCTTTTTTTCAGTCAGGCCTGTGCCATCCATAACTGTTGAGAAGCTGGTAATAAATGTAAAAAGATTTAATGAGAAATAGCCTCATCTCCACCACTGGCAGTAAATGGGGACATAGTACATTAAATGTCTTAAAGTGTGACTACCTTTTTTAAAGATGCTCAAGGGGTGCCAATCTCTTCATGAGAGCTAGCTGGGTGAACAATTGCAGGGCTAGGCAGAAAGAGACCTTGAATATCATAGAGTTCCAATGCTCCTGCTGTGGGCAGGGTTGCCACCCACATCAGTGAAAGATGTGGTGCATTTGAATCTCGTTCTTTCCTTCGATAAACAGCTTGTGATTGTGATGAATGTTGTTCTTGTTTTAATTTTAAAATTAAAGAATTTTGCTTACCCTTTCCTAAGCCAAGGCTCAGAAACAAGTGTCCTCAAACCTCAGCTTGTTCACCTCATTGTTTGGCTTTTACATTTTGTGTGGAAAGCAAACTCATCTCAACTGTAAAAGGACAGCCTGCAGTTGTACTGAGCAGAGAAGGCCGAGAGCTCCATGCAAGTGACATTCCTCTCTTAGAATCGCAGAATGTTCCAGTTTGTAGGGGACCCACAGGACCACCGAGTCCAACCTCTGGCCCCACACAGGTCTGCCCGAAAATCAAAGCGTACGACTGAGTGCACTGTCAAAGTGCTTCTCGAAATCTGGCGGCTCAGTGCTGTGACTACTGTCTTGGGTATCCTGTGCCATGCCTACCATCCTCTGGTGGAAAACCTTTTCTTAATCCCACCCCTCAGCTCTCCCCTGATGCAGCTCCACGCTGTTCCTTTGGGTCCTTTTGCTGTCACCAGAGTGCAGAGCTCAGCACTTTTCCTCTGCTCCTTGTGAGGAGCAGTAGGATACCATGAAGCCCCCCTCACCCTCCTCTGCTGTGGGCTGAAAATTCAAGGGACCTCAGCCACCACTGTTTTTTTTCCCTTCAGATCCTAAACGATCTTTGTATCCTTTGGATGTTTTGTAATGGTTTTATGCCAGAATGTGGTTGGCCTCTTTGTCCTTTCCAGAAGATGTAAGTAATTATCTGTTCTTTTTTTTTTTTTTCCTTTGTAGGGAGAAAATCAGGTACAAACATTTCTTTTATGCTTGAACGACAGCGTTTTAAAGAACACTTAACTTTTTAATGGGATTTAAGTATCTAATTCCCTTAGGTGTCTTTCACTGTTCCACCCAAATGTATCTCTTACTCATGGTAAATGAAGTTGCAAAATCCACTAATCTTTCAGTTACAGAAGGTGGAGTTCCTGGCATTATAGATTATATTTAGACATTTGCCAGTATGACTGTTCCTGTCTTTTTTTTCTTTGAGTTTTCTGACCTTTATTACACTTTACCTGAGAGTCCCTACTACTCCAAAACAGAAAAGCAAAATCCTCAAGTGATTACCAAAGCATAAGTGATTCATTGCCCTCTTCCACCTGACATCTACACAAATAATAAATAACAGCCAAGTGATTACAATCATAGGAAAGTAAGAGCATCTGAGCTAAGAGAAATACATAATGCCAAGAAAGACTGTTCTTTGACAAGACGAAGTGCATTATTAATTTCAATTTTCAGACCTCTTTGTTTTAATGATTATGTGGTCCATTGAGGATAGCTCACCTAGAAATCCTATACAGAAATAGCTTGCTGTCCCTTATTTGGCTTGTTAAACTGCTGATGTTTGCATCTTTAAGTATTCCTGATTTATATAGAGAGTACAGACTCCATACCGCTATAGAATTATTGATACTAAAAGTAAACAAGCAATTACAGAAGGGGGAAAAAACATGTTCAGAATCAAATATAATTAAATAGCCGAAGAGTTGCCTCTACAGCCTTCTTCAGACTACTTGAAATAAAAAGCCTGTGTTCACTTAACTCTTCTTCTGCAGTACAGAATGTAGTGAGCTACATTTAGTCAGAGCCTCCATGTCTTTCATAGCGGGGCACTCACCATGAGTGAAGAGAATGCCTTGCTCTCTTAAGTTGACGGGTTAAGTGAGATAGATTTAAGTGTGCTTCTAAGGCAGAGATACAGGTATGCACAGGGAAAACAGGGCGCCTACAGAAATCAGCTCAGGCAGTGATGAATTATGGTATAGAGACTGTGTATCTACTGTCCAGCTAGGAGTGTTGGTGAGTTCCACAGTTTTCCTCACTGGCATTTCCTAATGCTTCCTTAATGCTGCTGCTTGAGCAAGCTAGTTTACATACTGGTTTGATGCAAGAAGAGAAGGCCTTATACCATCCTTTGAGTACATGAAGGGAGGGGGCCTGTGAGAAAGGTGGAGAGGGACTTTATCAGGGAGTGTACTGATAGGACAAAGGTAGATTCGATCGGAGGAAGAAATTCTCAGAGGGTGGTGAGGCCTTGGCACAGGCTGCCCAGAGAAGCTGTGGATGTCCCATCTCTGGAGCTGTTAAGGGCCAGGTTGGATGGACACTGGACAGCCTGAGCTGGTAGGTGGCAGGGGTGGAGGGGGTGGGTGGGAACTAGGTGATCTTTAAGATCTGTTCCAACCCAAATCATTGTATGGCAGAGGTTGATTGTGCCTCACCAAGAACATTCCCGTTAGTTTGGTGTGAAATCTTCTTTTAGATGGAGAATTGGAGCTATAGAATGGTTAAAGCAGAAAGCAAGCTCTGGAGATCAAATGGTTTATTTTTTTGTAGCCTTATACATAAGAGAATTGGAGGATGGTTGTTATAAATTATGGCAGTTTTGCCTTGCAGCTGCGTGATTTTGCGAGTTTGATGTTTTTTCGAGTCTTTGTATTGTTTGTTAAATTGTTTGAGACGGTGCTAAGAGAACAGTAACTGTATAAGATTTCACATTCTAAGTATTACAGCCAGAGAGAGCACATGCTAAATGAAGATTATTATAATATTAAGCTTTTTAGATGTAATGAAAACCTGTCTGGAGCATCCTTGGTGGATGCAATTACAACAGCCATAACATAGCACAATCTTAACTTTAAATATTGTGCTGAATGTTTACTAGAACTGTGTCAGGCTATCTTTTGTTTCCTTGCCTATTTGTCCCACTTAATAATATCTCAGGAACTTGGAAATGAAGCGTGCTTTATTATTGAAATGGATTTTCTCTTCAGCTTTCTGTATGTGCATTCGATTGTTATTATTGTATTTCTTGAAAAGTGCCAAGCCACTGGCTTTATTTTTTTTTTTTTTAATGGCACAAAAAGGAGTTACTATTAATATGTTCGGGATGCTGTAAGGAACTACAGCATAAATATTTGCAAGCAATATGCCAGCTTCGAGAACTTAAGAAGGCGTGGACCTTTCTTTAAGGTAAATACTAATCCTATGATAAGTTTTATAAAAATTGAACTTAGTTCTGCAGCTAAGGTAGTTTTGAAATGGATTTTGGTTTTGTTATTAATTTGTTTTAGGAAAAATAAAGAAAATATATGTAGGCGAAAAAAAATCCATTTTTATCCAAAATATTTTAAAAATAAGCTTTATAAAAGAGTACTGTTTGTCCAGTCAGGAAGACTCTACCCTCTTTTATTACGTCTCTCCTGTAGGACATTGTTCTGTGTTTACAGTACTGTCATATTCATTTATTTCTGATCCAGTCAGTGTCATATAGATCCCTCGTATTTGTTTCTCTGGAAAAGAATATGCATTTTCTACCTTCCTCCTGGTAGTTAGGGAGAACAATTTTTTCAGGAAAAAAGCCCAACTGTAAGCATAATGTTAGGAAGAAGGTAATTAATTTAAATGATGCATCTTCAAGAACAATAAGGCAGATTTTTTTTTCAGTCACCTGATTAGAACCATAAAATTGATATTGTTGAAATAATGAGAATTTCTTATAAGATTGATTTTTAAAACTTTGAAATTTGTAATGAATGTTTGGTGTTCACAGCATAGTTCAAGGGACAGCGTGTAATAGCTGAGTTCAGATGTCCTGTGAATCTGAAATTCATGACGGCAGCTGTGGGTTCATGTTCATGATTTTTATTTAAATAAACGGGGCCACATCCTACAGTGCTGCATGTTGATAAGGTCACATTGGATTTGGTGAAGCTCAGAAGGGAAACTGTGCATCGTCTATTCATTTAAGTACAAAGTTCTGCTGGAAAGGACTTCTCTCATCATCTGATGTTGTCCTGCAAGTTTAAAGAGGTGCCTTCAGAGAATGGCTTGGAAGAAAAAAGCCTCCTAGCTAAGAATATATTACACTGTTGTCTTATTTGAGAAATGAGCAGGAGTAATTTTTTTATTCAAATAAACAATGCAGATCCATAGTAGTTTTGAATTCTCACACTAACTGACGTTGTTTTGTGGGCTTTGTGCTGTTCTCCACGGCTGAATTTGGCTCCGTAAGATCAGTCTTGTTTGGATCCAACATGTGCTGCATTTCTCCGTGGTTTTTACTCTTGTTTACGTGCTTGCTCGTACTTTCCAGCATGCTCTCTGGCATACAGTTGATGAGAATGGCAGGATTTGATTTCTGATGCGGAACTTGACATGCAGTATGTGTCTTGACAAGAGAAAATGAGGGTGCACATCACCTGACTGCTTGCATGCAGCATTATCATTTATAAATATGAAGGCTTTGCACTTTGCTGGAGATGGAAAGGCATTAAGTAGCAGATAGATCCCCTCGAACTTAATATTTAGCAATTACCATTCATTTTAATGTGCTTGTTCCTGAGCTTTATAGACAGGTTTTTGGTTTTGTTCTCTAGCCAAGCAGAATGTTCCTCTGGCTGAGAATGCCTCAGATGTTTCCTTCCTTTGTTTGGAAAAAGACTGCCTCATCTGAGCCACTGCTGTGAAAAACGGCATCCCTTTAACTCATATCACTAAGCAGCAAAGAATTCAGCCTGGTATCCCAGTTAAGTTGCCTCCCTGCTATGTTTGAGCAAAAGGCTTCTACGACAGTAGGCTCATCCCTGCATCCCTTCCTGCTAGAATGACTTACTTGCTGAGGCCTTTCTCTATGACAGGGTCCAGGATAGAGTTGAGTTGAATGAATTATTCTGGTTAACAGGCTGTTTTTTATGATTACATCTGGAATAATGTCTTCACCTTGGCCCCTGAGAAACCTCCGTATGATGAGTAGTATTTATCTCAGAAAGTCTATTATAATCATAAAGGAGCTAGAGTGAGAAAAGGAAATGCTGTACCCATCACTTAATGGCTGTGGTGTTTCAGGATGCACAGAAGATTCATCCCAGAAATCACGCAAGATCTGGGACAGAAATGGAGCATAAATTCACACCACCTGAGCCAATAGGTCTGAGACTTTTGCATGGGTGCTAGAAATCATCTCACTGTTGCAAGGCTGCTCCTTGATTTACTTCTTTATAAGCACACTTGAAATTCTTTAATATGAAGTGTAGTTACAGTAATGATAAGTTGTCAGTCTTGCACATGCAAAAGATGACTTCGAGATACAAGCTTCTAAGCACTTTGTAAATAGACATCTTTAAAACCAGGTCCTTCCATGCACCTCTTTCCCAGGACAGCAATGGGCAGATAGTACACTAGCAGTGCTGGGAATACCAAAAATGTATCCTATGAACTGTCAACATTTTGTGTGCTAGTGGGATGTGGATATGGTATAATTAAATATCCCAGATCCCCAGGGCTTTGGCACCCAAGCGTATGAATATAACGTAACTCTTAGCAAAGCAATGCTTTTGTGGGAAGAATATAAAGAAAAATTGTAGTCCCAGGCCAATTACTTCATTCACATTATTTCACTCAATTGTGAAACCTACTGTGTATTCCAGATTAATTGAATATTTGCATCCTTAATTAGAGCAGCTATTAGGGAGATTAAATGGCTATGTTTTTCACAAAACACAACATTGTAAACCTGCCTTTCAAACCACCTCTTACTCTTAACCCTGGGGGAAAAGATGAACACTCAGACCATTCACATGCTACAACTGATGTAGAGAGCGTGTGGGAGACAGGATGACATGGCAAATGAATTTGAGGGTATGAAGAGAAAGTGGAAGTGCAAAAATGCAGACAAACTCAATGAATAATGGCCTTGTTGTTGTTGTTCAATGTCAGAATAATAATTATTAAAAACAAACAAGCTAACCAGAGGAATGAAAAACTAGGAGGGAGGAGTTATACTGGAACTGAAACAGCCATTCTTGGGGGACTTGCAATGAAGTGAAAAACCAATGATAACAAAATTGTGTATAGATCTGGAAAGTTTCATTTGATCTGAACAAAAAGGTTTTCAGTACCTCAACAAAATAAATAAAATTATCTACAGTTGAAAAATGCTTTTTGAAACCAAAATCTCAAAAAACGGAGTTTCATGACAAACTAAAACATCTTCCATTAGCTTCTGAATTAAGCCCTGGGTGTTGATAGAAACCTTTGCACAAGTGCCTTCATACCAGTCCTTCCCTGCTGCACATGAGGCCAAGGGTCTTCTGTATCAGCTTGCTTCACAGAGCCCCGGGACAGGTTAATGCACAGCATCCATCTCAACGATCACAAGCCGGAGGCGTTTTGTGTACGCTGATGTTATATTTTCTGTAATTGTGAATAGGCTCTTGCTTACCACAAAAAACTTATTCTTCTGACCTAGGGATGCCTGGTCATAATTTGCATGTGTGTTATGCGGAAAAGTTATTTCCCCCTACCACATGGACATGAAGTCCGGAAACAGGGTCAGATGATTTCTTGCAAATGGCATTTATTTTTATTTGATTTTTAAATCAAGCAATATTTTAATTTTGTTCTGAAGAAAAAGCTTTTAAAGCTTAATCTAAGTGCTTCCTCAAGGCAAAATCCTGAAAGCAGTGATAAAGAAAAGCCTTATTTAAAACCCAATTTGCAGGGTCAAATGGGCAACGTCTAAATTTTGATTTTTGGAGGACATACTGATGATGGGAAGTCAGGAGGTGCAGATTGAGCTAATGGTGTTTTTTTCATTCCGTATTGTAATGAGAATGAAGAAATAGATGGGAACATTTCAGAATTGCTCTTTGGATCTTGTTTCTAGACCCATTTTAATGATCTTCACTAACTGCTATTTCAGATACAAATTTAATTCATGCAAACCACTATGAAGTGATCGTTAGTAAAGTCAGACTACAACTGTCATCACTTCACTGTGAACACCAGGGCTGAAACCTAATTCAAACTCCTAGATAAGCTAAGCCTGAAAGAAGGTTTCTTTGCCTGAAAATATCTTCTTTTTCACTGAGCATGTCAGATAACAAATCCATTTTCATCAAACAGCATTGGTTCAAGAAAAAGTGGGAAAACAGGCTAACATGCTGATGATCACAAGCACATGGTATCTTGTGGGATGATTTAGTTTATTGCGCAGCTGCAAAACAAGGGCAACCCTTGTAGAAGTGCCTGTTTCTCTAGTCTGTGGCCATGGATTGAGTTAGACAGAGAAGCGAGGATTTTACTTAGGCTTCTTCCTTCACTGTGTTACCGGAGAAATAAAGCATAATTTCAGATGTTGTGCAATCCACTGATTAAAGTGCAGGTTTGGGATTAGAAGAGAACGTATGAGAACTGAATAGAATGACTTGGGTTAGAGACTAGGGTGTACATATGTGTGTATGTAAAGAGCATATTTTGAAGCTGTTACTGATAGAGAGGAAGTGTCACAAACTTCATTGCTGAGCAGAAGTGCTGGGACTAAATTGTTGTGTCCTGGATTGAAAAATTGTCGATACAAAAAATGAGCAAGTCTTGTTTGCGTCAATTGTCTATTGAGTTGGAAATGGTGGTTCTGAAATGCCAATGGGTTTGAGATTATTATTACTGTTAGCTTCTGTAATGACGTGATGGAAGTGCATTTCCCCATGTTACCGCAGGTTATGCTGTTTTGATGACTGAGGCTGTTGGTGTGGGTACATTAGCCTGAACTAAATGTACTTGTTTTCTGCTGTTCTCTCTCTTTTTTTGCCAGTGAAGTTGGACAACAGTGCAGATGCCAGCAAATAAAAGTTCCCCAGTTTCTCAAGTGGCATCAGCCAGCTTCATTCCAGTGAAGCCAGCAGTGTAGATTTACACGAACATAGTGGCTGGCCTGCAGATGTTTTTGGTATGTTAAGCAAATATCTCGGAAACAAGCTGTGTTTCAGTGACTCAAAAAGTTATTTTTAATGAATAATGGCTTTCTCTTTCAACGTGGATTGTGGGGGGGCTGTTTGATTCAAATGTTCTGATTTTAGTTAGAAAAAGCAGCAGCTGTCCTCTAATTGCTAAAAGCCAAACAAACAAAAAGTCTTCTGTTCTTAAATGCTTTCCTTTGTGAAAAACGGCTAGGTGTCTGGACCCAAAGAGTGGTGGTGAATGGAATCAACTCTGGTTGGAGTTTAGTCACAAGTAGTGTCCCTCTGATCTCCGTACTGGGGCCAGTTCTTTAACATCTTCATCAGTGATCAGGATGAGGAGATGGAGTGCATCTTCAGTCAGTTTGCAGGCGGCACCAATTTATGTGGGAGTGTTGATCTGTGTGAGAGGAGGAAGGTTCTGCAGAGGGATCTGGATAGGCTCGGCTGAGGCCAGCTGTGTGGGGTTCAAAAAGGCCAAGTACACTTCAGTCATGACAACCCCATCCCTGCAGGCTGGCGGAAGACTTGCAGGAAAGCTGCCTGTAGGAAAAGAACCTGGAGGTATTGGTCTACAGCTGGTTTAATGCGAGTCAGCAGTGTACCCAAGTGAACAAGAAGGCCAACAGTATCCTTGTTTCAGAATGTTTCAGAAATATTATGGCCAGCAACACTTAGAAAGCGATTGTCTCCTTAAACTTAGCTCTGATAAGGCTGCACATTGACTACTGTGATGAGTTTTGTTCCCTCTTTATGAGAAAGTCATTTAGGCTCTGGAGTGTCCAAGAGAAAGCCAGTGTGGTTGGTGAAGGATCTAGAGAGCAAACCTTATGGGGAGCCATGCTCTGAAACTGTAAATTGCACCGACAGAAGGAGTGCTTGCAGTCCAGTCATAGTAGAAAGAATTTTCAGTGTAGACCAAAGTATGCCATTAATCATGAAAAACAATAAGAAAAAAAAAGGAGTTGTATTTTACAGGTTTGTCATTCCACAGTTCAAGATAAAGAAAAATGGTATTGCCCTGCTCAGGCATAAAATGAAGATTCTCTATTAAATAATACTTTTTTAATAGACTTTGAAAGAGCTGATTTGATGTTTTTTTTTTTTTTTTTAAAGGCTTTGATTCTGTACAAGGTGTAAACTGAAGTTAGTCACAATATTGCACTTCCATTTGAAGTTTTATATATTGAATAACTGTATATAGGTAAGGATTATTAATAGAAAGTATATATTGCAAGCTTAAAGGGAAATTTCTATAATGTTGATTGTAATATGCTGTGCCATAGATTTTTCTATAAATGAAATGAAGGAAGATTAATGTAAGCTTCAAGCAAAAAATAAATGCTAACACTTTGAAAATCATAAGCAGATGCAAGCAGAAAGGTTGCTTTGAAATGCTTGGTGGCCAGTTTTTCCTGCTCTAAAGGGTACAAAACATTAAGATTGTTTGTTCTGAACATTAAGATTCATTGTTAATTTTAGTGACTGAACTGTATGTAATGTCACTGCCGCCTGGTGAGGGTTGGTGGTTAAAAAAGAAAAAGTTTTGAGGAGCATTTATGTGCCCTGATTTTTACTAGAGGGACCTGATAAAAGATGCTCTTAATTTTTCCCTTTCAGAACATAATCATGATGTAGACTAACAAGGGCAGAAGGGATATCCTCTTTCTACCCAAAGAGATGAGATTTAAGAGAGAGGTACAAGGTCCCTGAACTGAGGACTACATGAAGTTTTGGGCTGCACTGCCATAACCTCTTTATCTATTCAAAGACAAATAGGAAATCAGCATGCAACAAAAACACTGATGAAGTGTATGCACAAAAAAGAATTATGCCAAGTCCTTTAAATTCTGGGACTGTAACTAATTTTCCGTAGAATTTGGCACGCTGATACTTCATCCCTTAGCAGTGATGGGTTCTATTTGTTTTTCATGTCAGTCACTTTCCGAAAGAATAGAGAAAAAAAAAGGCAAGGGAAATACTGGGAAAGCTGGACAAGGCTACCCTGGGTGACAGCTCTTGAAATATGAGACACTTAGGGAAGTTCAACAGGGTGAAAGAAAATGTAAAAAAAAAGCAAAACAAAACAAAACAAAAAAACAACCAACCAACAAATCCTGCTTTTTAGCCCAGTGCACAGCAGGTTTTACTGCAAGAGCAGTAAGTGGGATACGGAAAAATGTTAAGTTCTTTCTCTTTTGTTGTGTTCCTAGGCCGTTTGTCCAGCAGTCAGTTGGCTCAACCCCAGACTTAAGATCAGGCTTTTAAGATCAGCCCTTGCAATCTCACCTTATTTCTTATGAGCAGTTGGAAAGAAAGTGATCACTTATCTCTTTAACCAGCAAATTGAGAGCACAGAGCTGACTGTTAGATGTTCTCTTAGTTTGTTTTCCTCTTTTCTTTCACACAACAAAACTCAGCACTGTTGTCTTTCAAGAAGTGCATCTGAGTTTTCTTGTAGATAAACATGCACTAAGATGTTTTATGACAGCATGATCTACTTCTGATTGGCAGGATGCTGTTTTACAGGTCTGTCAATCCTACACAAATCACTAACTGGAAATGAGCTTGCAGGAGGAAACAAAATGATCTCTGTACATGCAGAGGCCTATCAAGGTGAAAAAAAGTTGATCTGCTGATAGGAGAGTGATACAATGGTAATAAACAGCAGGGTTGGAATAGCTAGATGTTCCTAGCTAGGTGAGAGCTGGCTTTCTCTTCAATAAACAGAAATTGAGGTTATGGAGATCAATCTTGGTCCCATTTATCACAACAGCCGCTGGCTTCACTTGGACCAGAATTTCATTCTGTTTCTTTCCCTCATGGTAATTTCATTTTAATAATTGATTTTAAAAATGCAGCTCTTATTCTTTCTTAAAAATAAATTGGACCAAGAGGACTCCTTATGCAGTCTGTCTTCCCTCTCCATGGCTAAATGCACTTGTCATTATCTTTTCTTTAGAGAGGAAAGGTTTATCCTAAATATTAGGCTGTGGTTATGAATTATGAACAGTGTTGTCCAGGCTTCTGACTTCTGTAATAATATGGGCTCTCTGCTGCCTGCTGTGGAGCATCATCAGTCACAGCTGTAATTCTGCATCAGATAATTAGGCAGTGCTGTATTTTTATCAGAATTCCTATTTAATTGGAGATATTTGGCATTATTCTGCCTATGAATTTCACATTTAGAATAAGATGAACTCTCAAAGATAATGGAATTGAATTAGGTCTCAGCACATCACAGGATGTCCTACGACAAAATACATCAATATTTGTGAGAAATCAGCTCCTTTGTCTTTGATGTCCTATCAGCATATTTACTTCTGGGAGGCTTGTGCCAAAGTCTACCACTTCTTTGCTGGAGAAGTATTAGCAGGGTCTTTGAGTGAAGTGAAACACTTGTCTTGCTGTCAGCCTTATTGGGTCTTTCATTCTGACTGTGAGTGTTTGACCTGGGTCTGGTGCAAGGGTCTACCTTTAGGACATGAGCATATTGCGGAGTTCACGGGTGTCTATTTAATGCTGGCTCAGGGAATAAAGTCTCAAAAAAGTTTTTTTCACAACCCTATGTAATTATTGAATTCCCTGAAAGAATAAAGAGAAGAGAATAAGAGGGTAGGGGTTAGAAAATCAAAGTAGTGAGAAGCACTAAGTGAGAAAGAGAAAAATTAAAGAAAGAAGAAAGGTGTAGAGTGAAAGAAGAGAAAGAATGAAGCAGAAAACTGAGAGTAGGAAGAGGGAAAATGTGCAGGTTTCCTTGGAAGTAGGAGCCACTCTTCTGCCAGTTTTTTTCCTAGTTTCCTGATGGTTTCAACTTGATTTAAAAAAAAAAAAAAAAAAAAAAAAAAAAAGGAGAATTGAATTGCAGTGAAATCGTGAACGCTCAGTTACAGGGATACAAGAAGCATAAAACCCTGTGCATTTCACTCATTGCTCAGAAATTCAGAGAATTCCTACCTTTCCAATATTTGTGTCAAGTTGGCACGTGGCAACATCTCATCTTAAACAGAAGTATCAATTTCTTGCATTCTGTATTCTGAAGTCTGGACTTCTTTCTGCACTTGTTCATTTCTTTAGAATTATTCTTCTTTAGAAATTAATTTGTGTTACTCTTTGAAATATGAACTATGAATGTTTCCAATTTTGAAAACAGTAGTAATTCTGCATTAACCAAATTCTGAATTCTCAACCTCAAATGCAGTAGAGGAGGTTGCACTTGCTCAATACTTGTTTTCAGCGTATTCAGATATAAGACATGTTTTCATGCCCCACATTTTTAGTCTTTCTTCATAACTCTTTTTCTCTGATTTTCACAGCATAGTTCACTGCTTCCCAAATATGGTTTGGACTCAAACATCTTGAATGTAGTATCAAGATGAGGAGTTTTACAAACATTATGTTAGTGTTTTATATAAGCTTTTATCTATTAGTATTTATCTAGCTAATTCGTTCTCAAAATCAGGGTGCTTGGTTAATTTTTTGCATGGATGGTATTTGATTCATGGTGAAAGTGAGTGAACTTCTCTCAGGTCCTTTTCATAGTTTCTGTTCTACTTGAGGAAAAATTTCAAAACTTAGAGAAAGATGAGCATTTCATAAAATAACCGTATGCTTCAGCTTGTGAGCATTTGTTGGAATTTCATTAATGTGTTTGAAAGGATGTACAGTTATCTTGCTGTGTGGTAGCCTTTAGAAAATTCAATATTAAATACCTTAAGTTTTTAGCTGAGAGAATGATAGCACACTCCACCAAATATTACTGCTGTGCCTTTTCATTTTTCATAAACACTGCATAGGAGGCCATGTCTTTAGCTGTTTTGTCATTTGGAAATGCCTTTTCTTCTTTAAGTTCTATGTTAACTCAGCTGTCCCTCAAGTACTACATTAAGGTTGAAAAACTAATATATTGCACTTTGGGGAAGCTTCTCTTTAAATGAATTTATAAATATCAAGTAGAGAAAATCCTGAAATGAAAAGTAATTTCAAAATAGAGGATTTTTTAAATTAAATTGTTTTGTTCCACAAAGATCAGAATGAAATGTTTTTACATATTTAAACGTTTTTCTCAATTTGTTTCAAAAATAATTTTCACAAAACACTTTCCTTTTTTGAATTGTCATTTTTTGATAGAAAATTCAGCATAGGAAAAAACATCTGACTGCATGTGAATAATGAAATAAAGAAATAGAATTTTCACTGTTGTGAGTCTCAAGGCCTGCACAGTTTAAGGTCAAAAGAACCAGTAACTGACAATGAAGTCTAAGAAGGGATATGTGTGAAAGTGGAATTATGTATGTCAGCAAACATGGGTGGAGAGAGATGTAGGCTTGATGTTCGGAGGTGGAAAGCAGCAATAAGCATTAAGGGAAGAATAAAAGCCCTCTTGATATCCCTTTTTTTCTCATGCTGTTACAGTAAGTCTATGTGACATACCTTGTGCTTTCAGAGGAGACGCTGCTGCAGTGTCTAGGTGTCAAACATTTGTCTTGATTTCTTGTCATACAAGGAACATGTAAACAAACTGCAATTCAGTATGCCACACAAACGTGGACAATCATCACGCTCTTGTAGCTACAGTGCTACTGATTTCCTGGAATTCTGCTGTGCCAGGACCTTGCTGCACCATCACATCAGTGCCTCTCATGATTATAAGCAGAAAATGATTTCTTCCTGTAAGAAGCATGTTTTAAGTTTAGACATGGCATGAGATTCCTAGCATGAGATTACTGTACTTTCCTGGTTGTTAAAATAGATTTCTTTCCTTTTGTAAGTAGAAAGTCCATGAAAATCACTTGGAAGACACTATTCACAGTGATTCTTTCTGACGGGCTAACCCCTCTTTCAAGCCTTGCTAGTGTAGCTCTCCCTGTTTGAGACCCTTTTCAATCTGATTGCAGTGTTACAGGCAGATTGTAAAGGGAATAATTGGATTAATTTTGGCAAGAAAACAGTTGAGCAAACTGCAGTTAATTCACAAGCAAAGCTTAATTCTGTAGGTTTTGGTGTGGGTTGTTTTTTTTTTTTTTTTTTTTTTGTCATGTCTAGATATAGAACCTATTAAATGGTTCAGTCTGAGGATAGGCAGGAAGATCTGTCTTGGGACCTAAGCTCTGTACTGAGCAGGTAAATGAACTTTTGCAAATCATTGTATCTCTCATGGTCTCAAATTCCCCATCTATGATGTAGGGTATGTCGGCAGCACTGCCTTCTGCTTGTACACCTCTGGATGAACTAACAGTTTGCCTCCTCAAATGAAGGCACATCTATTTCTATATACTTTTATTAGAGGTGACAGCTTGTCACTCCAGTTCATCCTTCTGTTACGGCACATTACAGGGTGCTTCAAGGTAGCATGATTAAATGAAATGTCAGCCCTGCATCACAATATTTAGAGATAAATGTGCCTGTGTCCAGCATGGGAAAAACACTGTTACCTTACGGAGCTATTTTGCTAGGTAAAATGAAGACGCATATTGTCATGAATCATTCATTTGCCGAGCACAGCTAGTTTCATTGAATTAAGTGGCTCATCTATGTCACTTGTAGTTTCAGTATCATGAAAAGAACATGCAACAAATGTGAGATGATTTGGTAATTTATCATTATTTTGTTATTTGCAACAAGAATCATCATACTTCAGGGCCATATTTCAGAGTTCCATGAAAAGGGTGTGAATTTAGCCAGGTAGCAGGATGGGATTCCAGTGTTCAAAGCATTTTTATTAGGGAGCTGTATGAAGTTGAAGTGACATTTTCAGTCATAAATTATCATACTGATGTTGCTAGGTGGGTTTCAGTCATGGAAACATAATAATGAGTGAGTCTATTGGTTAGCTGGAAATATTTGATATTTCTTTATTAGTTTTATCTGTCTGGAAGTTTTGTGGGAAATAACTGGTAGTCTTTTGTTGCCAGAGTGGGAGTAACTCCTTTATTTACATAGAGCAGGCAAAATGTGAATGTTGATTGGGAGGGTTGGTCTAAACATTAAAGTGTCAGAGTGCGTGCAAAAGATCTAAAGCCCAGGCCTGAGAGTATCAGATTCTTTACAGAATTGGAAGGAAAGGTAGTGATTTATAACCGTGCTTGGGTGCTTCATTTCGCAGTATTTGCTGGGGACACTTTTAAAGAGAGAAGTCTGCTAGACCACAACCAACCTGTGAGGGAAGCAACTGGACCTAGGAAGATATGAGCAGTCGTGAAAGCATATGGAAAAAAAGCTGTGAAAATCTGAGATATACACAGCAGGCAATTTCATAAGATATCTAGGCTTCAAATGTTGAAGCTATGCACTGCACAGGTACTTCAAAAGCCTAGATCTACTTAAACAAGTAAACAAAGATTTTTAGATGTTGGGATCAAGTCATGCATATTGTCTTTAGGCTTCTTGTTGATCCACTTAAATGATAGATGAGTACCTTAAGAAATCTAAGCCATTCAAGTGCCAGAAAGGTGATGACTATCAGATATCTGACTCAGTCTATCTTCAGACTTGCCTTCAGTGTCCCAGGTAAACTGGAAACTATTCAGTACACTCAAATAACTAGAGAGGAGAACTTTTAACTAGACTAATAATAAGAGCAATCTTATTCAATGTGCTACATTAAATGTAATTTAATAGTATTTTTATTAAGGACTGCAGCTTTTTGTTTTTCAGTATGTAGTGTGTGCAGATGTATATTCAGAAAGTGTAACATTGCTGTGGAATATATAGAAAAATTCCTACAGTTTATGGCACTCTGGAAGATGATGTGTATTTTGGTGGGTTTTGGTACTGATCAGTGCTGCACAGAGCCGAGGATGTTTCAGATTCTCATGCTGTCCTGCCAGCAAGTACCTGTGGGGGGAGAGATGCTAAAAGCTGCGAGGGCTCAGGACCAGGACAGGTGGCCTAGACTGGCCAAAGGGATATCCTGTGTCATATGGCACTGTGCTTAGCAATAAAAACGGGGGAAAGGAGGAGGAAAACAGGAGCAATACATTCATCTTCCTAAGAAACCACTGTGTGTGATCAGCATGTTGCCTTCCTGGAAGGGGCTGAACATCTGCCTGCTCATGTAAAGCAGCAAATGAATTCTTCGTTTTGCTTTGCTTACGTGTGCAACTTCTGCTTTACCAAGTAAAGTATCTTTACATCAATTCATGATTTTTTTTTTTGTGCTTTTACTTTTCTCATTCTCTCTCCGTCTCACCTGGGGAGAATGAATGAACAACTGGGTGTTGCTGAGTTGCCTGCTGGGGTTAAACCACAGCAATGGAGCAAGTCAGAACTCCTCGTGTTGTTACAGGTTGTCTGACATTTAGGAAAGCATGGCATCAACATAGTACGCAGATGTTTTTAATATCAGATATAAAAAGAAGTTATGTTTGTATTTTCTTTCCTTGCAAATGAGCAAACGCAGCACGGTTTTCCCAAAGGTTTTCTGGAGAAATTTGAAAGCTTGCAAAAAAATCAATGTTTTAAACAATTCAATTCTGCACAGTTGCAGTGTGGTTGGCTGTCATCCAGTTGTTTCTATGAGGTGGAGTCCAGGCTACTCTCCCATGAATTGTAGGATTAGATTTTTAGAGAAGTAAAACACCATTCAGTGGAGTCGTGCCAGCTGACACAAACTTATTTCTATCACTCTGAAGGTCTTCTAAAATTGTTTTCATAATTAAGTGCATTTTATTCTCTTTTCTTCTTTGTCTCTACAGTGTCAACTGTGTTAGCTAGCTTTTACTTTTCAGGAGAGAGCAGCAAAGTAGCATATGTTATATCTTACCCTTTAGCTGAGAATGCCTTGATTTCTGAATTCATCATCACTTGCAGAGATCAGAAAGTATAAGAAAATCAGAAACTCAGTGATATTGTAGGAAACTTTGATTATAAGCCAGGTTTTGCTGTTCTGAAATGTCAAAATAATTTGCTTTTCATAGTGGTTTTTGGTTTTTTGGGTGGTTGTTGTTGTTTTGGAGTCTCAGTTACAAAATTCGGAAGACATGGCAGGAATGAATTCACACTGTCTGTGGATTCGTGTGTAGTCTGTTGCCAAAACAGAAGCTCATCTGTGTCTGTTCTGTAGCTTCTATTCTAATTTTTTTTCTGATGATATTGTAAAGGACAACCTTATCTTTAAGGGAATAAGCATCAAAGTGGAGTTCAACTGCCCAGTTATCCTTGCCATCTGTAACACGTTCTTCACAGCTAGACATTAAAGAGCTGCTCAAGGTAAGCATAGAGAAAAAGCACAGGGACTGCTAGTCATCCAGCTAGTCATCTTTGTACTTGTCATGCAATCCCATGAAACCAGGATGTTTAATCTCTAATATGCATTTATTGCATTTCCTTTTCTTTGGATTGAATGGTAGAGAGAAATAAATAAGGTCATTTTGTTGCATTTTCTCTTCCTTGTAATTTCAGGAAAGAAAAGATAACACAATAACTGTTCCTAGCTTTAAAATAAAAATATGTTACGTTTCAAACTATTTTCCTTAGAATGTCTCTGGTCACCATGTGTATGTCTTCCAGCATCTTAAACTAACATATTTATGTGTGTGTTCTATTCTGAACTGAATTGAGTGTTTTGAATTAGGATGCTAAGCTGATCTGGAGTTACGATTTTAATGACTTGTGATCATGGTTCGAGTTTTTTTCTGTCACCCGTAGGGGTAGCAGTTCTTGAACTTCTGAGTTTTGATGGAAGATGAGAATCTTATGTGGCACCTTCTTGATAGTTACAGTGCCTATGAAATGACACCATGACAAAAAAGAAAATTCTTTCTACATAGAACTAAGGAACTTCCTATGTAACACACAAAAAAAGTGACTCACTGGTTCTTCTCTTCTTACAGATGCACGCCATTCATCTTTCATCATCTTTTCATGGGGAGGAAGCATAGATGTGACGACATTTAATTTTCAGCCACTTCTGCAGTGTTCTTCTGAGAAGCAGGAGATGTCATTTACTAGCAGGTACATTTGCTCACAGATGTTTAATTAAAATCTGAAGTGAAGTCTTTTTGATGATCATGTTCTGTAAATGTACAAGTGGAATTATGCTGACATAATTACAGTATTGGTAAATATAAAATATTAAGGTTGCTATGCTTAAATGTTCTCCAAAAAGAGTGTGCTTTGAAGTTGAGTTTGTTAAATTTCCACTTGTGTCATGCTGATTGCATGGCAATCAGCCACACATTAAAAGAATTGCATATGAAACAACTAGCAGAAGTGAGTAACCAAGTAAATAACTGATTATTTGCAAAAGCTGGTTGGGCGTCCCAAATCCAAAAATATTTGGATAGGCTTGCATCTGTTAGGGTGTGAAAATTTGTTTAGTCTTTCAGCAATTAATAGAGGAAAAAAAAAAGAAATTTATGCAAAATTGTATGTATTGCCATTTTTTCTTTTTTCTCTGTCCATGGAATTTTAAATAGAGTCTATGAATTGAACTGCTCTGGAGTCAGAATAGAAATGTAGCAAATGGATTGTATTTGCCTTCACTGTGCTCCCATGTTCCTTTCAGAAAAATGTTTCTCCTCCAAAATTTTCAAACTAGCCAACGAGTCCTTTTAGGACCCAGAGTGTGCAATGTATAGATATTAAATTCTCAGTGTTTGGAGGCTTATGCCAGGTCTGTAATTTTCCATTAAAAAGAAGCAGAAATTGTTTTTGAAGGTGCATGTCATCCTGACTGCCACGGCATAGCTCATAAATCTGGACCTTGTTTTAATTTAATGTGTCAGAAAATGACTCATTTGTTCATAACTACATTAATTCATTCGCAGTAGCACTTTATGAAGGAGGCCCAGCTACTGTAAAACTAATAATCTCAGACTCTCCACTCTCTTGAAAAACAGGTATACTTTCTTCTCATGATTGGTGGAAGCATGCCTGGACTAGAGCAAGGAGTTGTGCTTTAAATTGTGTTGGGCATAGTAACCTCAATAACAGGTATTCTTAGAAGGTATGAGCTTTCCCTGCTCAAAATAGATTAATTTAAAACAATCCTACTGAAGTGTTAAAGCATTTTCACTGTTGTAGGGATGTTTTTTAATCTGTTCTTGGGTTTACTGGTGTTTTTTTAATGATCTGCAGTCATGGTTTGAGCTTTTCTCTGTCACCCTTAGGGGTAACAGTTCTTGAACTTCTGCATTTTGATGGACACTGAGGATCTTACGTAGCACCTTCTTGATAGTTGCAGTGCATGTTTTTACGTCATCATGACAATTATAGTGATGTCATAAGACATGGTAAAACAATAGTGAAGTTACTTGAATAGATGAAGTTTGAAGTGATCACTGCATGTATTACAGGCAGGGGAGGCTGATTGCATTCATATAACTTGTCCCTTGTTGCCAGTTCCTATGCTATGTACTGTACATCAAAACGTGCAAGAAAGTCTTGTTAGTCTTAGTTTTGCCTCCGTGACATCTATATATAGATAAAGATTTGGAAATGAAATACATCCTTCCTAGACTGATGCAATTTCACCTTGAAGTAATCTTATTATCTCAATTATCTTTCTCTTTCACTCGTTCTTACCAGAATTTCAGTGTATTTCTTGTGTATTTCAGTGTGTTTTGGGAGTAATGCACTGAACTTCATGAAGCTGTGGCAAGTTCTTCTCTGAACATTTTTGTTTTAAGTCCAGTATTGGATACAGTTTTAAAATCAGTATTGAGTTTGGAGTTCGGAGTTCTGGCTTTCCCCAGCACTGGAGAGCATAATTTGCCTTTTGCTGTTTTGTCTGGCTACATTAATGTCTTGCTCTACATCATCCCAACTATTAGACTTTCAGAACAACATTTTCTGCTGGGATTTCAAAAAGCAAATCTCATTGTACCTGTCAAGCAGCTATAGATCTTGTCAGCTGTCAGTTCTTGCTTCTGAAATATTACTGTTCTGTTTTGAACACCACATCCTGCATAGGAGTTCTTGCACTGTAAGTGTATGTGTATTTCTGTCTTTGCTGCTGCTTACACGCAGCTCAGAGGAATTATAATCCTTACACTCCTCAGAGAAGTCAAATCAGTCAGCATGGATTCCAGGTAATAGAAGTGGGGGATTCAGGATGTAGAAATTCCTTCAACTGACCTTTGTGTTCCTTGCTGCCACATAAAACACTTTGGTTATCTCTTCATAGTTCTGCTGGCTCTTTAATTCCAGAAAGAGACATGGGTTTAGGATGTAGACATACCCTCCTGCTCTCATTTGGAAAGGTGCAACTGATGGATGTTCTTTGAGAATGATTGGCACAGTTAGGTATTATACCTGGTGCTCATGGCTAAGATGGAAAGCTTAAAGGAGTGGGAAACTGATTTTTGAAAAAAAAATGTTGTCAGAAGTGTTCTTGCTGTAACAATGTAGAGTGTTTTTAGTTACTGCATCTTCTTCCAGCAGATTTAGCATAAGAAATAAACTTCATAATCTTCAGAGTTTCTGTCTTTTAAAATTAGTCTCTCTCACACAGTTGTCACAAAACCATAGCATGCTGATTTTCCTATTTTCAGTAAAAAGCTATTTTCACTTTGATGTTGCTGTTGGGCTTATTTTTCTCTCCTTTATTTTTCAATAGGAAGCAAACTGTTTATTTTTCCAAGCACTGCATGAAGAATAAACTTCCAAAAAGTTTCTACTTCTTACCTGTATTTGCCAGAAACAAACCTGTAGTTATGTGGAGTGTGAACTTGTGTGTGATTTCTTCTGGTCTAGACAGCCTGGATGATTTGTTATAGTACTGTCTAATCTTGGCCTTGAGTTACATACCTCAAAATGTTTTTGTAAACAGGAAGCTTATGTTGTAAACCAAAGTGCTACAGAAAGAGTCACCATGTATTGAGATGATAATGTCTCTATAATGTATTTAAATAGGGAAATCTTTCAATTTAATTGCTAATACAAATGTTAATATATCAGTGTGACATTTTCACACTTGTTTACAGAGCAGTACTTGTTAAAGAAGCAGGGAAAAGCATTACTATGCAAATCGCATATGACTTTTAAACAATTGGGAACCATTTGCTCATTGACAGCATCTGGGAAAACTAACGTCATGTTCTGTAGCCGAAAGAGCTGACAGTGGGATTCATGTATTGATGCTGGTTGGATGCAGCCTACTCGTTTCCCCCTGTGTATTAGATGGAGGAACGTATTTCGTTTTAGAGGCAAGAGCTAGGAGGCAGAGGTGGTTCCTTTACAGGAGTGAGAAAAGGAGATGCAATACCTCTGTTCTCTGGTTAGACTATGCGGAACCCACACTAAAGGCTGGTAGTCAGAAACTACAACATAACTGTCATTTTCAATATGACATGCAAGAGAAGATCTATACGTAAACAAAAGGACAGTCCCAGCTTGCAGAGTGCAAAATGGATGCTTTGCAGAAATATGCAAACTATTAAGTTAGGGATTATATTTTGGATTTGTAGCTGCCTTTAGTATTTCTCACATGTGCTGTTGTTTGTTTATCTGAAAATAACACCCAGAAATCTTGCTTGACATTAGAGCCTCTCAGTGCTACAGAGAGAACAAATTTTAAGGCAGGCAAAAAATACAGCAAGGAGAAAAACCAGGCCACCATCTCTATGGCCATGTTCATCTGCCACTACTGACACCAACTGGGAAACAAGCTATTAACGCTTTGAGATACCAAAGCGTAAGCGTACAGCACAAAGCAGTGCATAAGCACTGCTCTCCCTGGAGAACTCTGAAACCAATTTGAATGTCTGTCAGGTCTTTTAACTTCAAGGTTGTGCTCAAGACTTTTTTTTCCTGGTAGATGAAGAGGCATTGGATATATACTCTGCTTAAGGGTTGTGAGTTAGGGAGTTCTATTGTCCTTGCCCTTGCAACATGTTTGCATTATTAATTTGCTTAATGCACCTGGAAAGTTGTGACAGATACTGTGCAAGGTGAGGTGGTCATATGCTTAATTTTTGCTTTAAATTGATCATCTTAAGAGTATGACAGTCTTATCTTTCCCTCTTCTCCTTCTGCGATGTTTCTCTCCACGTATAGCAGCATTCTTGGTCTAGTGAACTGGCATACTTAAAAGCTATATGGCTTGAAATGAAGACTAAGAACCTGCAGCAGTCAGGTTGAAGAAATCGCTATTATCACTAACAATTAACAGATGCTAAGAAGTTAGGTGAATCAACTGACCTATAGCTCGAATGCTAGCAGAGTATCATTAGGTGTGTTCCTGTTAAAAAAAGAGATGAATTTCAGCTAATTTTCTTTACTGACAATCCTAAGGCTCCTCTTCTCCCTTGATTTGAATTCATCCACAGCACAGATTGTAGTTTACACTGACAGAAGCTGTAATTAAGAGTAGGCATGGTGGTTTATTTTCTTTTCTTGGAATTTTCAATTTTTGCTTTTTGGTGCAATAAGGATGGTAACCTGCAGAGATAGAAAAGAGAGGAAACTCATTAAAAAAGCCTCAGCTTTTCTAAGACTGTTCTGACTTCGGCATTTGAAACTTTTTTCTTTTTGCCTGTTTTATGTTGATAATTTATGTCCTTGTGCTCTTTGAAATGCATTTCCCAAGACTGCTTGTTTTCGTGGAGGCAAGTAATTTTTTTTCTATCAGAGTAATGGTTTTCTAAGCAGAGGTCTATCTACAGTTAAACTCCAGATTCAGACAGTTCCTTAGTACTGTGGATATTTAGTATTTGAATATTCCTGTAAATGGACGTTTTGCTTTTCAATGTATTGAATACACTGACCTCCAAAGGTATTTTGAGTGAAAGGACATAAATATGCCCGCTGGCTGAAATCTATTCTTCAGAGGATTACCTTTGGATGTTAAATGACTGAGTATAATTTGTCAGCATGATGCTCATTCGGTAGCAGTCCTGTTCCTTGTGAAGTCACAGGAATGTTGGATTTGCAAAGAAGGGCAATTTTTTTGTTTTTCGGCCGATGGATACAAGAATTCGAATTTCAATGGTATTAGATTTGAAATAATCAAAATCGTGTTTCCGTGTTAAAAGAACTGTAATCTGTAGATACTGGAAACAGCAAAAAGACTTCCATTATCCATTTCTACAGATAAATTTATCATGTGTATTCACTAGAGTTTGTTTATATTGATTTTTTGTTTTATAAATCACTTTACTATTGCAGCACCTTGACAAGTATACATATTAAAGCACACTTTATTAATATGTACTTGCTTCCTAAAAGCCACACAAACTTTCCTTACTGTCTAATGATATACAAGCACGAAGGAAAAGAGATAGGAAAAAAAAAAGTGATCTTTGCAATGGTGATGCATCTGACTCATAGTCCTTAAATAGGAAATGATTATAATAGTAGTAATATTCTTCCATGTAAGCTATGACATGAAGTGAGCAGCTTGGACAGTAAAGAACAGTTTTCTGGCATGAAAGAAGTCCTTCCCAAAAAGCAGTTAACAAAACTTGAAAAAGTTTCGTTAAGATGTCAATGAAGGAATAGGAGAGCTGTCTAGGGAGTGTAGTGTTGTGGGCACACATGGGCAGAAAGTAGAGAAAGGTCTTATTCCCCAGGAATTTGTTAGATGTAAGCTGTGTCAAAATCAAGAAAGATTTCTTACTGGAAGTTGTACTTTACATCTTTGCTGCTTCAGAGAGAGAATCTTGACAGCCTTTTTAGTTGTGTAGTATTTTAAGGGTGGGGTTTGTTTTGGTGGGCAGTAGGGATCATTTTGTCTGTTAGCTTTGCACTGGCATGTGCAAAAATCATAGCTGGAGGCTCTTTCTTCTTGGGGGTAGGGGCCACATCTACCCTCTCTGATTTGGGGGCAACAAGAGGGGCTCATTTTGCTTAATCCTTGTTATGAGAACTTGGTCAGCTGAGCCTAAGGATGGCTGTAGAACCTTCCGAAAGCTTCTTAGGACAGATGTGCAGTCTTTCCCTCAGTCATCACACACGCATTTCAGCATTACTTGTAGGGATTTGTGGTTTATTTTGCATCTGTGTTAATGCTTCTACGGAGATTAAAACATTCTATTCTCTGTGCTTGAAATAACATATTTTAGAGGAATGAAGGAGTTTGTCTTTCTCAAGTATTTCAGTTATTCAGTATCTTGGAACTACTCATCTTTACCTGTGTCATTTTTTTTCTTTTTTAACTTATTCAGTATTTTGCTACTTTTGGATTATTTTGTATGGATGAATGGAAATGTAGGTTTAGTGAAATAAGCAGTATTACAACTGAGAAAATCATAAGCCAATAAGAACTGGTGATGCCTGCGTTCAGGTTTTGTTTGGGGCCTTCTTGAACGTCTGGCTATAAATAGTGTGCTGTTTACTATCTCACTGTAATAAGGACTGCATAAACCCATTGCTAGAAGATGCTAAAGCAGCTGAGCAGAGCATAGCTGAAACTTGAGGCAGAGTTGGGACTGTCTTCTGAAGTTGGTTGAGATAAACCATGCCCAAAACTTAGCTGACTGAAATGCTATGCATCTTACATTGCCTCTGTACTTGATGAATTAGTAAAAGTTTCTTCCAGAGTGCAATTCCTCCTGAGTGTGCCATAAAGCATGCTTTTCTAGGGAGCGCAGGAAGATTCAGTGACAGGAGCCTTGTGCCAATAATTGGAAATTGTTCTTGTGAAGTGGGAGAGTCTGTTTGAAATATATGTTCGGAAGTAATGCTTTTTATTTAAAAAGTCATTTCTCATCCATAAAGCTATAAACACTTTATGAAAATTATGAATATTATTTGCTGTTTTTCTTATAGTCTGTGTAAATGGATTGGAATAATTGGTACAAAAGCTGAGATATAGACAATAAGATTTGTCTATTAATCTGGAGATTAATCTGTTAATAAACAGTTAATAAGAGTTCTGTCACAAGTTCTTAGCATCACCTTTGATAGAACTTTGGAGTCATGCTCCCTGGACAGTGTATTTTCTCACTAGGCACTTAAATGAAGTGAGCTGGGGTTCTCATTTGTTCCCTGCATCCAGGAAGGATTTATTTAGAAATCTGCTCATGTTATTCTGCCTCCTAAGAAGTAATAAAGTGCTTCCTGGCCTTACTGCTTTTCAACTCTTCTGCTATTGTCCTGCTGGGGGAAAGCAAAATCTCTTTAGGTGGGGACAATGAGTTTTCAGCTCTTGTTCCTTCATGAAAAACAGGATGTCACGCATTTAATTGTCTACCTATACATAAAATACATCTGCTTTTGGTTCTCTCATTCAATAAATGTTTCGTTTAAGTGCTCAGTTTGCAAAAGTTTTACTGTGAGTGTTGTCAGTACTTGTTGCCCTTTCTAGATGTTATGAATGCTTTGGATTTTCTCACAGATGTTATCCCAGTGTTTTTTTGTAATGAGAAAGAGATCCCATGGTCTGGCTATTAAGTCACTGTTGCCTGTATAATCTGTAGTTACCTGTTTGATCACTAGAGGTTGTTGTGTACGTGCAAACTCACAAGCTGTGTGCACTGCAGAGATGCCAGGACCAGCTCCAGAGGAGGGGTGAGGAATCAAGGATGTGGGGAGTAAGAGGAAAAGGATTTTGTTCACATGGACTGGGTAGGCCTATGCTTTAGGTGAATGGTCAGTAACATACTTTGAATTTTGTGTTCCTATCCCCTAAGTCTGAAAATCCAGACACCCTGCATCCTCTGTGGACACAACTATACCAGAGCATAATGGGAGAAATAGGAAGAAAATGGGTATCTTGTGCTCTATAAGTCATGAGATTTTTTTTTAGTAACTTTGTAGATCTAGAGAATGCTTAGTCTAAACCTTGAAAGGTAGTGTTTCTTCTTAGAAGATGGAAAACATTCAGAAATCAAAATTGCTGGTGTTTATTGTCTTTGGTCTCCTGTGCACTCTTCTGGCTCAAGAACAGAGGAACACAGAATGGAATGTTGTCATTTCTTGCAAAAATGAATGTTACCAACATATTGAATTATAAATGTCATGGTTTGTGTTTTCGCCTTTTTCTTTTTGAAGTATTACACTGCATTCTCTTCATTTTGTCCACCTTTGACTACTCCTAGGCAGAATTTGGATCTTTTAGGTGTCATTCTGTAATGGAAATCTGAAGGTCAGAAGTAAACAGGAGTGAGGCTTTTATCCATTAATGCAGAGCAAAGACAGGTTTTGCTATTATGAATCAGCAAATATGTTTTGTTTTTTTTTTCTTTTTTTTTCTGTACTTTACTCACATCTACCACAGGTACTGATGTTATCCTGTCTATATGATTGGTTAAGCAAAAAGAAATGGGCTAAGACATCCCTGATGTTGTCTTACCTCTTTCCATGTAAACTGAGCAGAAAATTGCACATTTTTTCTTCTAAATGATAGTATTTTCTTGTTGTTCTGGCAGTTTTACTATAAGGCTACTCACATGTAGGATGCTAAATACCTGAGACAAATCTGACTGCAGTGTTGATGTGGGCTGCTTTTGTATATTGTGGCCTGTAACTTTAATTTTCTATGAATCTGTATTCATCTTGTGCTTGGACTGGCTTAAATCTGACCATGCCAAACTGAAGGGAAATGTATATCCTAACACAAGCATAATTATCCTGCTCCTTACTCAGCTGTATTTGAGAAGTCCTAAGGTCAAACTTGTATCCTACCCATGCTGTGCATTTTAAAACATACAGCTGGAGCTTCCTGCAGTGTGATCCAGGTTACTCTCAGGGTTGTGCATGTGCATTTGGGGGCTGTGGGGTGGTTTTCTTTACAGTACAATCACACCACTCTTAATGTCACTTGTCTTCAGTCCTGTCCACCTTCATATGTCTTCTCCTACCTTGATGAAGTGGCTCTTACCCAAGAGCAGGAAGAGTCATTTTGGTGCCTCTTATCTAATGATGAGAATGGTTACATTTCTGAAAGCTCAGCTGCAGCCTGTCTGAAGGACTTTTATTAGGTAATGGTTTTGTTTTACGGTTTAACTAATTTGGATCGATATCTAACAGGGCTTCCTCTGGTTTTCTGCTTGAAGTACAGCTGTGACCCATTCTGTAGCCTGTCCTCTTTCTTCTGAGATATTAATTTTGCAGTGTCAGAAAGTAAATTTGTATGTTGTGAGGCCAAAAAAAAAGCTTCTTTAGACTTTCAATAATCAGTACTTGCTTGAAAGGTGAATGGCGCTTCATGAAACTCTCCTTCTAATAAGTAGTTCTGTCTTATTCAGCATGAATTATGATTATTTTTGAGTTCATTCTTTAAACCAACTCTGTAAATAGTTAGTTCTTAATTGTTTGTGCTGTTTTTTTTTCTTTTTTAAAGCTGCCCCATCACTTTAAGTAAGAGAGCACTATCAAAATTGAATTTCCTTAAAATTTCTTTCTACTTTCAGTCCCTCTGATGGTAACACTGTAGAAGTTACCTTGTGTAAGTAAAGCTGGTTTCGTATGCACCTGTCTAGATGATAGGGAGGCATTTTGGAATGATCTTGCTGAAGATATTATGCAGCTGCTCTGAAGCACAAAAATATGTTGGGGAGTTCTTATTGCATAGCCTGAGGTAAAATAAGCACGTGCTTATTCTTAAAAACAATGACATTTAATGAATAATACGTTGGACAGAGTCCTATCCCAATTAGCGGTTCTACAAGGAGTCTGCCAAGCTGATTCCTTATACACACACTACAACTGGCCATTGAGTATCAGCCACCTTAGCCCAGTGTTTTGTCTCTTCCTGATTTAGGACAGAAGATTTGCATTTTGGAACTGCGTGCCTCTTCATGTGTCTTTGAGTCATGTGAGATGACAAGGAAATGTGTTAAAGATGAATGACATCCAAAGTCATCTTTCCCATACTAAAATTACAGGTTTCAGGCAATGGTAGGGAATCTGGAGTAAACCTGAAGCAAATGTTGGTTGAAGAATGCCCTCAAAATAAATGCAGGAGTAAAACAGTCAGGAACAGAGTTCTTCTCCTTCCACTTGCTCTTGGTGAAGTAACAAAGTGGTACTAGAGGCTAAGATATAATATTGGGGACTTTGCTTGGCAGATAAGTTTAACCAGTGCTTTGCTGTTCGTTAGGGTTCTTGGCCAGCAAGTGAACGAGGGTGCTAAGTTCTTGAGCTTGCAGTATGTCCTTCTGTTACTTCAACCATAAAGTGGACAATGGAAAGGGACATTTGTGTAACAGAGGGCAGATTCTTGCATTTTAAAGCAGTTTGCAAATATTGCAGTTCACAAACTTTTCATCAGATTTTTTTTTTTTTTTTTTTTTTAAGTCTGAAGAGAAGGGCATATGAAAGCAGACCAACTTAAATGAAAACCCACATCTTGGAGAAATGTGCTGTCTTCTGATCCAAGGAGCACATTTCTAAATCAAAGTAAAATTACAGTGAACCTAACATGATGTAAATGCATTTTACATTTTATTTTGCATTCATTTTTATTAATGCTCTGAATAATAAATCCGTCTTTTTAATCTTTATGCCGTTAGCTTCTA
This sequence comes from Centrocercus urophasianus, assembly GCF_019232065.1. Lineage (NCBI taxonomy): Eukaryota > Metazoa > Chordata > Aves > Galliformes > Phasianidae > Centrocercus > Centrocercus urophasianus. Next base: position 42,290,835 of record NW_024884475.1, on the reverse strand, counting down.
CTTGTTTACCATTTTCAGCTCACAGACTTTGTTTTGCAAGGTTTGTTTCTTTAACTGTGAAGTAGTCAGCTTTATGTAATTATGAAGTCCTACGTTTCTTTAGAAAACTAGGACACAGATTTCCCGGGAGGAATTAGCAAATAATTAAAGTCTTGAGGAAAAGAAAACAACAATGAAGCATCAGCCAACAGGGTTACAAGTCTCTGATATCTGATAGTTTTTATTTGATTTGTTGTTAAGTGCTTCAAGTAAGGGATGCTCTTGGCATATCTGTGCTGCTGCATTGGGGTTCAGGCAAAAAATGCAGGAAGAATTGGGCTCAGTGAGTGAGTGTTACACTGCTTCTTTACAGAGTGCTACGTGCCCATCTGCCTCAGAGTTTGTTATCCCTGTCTTTACTCCAAGTCGTTAATTCCTTTGTCCTCTCTTTTACTTCAGTTTAGGTGATCAGTATTCATGCCACTGTTTGATACCTCTTGTGCCTCTGCTGGAGGCAGAATGACAGATTTGAGCCAGCCTTGCCCTTCTTGTGCTTGTCTATGTGTCTATACCACAAAATAAAGTTTTAAGAAGACCTTTTGTTCCCTTTCCTCTGCCCTGGATAGGACAAAGGTTCTGTTTTCATTAATTTCTTATAGGACATCTGAATTCTGGGAAGCTTTGCTGTGGAGACTTCTGGGAATGTTCTTGGTTTAGATGCTTTGCACCATTTCTCCTGAAGCTCTGAGGTTATCCTACGTCTCTCAATATGGTCTTTCTTTTTAGAAGCATCTGCAAAGAGAGAACATAAGAAGAGTGCAGATATATGGCCTGTAAGCTGCAGTGTCCATAGACACAGGATGAACTAGTGTCTAAAACCATAGCATTAACAGAATAGTTGTATCTTAACATTTCATGTCTCCTGTAAATTTTCTTACGTTTTTTCCACTTGTCCCTTCCCCTCCCATTTTTTTTTAATGTGGAAAGGAAGTACACTTGTGTAAACTTCTCTGCATATATTGTTATGCTGTCTACTTGATAGTGCCTTTTTTTTCCTGTAGAAACAAGCACAGTTGAGATCAATATTATGAGACTTACACTTACACTGGAAAATTCTCATTGACTGTCTTCTCATTTTATTACCTGACAATCGAGTCTTCATTATTTAAAGAAAAAGGGAGCTTGTAATCCCATTTAGGGATGGCAAAGGAATGTATGTCCACACTTCCTAAGTGGCTGCCTGTTACAGGTTTAACCATGTCACGATCACAACAGTGCACACCTGTAATATGTAGTTTGAACAACAGTTAAAGCTAAGAGGTCTGTATGCATACATGTGCATTAGTATGTATGTGTCTGCAAGTTACTCATGGTACTGGAAGGTTCAGATATGGACTAAGTAGCTGTTTCTTTCTCAGTGGGTAGAATTGTTGCTCACGTCATTGAAAGAGTGAATGCCCTCAGATACAGTGTTGAGGTAAGAATGTTGTAGGTTTTCTAATTCAGCTGTGAAAGCTTCTACCTGAAGCAGAATTAAGTTGTCATGCTAATGAGACTCCCCTAATTGAAAGGTTTTTCAGATACCTCAGGTAAACGTTGATGCTAGGATGTTGAAATAGGTATTTCCTGTATTCTGACAATCTCAGAGATTCCCTCTTCATTAAGTAAAATCCAACTCATTTTGCTTCTATCCTGGATTGCTAATCATGTTGGTGAAAGGAGAAATGGCTTCAGCTCACATGGAAGGTTTTGGTATGCTGTGAACAGAGCAGGGGGAAATCTGCTCCAGGGACCTGATGAAATGAGTGCTGATTCACTGTTAGCTTTGATCTCTAGCTGGAAAGGCTGGCTTGTTCATTACAAATATTCTTTTTCATCTCCCTTACAACTACTTTCCTGAAAATATGGGTATAACTTCTCAATGGAACACAATGCAGTTATGGTCACTTAGAAAGTGTCTTCTTGCTGGCTGGGCCTTGGTAACCAACTGTGTGATTATCTTGTCTTTGCCATAATTGTAAATAAAATATTGTTAGTGACATCACTGCTTTTTGACACAAATGTGGACTGAATGTAGACTGTGATTTCCTTCCTTTTTGGAGTACAGGTATATACGTATATATGAGGGCATTTTTACACGGCACTAATTGAGAGGCTGTGCACGCCTGGTTGTAAAAAGACCAGCTGAGCTGCACATGTAAAAACACAACTGAGGATACTTGATGCAAAGTCACAGAGAATAGGCTTCCAATCACTTACTGCCTCTGCTGGGGGACTGTATTTGCTGCAAGATCCTCAGCAGGATCAGACTCTAAAAACATTACCAAGAATATGAATATTCTTCTTATGTTGTCTTTGTCATCACCCAAGGAAATCTGAACAATCTGAATAATTAAAAAGTTCTCTGAAACATTTACTTTTTGTTTGTTTGCCTGATCTACTGAAGAGATTGAAGAGAATGAATAGCAAATGCCATCCTTTCACTTAGCAGCGATCTGTGCAGCTTCTTCCTGTGCAGGGAGTTTGTTCTTGTATACCCTGCAGGATAGGTGTTTCAAGGGTTGGATGCATAGGATTTATGAATCACACGCAGTCAGTGATTGTCTTCTGTACCAAAGTGAATTTTGTACTATCTAAAATAAATATTTATGAAGATGAAAACTTTTCTGGAATCTGAAATTGCAGTAGAAATAGGTAGGCTAGTATCCTGCATGGATTTTCCACGTTTTTATTACGCGAAATATTGTAAAGCATTCCTCACTCCACCTCAGTCACTTTACTTGACCTCTGCTTTCCCAATGGACCTGAGGAGTGAAATGTTCTTGTAGTCCTATGCAACAAAGTAAAGCTAATCACATACCAAGAAATGCCATTCAGTCACTGGTAACCTTTGTGCCTTTACCACCTCCTGGTGCATTGTTCAGGCCCAGTTAACAGCAAGAGGTTTTGGTTCGTATATGGTTGTTGCTTTGCTTTTAGTGTTGTCATTATCTGTTCTACAAGACCATCATAAGCCTCATGGAGAGTGTGATCTTGGAAAAACTACTGAAGCTGTATGCAATTAAGAGCTAGAATAATAACTGATTAAACTTAAGTGAATATCACCCCCCTTGAAAAGTATAAAAAGGGAAGAAAAAAAATCCTTAAATTTCCATCTTGGAACAAAATGTCAGATGTGTAGCATTTGCTCTTGAAATTAGATACTAATATCTTGTGGGATTGCTGGAGAAATAATTTTGTAGAAAACTTGCAGCTATCCACAACAAATAGGCAGCACTTACTGGATATTGATGGGATGTTGCATGACTGATGCTGCACTATTTGTGGACATTAGTCTTGAAAGTTTTTCATGCAGTCACAGGAATGTAGAGAATATGACAGCCTAGTAACTGAAACTTCCTGAGTAGGATTTTAAATGCCAGTCTGAAATGGGAATAGTTTTCTTTATTAAAAAGCTCTTTAGTAATGGAAGGAGATTACACTGTAGTTAGAGCATCTTCAGAGTTCTCAGAGGCGTCATAAGAACTCCCACTTGGTTGAAGTGCATGAAGACATTTTTCGGGCAATAGAATTAAGACTTTGTTAGGAAATGCCTTAGTTGAGACAACAACAAGACGTGAAATGAGGGTTTCTTATATCTGAAAAGGTGAGCTTCTCAAAATACCGTGCAGAGGAGTGTTACTTTGAGCACAGCACAGTCCACAGGGTGGCTGTGAAACATGCCATGCCCCTGGGCTGCAACATTCGGAAGAAAAAATCTTTGAAGAAGGAAAGATAAATCTCACCTTGCTGATCCCCTTGCTCTTCAGCAGTTAGGTTACTGTTCAGACTGCTTTAGTTGTGTTTGGTGTAGAAAGCAGAAATGAGAAAAAGGTGATCTTAAGAGAAGAAAAAAAACCTATGGCATGAGTAGTGGAGCTTTAAAAAGAAGAAGAAAAAAAGAACAGGGAAAAAATATGTGAGAAGGAAAAAATACGTCAACTAGGTTCTCTGCAGAAACATCTGATGTTCTCTTTAATGAGCGATATTTTATCTTCCTGTTCTTTTTTTCATCCTGTGGTGAAGATCTCACAGTTGTGGGGTTTTTTGTTTTGTTTTTCTAATGCAATAATACTTCAGAATGGAAGCAGAAAGGGCAAAGAGAAATATGAGGAACAAGTCACCAAATTATATTAAACTTTCTTAAATGCATTAGGAACAAGAACATCACAGTCAGGAGATTTTTATGTTACTGAGAAACAGTTGGATGAGCAGGTGCAGAAGGAGAGCAGTGGTTGTTTTCAGCACCCACTGAACTGAAGATCCAGTGGCTTGCCTTGAAGAAAAGATTGTTCAAACTTTTCCTACATTGTCTTCAATTCTGTCCTGAGTAGCTTCTTTATGATTTCTTTTTATTTCAGAAGCATGAATTAAGAGTCTTATAACCACTTTAAATAAAGGGGTTTTGTAAAAGGTGGCATACTGACCGTCTTCTGTTGCAGCTGTGTAGTTTCAGTATGCTGGCATTTTCTAAGGTCTAGCTTCAAAGCTACACTTTCCACTTGTTCTTAAGAAGGACTCCTGGATCTCAGAGCCATTCTCAATCCATTTAGAAAGAAGTGGAAGCAGGATCTGCCAGAGCTTGGTACAGACCTGATATGAAAGTAGAAGAGTTTTGGAAAGGAGTTAAGTGGTGTTACTTGTTCTGAATGTTAGGAGACAAGATTTCATGCTTTGGTCCTCTGTTACTAATTCTGCAGGTAGAAAAGCTAAAGTTCCCCTCTTGAGTCTAATTTTGATGGTGATTACTGCACAGCTCAGAATTTTCCTTAACACTGCCCCTGAGCACATATATCCATAGAGCTAATGCCTTGTTCCAAGTTTAAATTGTTGTGTGTTGTACGGCACTCTTCTGAGCATCCTGGTGATATGAATGGACCAAATAAAATTTGTCTTCAAACTCGAGCACTTTTTACAAAATGGTGCAGAAAACTTTGTGGAGGTATTTCTGCTACTACAAGCATAACATGGAAAACACGTGCCCAGTCTGAAGTGACATTCCCTACTTGCAGAAATAATTTACAGTCTTCAGTTCTTGTGCTTAAGCTTGCCCCTCACCATGGTAGATCAGAAGTATCTTGGTATCCTAAAAGAAAGGATTCTTCCTTTAGATGCCACTAATGTTTTGGAATGAACATAAACCTTCACAAGTTCTGAATGTCAGACCTAAGTAGGGAGTCAGCACTTGGTATGAGAATGTCTATCTTGGATTTGTCTTCTCCCTTCTTCCCTTTTGGCAAATGGATGTCATCATGACCCTGATAATGCAAAGCCAATGAGCTTCTTTATTTCTCTACCAGAAATAAGAAGGCAGGAGATTATAATACACACTGGCTGTTCTGTTTCAAATTCTGTGCGCAGTCTTTTACCAACCTTGCAATTCAAGGTGTATCCTTCCTGCAGGTGAAGAATTAAAGTCTTTTAGAGATTGAAATCGCTGCAAACCCATTCTTCGATGTGTAATTTGGAGTTCATAAACCATGGGTTCATTTGCATTCAGATATTGTGTTCCTGATGTTCTAAGGCTGTCTTCTAACCTACTGTTTTGTGCTACTGCGATCTCCTTGTTTTCTTCCCACTTTCGTTCCAGTTGTGTTTCATTTTGACCTTCAGTGTTTTTTCTCAAAAAATATATAGCTGTCTACTCACCTTTGCCATTAAATTCCTGTTGTACCTTAAGGCAGATACTCATATGCATATGTAATGCATTCCAGGGCCGAAGTTCCTACATGGTTTATACTCACAGCTCAACAGCATTACAGAGCTCTATTTTACAGGGTGCCGACAACTTTATGAGTTCGCTTTAGTTTGTATTCCAAAGCAGTTGCTTAAACTGTGAATGTGCCTTGTTTGCTTACAAATAAGCAATTTATATTGTAAATGAACCTTTTTTGGCACTTAGTGTTACTCCCTTGGTATGCAGTGCTTAATGTCTATCACAGGGGTTCTTCTTGCTATCAAAAAAAAAAAATCCTGAGAAAGGCACTACTTCCTTAAAAGGGAAGAGTCTGAGATTACTCTTTCCCACAACTTACTATAACCACAACCTTGCAGGCGCACATCTCCTTACACATCAAGGAAGATAAAATCTGAGAGTCTGTGTGGCATTTCAGATATTAAACTTGTGAAAAGCTGACTGTTTGGGGGTCTTCTAAGGCATAATGAAGGGCTGTGAAGAGTTTGGAACACAAGTCCTCTGACAGGCTGCTGTGGGAACTGGAATTGTTCAGTCTGGAGAAGAGGAATCTCAGGGGAGACATTGCTCTCTACAACTGCCTGAAAGGAGATTGTGATGAGGTGAGGGCTGGCCTTTTCTCTCAGGTAACAGCAATAGGATGACAGGTAGTGGCCTCAAGTTGAGCTAGGGAGGTTCACGTTAGATATTAGAAATAATTTCTTCTCAGAAGGAGTGATGAGGCAATGACAGACTGTTCAGAGAAGTGGTAAAGTCACTGTCCCTGGAAAAGTTCAAGAAAAGGATGAATGTGACACTGAGGGACGTGGTTAGGTGGGCATGGTGCTGATGGGTTGGGGTTGGACTTTGTGATCTTAGTGTTTTTTTCCAACCTTAATGTTTCTATGATAACAAGCTTCAAGAAATCTTGTTTTTCTGGCAATGCAGATTAAAATCTTAAGATATATGGATGTGTTTGCCTTCTATGAGTTCCTAAAAGGGATAAAAAAAAAATTCATAACCTTCTGAAAGAGTGTTTTTCTTGTATCAAGACATTATGCTTGGAATAACAGTTAATAAGGTACTACGTTTGCTCTTCTGTCTGCTCTTTATGTCCTTATCAGTGTTAAGGATTGAGATGGGAGAAAAGGCTCTTCATGAGATTACTATGCTGAGTAAAATTGGGATCATGTTGAATCTGAGCTAAATCTCCCAGAATTCTGTAAAAAATACCCATTGCTGACCTCTGATAAACTTACTGCTCTCAAAATGGTAAAAGGTTAATTTGCTGTTACTACATTTGGTCAGATGCACTATTGATTTTCTACATTTCTTATTTATGCTCTACTGAATTCTATTTTTCAGCTAGTTTAAGTTTAGCATATACTTGGAATAGTGCTGTAGATAAAGCACTGTCACACTCATGTTGATTATGTCAGATCTAAATTAAATACGTATCTGGCAATGCACCTCCTGAATATTAACAGTTTTTATAGCTGTTAAGACAGCCTGGGAATGAAAAGACTAAAACCATTGGCAGTATCAGTCCTTTTTTGAATCAAATAAGCTGGTGATGAAATGACTTGAAAATGTCTGATGATGGGTTCAGACCAGGTCCTAGAGGAGTGACTAAACACACACTTTTAAAGTCCTTGAATTATTCCCATTCTGTCAAGGGAGATTGCCTGAGGGCGGATGAATCAGTTTTGTTAGATAATATTTTTAGAGCAGTAAGCTCCTGGAACATGCTGACCTGCAAGTTTGTGAAGGAAATCAGAATATAAATGTTGACAGTTACCTGTGCACACCTATTGCGTGTTGTAATGGACAAACCAGAAGATCTTGCTCTTCCCTAGCATCTGTGTGATTTAACACTTTATCCTGCATTTCTCAATTATACTGGCATGACTGTGCACCTGTGTGAAAAGCGAGACCTGTGCAGTAGATTCAACTACAGAGGGGCGAGCAAAGCATGTGGGTGGATGGTAGTTGTTTTTTGTTGTTTTTGTGCATAGTCTGCTTTGAGTGATTTAAGTAGAACTCTTACAAAACGTGTAAACCAGAGCTTTATCAGCTGAGAAAATAAGAAACTGGGGAGTCCTGAATGTGTTTTGACCAACTATAAGCTGAAGATTGTATGCATTTTTTCAGCTACAAACACTGATTAATTGAGCTCTGCAGAGAAGGACTTGGGTGTCCTGGTGGACAGCAACTTGGCTATGAGCCAACAGTGCATCCTCGTGGCCAAGAAGGGCAGTGATATCCTGGGCTGTGTTGAAAAGGATGTGGCTAGCAAGTCAAGAGAGGTGATTCTATCCCTCTACTCTGCTCTGGCGAGGACAAATTTAAGATACAGTGTCCAGTTCTGGGTTCCTCATTCCAAAAAAGACAAAGATTTCTTAGGAGGAGTCTAGCAGAGGATGACAGATGATAAAGGACCTGCAGCATCTCCCGTATGAGGAAAGGCTGAATAACCTGGGTCTGTTCAGCCTGGGGAAAAGAAGAAAATGGTTGAGACCAGGCTCTTCTCAAGGGTGTGTAGTGATAAGATCAGGAGCGACAGCCTAAAACTTCAACATAGGAAATTCCATACAAACGTGGAAAAACTTCTTTGTAGTAAGGGTGATGGAGCACTGGAGCAGGTTTCCCAGAGAGGCTGAGGAGTCTGCTTTTATAGAGATATTGAAGGCCCATGTGGATATCTACCTGTACAACCTATTGTAGGAAACCTAATTTAGAGGGGTTTTGGACTCGATGATCTGTTGAGGTCCCTTCCAATCCCTGCAATTCAGTGAAATGAACCTCTTAAGCATTAAGGAGTATTATTAGTTTTGAAGAAGTGAGCAATCAAGTTTAATAACAATAAACAATATGAAAGTTATGCACTCTCAGTAGAAATCAAATACTGCTAGTGTATTGGCAGTTCTTTGAGCTTCCTTCAGTCCTTATTATCAAGCAGTGGTAACTTGTACAGTGTTTATGTAAAGAAAGGGATGATTTGAAGGCAATCTAGGTAACCTGAAGATACCATCAGCACTAAAATAAGGCTCTTTAACTTTTTCACTATTGTTAATAGCTCAGCTTTGACCTGAGGGGGGAGAGAGAATTTTGGAGGCCAGTTCAGCTTGATTTATTTATGAATTAAGAGAACTCAGATACAAAAGCGTATTTGTCATCTAATCCTTGCTTCAGGGCTTGCCAAATACCATGGGACTTTAATAAACCTGGAGGAAGGAGCCTTCTTTACTTATGCATATGCTTTAAATTAAAAGAACAAACTGATAGCAGAACATTGAAGGCTGAGTGCACAACAGGGGAAAAGAGTAAATAGGACTCATCTTCACAACGGAGGACATTTTTCATCCTCGGAAAGGTGTGCCCTTATGGAGATGGTGAACAGATAATGTTTTTCACTGTACTGCTCCTTGTCCATTTCTCAGGATGGCAGAGTTAAAAGCTTGCTTTATTGTTTCTCTGTTTTGATATATGCTGAGTACTAGAGACAGCACCTTAGGCAATATGTGCTTGGCTGCCAGTGCAATGGGAAGCAGAAGGAACTTTGAAAAAGTTGAAAAAATAAAATTCAGCTGTGTAGATTTCTTACACATAGCAATATTTTTCTTTGCTAGGATAAAAATGAACTTTTAATGACCAACAGCTAAACATAGCTATTTTAAAAACAGTCCTGAGCAAAAGAAAGAGCCTAATCCTAGAGAAAAGAAAAAAAAAAAAAAAAAAATTTAAAAAAAAAAAAAAAAAGAAGAGCAGGATCCTGGTGTACATAAGTGCAAAATCTGTCAGGTTTTCTTTGGTAGCAGTAAGCATAGAAACTGCTTCTCTCTGAAGTCCGAAAACATTCAGCATTCATGTTTCTGCATTAAGCATTGTACAGGAATGTAGATGAGTGCCTCATGCACCTGGTTACAATATCCCCAGGCAGTGCCACTCATTGCCTGCTTACTTGCGTTGCTTTCTAGTCTGGTGAAGTCTTCCTTGGATTGATCTCTGAGTACTTTTGCAGAGGTGCTACACTGCTACTGCAGTGCGCAGTCACTTAAATATGCTGGGTTCCACAGTACAAAAAAATGTATTTAGGGACTTTTGCCTTCATCCTGCTGCTAGCAACATTTATAACACTTCCAGATTCCCAAAATCTGTGCCGACTGAGCACACTGGGACATGGCCAAGCAGTAAGACCTAAGAGATGAATTCTGTTGCTGTTCCATAAAGCGCTTCTTCTCCTTGCATGTGCTGGGTAATGGCATACAGGCAGGTCCTGTCCTATGGGTGATTTGCGAGGTGCTCTCAGTAACACCAAGAACAATCACTCCTGGGGATGTTGATGTTTCTGCAACACTGTAACATTTCCAGTAAGTGACGTTTGATTTCTTTGTGGCTTCATTCATCCTTATGGAAAATAATTCTGCTCTTTCACCATTAAACGTTTCATCCTTTAAGCATTCAGCTCATCATGAAAGGGCTGAATGAAATCTGCAGTTGAAGCACACCATGAAAGAAACCTAGAAGCCATTTTAGGAAAACTGCTTTTTCCCTTGCATTACCAGCTGCAAAGCTTTCCAGGAAGGACACTTAAGGATTCAGTATCTGCAGCTTCAAAGAGGGATGGACTTGAGAGCCCAATTGCTTGTCTATATTTCTGTTTCCCATTGATACAGTTTATTATCATTTAGGGCTGCTAATTGTGCTTCATAAGTGCACATTGTAACTGAATTGCAAAAACCAAAGGTGTTAAATCCTTTAATTTTTCCACTGGGGGTTTACATTCCCACATATGTATTGAATTTCAAATCACCTTTGTGTTGCCACAGCTAATGAGGGGACAGAATGTGGAATTCTAAACTTCTAAAGAGGTCAGTAAGGAAATAAGCAAGTTATCTGTGACAACTACTACTAGCCAGTTATTGCTCTTCAACAGTACTTAAGAAAAAATAGACAGCTGTGGCCTTGTTTTCACCTTTATAGCTTGGTATTCACTACAAAGTAAAATAGCTTTCTATGACTTCTCAAACAATTTGTCTTACATTGACTTGGCAGTAAATACACATGGTAATCTAATATGTGCTTATGTGCATTTTTCAACCGCACCATGCCAGTGACTAATATACTGGTCTGGCATGAGGTCCACATTTAAATGAGTGTCAATACGAAATAATTGATTGTTCTAATACGCATTTATAGAACAGCCTGTGCACAATTGTGCATCACTGGCAGCTTGTCTTCAGTACATAAACTAAGGTGTGAAAGCCAGGCCAATTCTTATTACAGGTTAGGCTGTTTGATGGGATTCAGAGTACAGAGATCTGCTGTTCCCTGTGCTGAGGATGAGCAGAGCTGCATCATCACAGCTCACAATGGCAAGTTGCGCAACAGCAACCATCCTACGTAGAAACTCATCCGCACCAAACTCTGCATTTGTGGAACCTATAGTTACAGGGATGCCAAAGGTACTCTCTTTAGTTTTTCTTTTTCTTTTCTTTCTTTTTTTTTTTTTTCTCATCTTGGAATTCATTTTTAGTTTTTAGCTGTGTGATCTTTTTCTTGGTGGGGGTTTTCAGCCTTGTGCTAGTCTCGCTTGTCAATCAGTGGAATCAGCCTCTATCATTCAGTCACACATTGCCCCAGGCCTGCTTTTTGCTCCCCTAATTTAGAGAGCTATAGTACTGACTAGCACACTGAGGGGCTTATACTGTTGTAAACTCATCTGGTCAACAAATATTTTATGCCACTTTTGGATCTTTCTTTAATCTTCCCTGAATTATACATACATGAATGATGGATGCTCATGACAGAGATCTCCAACAGACCACAGACAGGAAGTATTGAGGGCTTTTATGCCTATTTGTCACACAGCTCTCTTTTAGTAGTTTATATCTTCTGAATAGTTTTCTGTTACATCTCAGCTCAGTTGTACTTGTCTGTCTTCTTCATGGATTCTCTGCTTTGTTCTATTTATTTCCTCACCTACTGTAGAATCTTCTTCATATCAGAAAATTTTCAATACCTATGTCTCTAGTTGTTAAGTTTATGCAGCATGAAAAAGCATTTAAGCTACTTGGGAATTATTCAGTCTCTCTTTGTTTTTCACGAATAGCCTGGATAATAAGCATATATATACAGCTTAGGCAAGCTTAATGATAAAATGGTGTGCACAGCTATCAATAACATATCAACAGACAGCCTTTGGTTGTAGTACAGAGTTAGATGGAATAAAGCTGCACTTTCTAGAGTAATAGTGTTAATTGGTATGTCTTAAACAAGTGTCGGAAATTTTGAATGGAGTTCTGCATGGAGGCAGCAGTTTTATTGGCATAAATTTATTTTGAATAAATTCTTGAGTTGTGGTTGGTGAGTTTCCCTTGCTGGAATGTCCTTGAGCATTTATGTTGTATGACATTGTAAGGTGGTCAGTATCGTCTTTGCTCATACATCACCATGCTAACATCTATTGCGGAAGTCCGGTTTGGAGTGTTGTTCTTTGGTTTGGTTGGTGTTCTTCGTCATTTTTTAATGCAGCCTAACCAAACTTGAAAATTCACCTTGTAATCCCTGCAAAATTAAGTCTGCTAATCAGTTCTTTCAAAAAATATATCTACCTTAAAAAAAATATATCTCAAGAATACAACAACAATTTATAGTAAAAGCTCAAGAGAGGAGAAAGACTCACAGTGATGGGAATTAGTTGCCAAACTGCTTTGATGAAAAATCCTAAACGTGATCTGACAGTCTGCTAATAATCATGTGACTCTGCTGGTTGAAGGTACTTGGCATATCGCAGGAATAAAACATAAGTCTTCTGTACCATGCCAGTTTTCAATAGGATAAGAGGGAATGGCTTCAAGTTGACCACAGGAGGTTCAGGTTGGACATTAGGAAACAATTTGGGCATTAGAATGGGCTGCCCAGGGAAGTGGTGAAGTCACTGTCAATGGAGGTATTAAAGAAATGTGTAGATGTGCTACTAAGGAATATGGTTTAGTGGCCAACATTGGGGTGGCAGGTGGATGGTTGATCTAAGATGATCTTAGAAGTCTTTTCCAACTTTAATGATTGTTTGTTTCTATAAATTTACTTCCAAGTGGAAGACCATTCTACACACTGTGGCCAAGCAGCTGTGGTGAGGGGGAGAAGAACTTTTTTTTTAAAAAAAACAAAACAAAACAAACAAAACAGCTGGTCCTCCTGGTGGGTTGGAGATTGGTAAGAATTGAGGAGATAACTTAGAATGTTTTGGTAGTGCTCAATTTTTGTGGGCATATCATAATGATAGCATCATATTTATTAGTTACTTTATCAGAGGGTTAGAGCACCTCCCCTATGAGGACAGTCTGAAAGAGGTGGGGCTCTTCAGCCTGAAGAAGAGGAGACTCTGAGGAGATCTTATAGCAGCCTTCCAGTACCTGAAGGGGGCCTACAGGAAAGCTAGGGAGGTACTGTTTATAAGGGCATGTAGCAACAGGATGAGGGGAATTGATTTTAAACTGGAAGAGGATCGATTTAGACTAGATATTAGGAAGAAATTCTTTACTGTGAAGGTGGTGAGATACTGGAACAGGTTGCCCTGCGAGGTTGCGTATGTACCCCTCCCTGGTATTCAAAGCCAGGCTGGATGGGGCTTTGAACATCCTGGTCTAGTGGAAGGTGTCTCTGCCTATAGCAGGGTATTGGATGGTCTTAAAGGTCCCTTCTGACCTAAACCATTGTATGATTATGTGACTTAGACAGTGGGAGAGAGAGCAACCGCAGCAAGACTGATGATAAATGTCATTAAGGTGAGTGGTGCAGTTGGTATAAGAAAGGAATGCCATTCAGCGAGATCTGGAGAGGCTTGAGAATTGGGCACATGAGAACCTTATGAGTGACATCAGCCAAATATGCCAGTGGTCTGCATTTGAGTCTCTTCCTGTCTTACAAGGGCGCCAAATAACTTTTCATGAGGGTCCCTAAGTTTTTAGAATAATTAAGTGTAGTGTGATAGGCCTGACAGAAACTTTATTGAGAATAAGGGCACCTTGTATTTGAAATCTTCATCTAGATCTCAAAGTAATCATACAGGGCAATGATTGTGACTTTTTATAAAGGAATATGCTCAGACCTTCTGTAAGTGAACATACTGAATTTTCTTTTCACACTGGTTTGGGTGTAAAATATTTGCCAGTGTCTTCAGCTCAGCCATTGTTTATCAGTTAGGTCAAATATTTCATACAGTTATGTGGTGGAATTTGGTTGACTGCCAGGCTGCCTGAAATACTTTTGAAATGCTATTTCATCCTTTTGAAAAAAATAGTTTCTGGTACAAGGTGGGGGTAAATGACATGCTTATTGCAGATAGGTCATAGAATTCAAAGCACATCTTCGAACATGTGAGGCAGTGAGTCCATACTGAAGTCTGTTATCAAATCACTTGAGAGGAAACATATGACTTCAAAATACCTGCTTGCCCAACCAAAGGTGTAAGAACGTGACTTCAGAAATCCAAAAGCAAAAGGCTTCTGGAAGGATTCAAAGACTATTTAGCTAAAGATAGTGAACTAGAGCTAGGTAGTTTTTCTAATCCAGGCTGGATTGGCAGCTGGGTCTAAATCAACAAAGCGGATAGGATGCAGGCAATATAAACACTCTGTGGCACAATTCTGAGTGGTGAAAGAGAAATTTTCTCTTGAAAACACTTATAATAAAAGACTTTAGTGAGAGAAACTTGTATTAGAGAAAAGATAGTGGATGGCTAGGACACTGATACTTTTTAACAGAAGCAGGAGTTCGTATTTTAGATAATCTTTCTCTAGGATAAAAACTGTACAATTTGAAGGAATCAAATGTATATGGTGATGAAGCAAGCAGTAACATTTTCTGCCGCAAATCTAAAAATAGATGGGAAGTCTTGGAGGACAGAAGCAAAAAGAAGAAAGAGATGAGTGCTACAAACAAGAATGTTCTGCTTGAGTATTTTCTTGTGTCATTTTAAATTTTAGTCTTTGTATTAATGAAATCTTCACTGCAAAGAGTAGCTCAGGCAAGCTACCTGTGGAGAAACATGCAGAGGCTGACAGACCTTAATATACCCCTCATGTAATTCATATAAATAATGACCATGCATATACAACTCCTTTCTGTATATTTTCAGCAGTCACATATATCTTGATGCACCCCTCGTAAGAGAATAATCGTTAACAGTAATCTCTTGGAGCTATGGATCAAACATTGCCTGATGCTTTACCCATTTCATGCCACTCAGTGTAACTAATTATTCTCCCATGGAGCAGACTTTTCCTCAACTGTCTTTTTAAACCAGTTCTGCTTACTTGAAGCTGTTACTGGAGCAGAGCCAAGCATGTCAATCCCTGGCAGACAGGATTACCCATCTGGAGACAGGCGCTCCGTAAACTGACTTTGGAATGTGGTTTTTAACTTCCCCTTCTAAGGAAATCTCTCATGGGAGTTCTGAAGCCAAGAGATGGCTAGAAGTTGGAAAAGGACCTGGATCTTCCTACATGTCATGAGTTGTCAGAGTTAACAACAAAGTTAACTGTAGAAGAAGTTCCAACCCTGGAGCTTAAGTGGGTCTCTGATTATTAGAAATCACCAAGCAGATGAATGGGACTCTTAAGTCCCTTCACAGAGGAATCTGATTCTGATTCCAGTACGAAATAATACATGGAAAAGCTTAAGGAATGTACTTAAAGTTGAGCAACTCCTAAATTCTAATACTGATTTAGAGGTGAGGCATCCTCTTTCTGCAGCACGTTGTGTTATGCTTAATCTAGAGGAAGCCAGATTGATAGACCTGCCTGTTTGTATCCTGGAAATTGTCTCAAATTGCTGAATGTTGCAAATATTTCTATAATGCAGATATTAGGTGTAATTAGGAGTCAGATTTGAGGCTTTATCCAACAGATTTGTGTCTGTTTTTTATCCTGAGAACTGAATGCATGGTGTTTGTATGGTCAGTTAAGAAGTGAGGAAAGGGAGAAAAGGAAAGTAGAGAAAGGAAAAAGGACAAGATCTGAGGGCAAAATGATTTTTAACCTAAAATGAGTTTCTAAACATTCCTGCTGTTTTTCCCTGCACTTCGTAGTGATTGTTTCTGTTTACATGGTTGCAAAGAGGCCATAGTAGATTTTTGTTGTTGTTTTTTTTCTTTGACCATTATATGCCAGTGTCTCTCCATTTCAGGCATAAACTCACTGCAGTAGTTTTACTTCTTGTATCTAACTTGCTGAAATCCTTTCTTATTGGATTGTGGTATTCTGAACGCAGATGCTAGGTGATTGCTTCTATCCCTGCTCAGCTGGTAGTTTCATTCTTCTTCCATATAGGCTGGTTTTAGTATTTGACATCACCTGCATTGTGTTGTTGATACTCTTTTGAAGATAAAAATTTCTTTGGACGAACAGATCAGTATTAACAGTGATAACCACGTATACCTTCTTGTAGTCACTGTTTTCAAATTCTAATGAACTCTTGATGAAAAGAGTGCAACCTTTGAAGTGCAGAGAAGGGCAATATTTGTTTTGCTCAGAGGATACATAGAAAAGGATACATCTTGGTCTTCCACAGTACAAAGCAAGTCCCCAGTGTAACTATTTTCTCTTTTCCTTGCAGGAAATAGTATTACAAAGAATGTATTGAATAACGTTGTGCTTGGGCTGAACCACAGTATAGCTACTGTATGTACCATGAAAGTACAGATTATTCTAAGTCCCACATTCCACTCAGAAAACGCGTGAAACTTTCTCCATGTGTGAATACTAACGGTAAATGAATTTCCTCTGCTTAAACACAAAAACAAAAACAAAACAACAAAACAAAACAAAACAAAAAAAACCCCACACAAAAAAGCATAAGAGCAAAAAAGCTCTTAACTCCGATATAAACTTCACAGACAATTCCCCATTGAGTTTCTAGTACATCCCTGTATGAGCCAGAATTCAGCAAGCTTTCAAATAGCTCTGTTAACATGAATCATCAGTGCCTTCACAGTGACAGATTTTTGGACAGTGGTGTGTCTTTCTTTATGGAAGGTACATCCTCCTATCCTGCAGCGCACCCCAGGTACTGATCGATCTAGACCTCGTTTGATGACTTTTTCAGTGAGCATGTGCTGCACTCCAGGCTTATAGAATGACTGATGTAGGAGTAGGAGATCTGTGGAAGCAGTAGCAGCTTCCTAATATGTCAACCAGCTACAGTTTAGCTTCTTCCCCCCCCGCCCCGGACCACAAAAGGACAGATTTGAGCTAATAAAAAAACTTGAAAATTCTAATATCCAGAATTTGTTGGATTTGGGATTTGGGAAAGGGATTTGGTGAAGATCTTCAAGCCATATAACTGACCTACCATGTCCCATCACTAAACCATGTCCCTTAGTGTCACATCCATATGTCTCCTAAACAGCTTGAGGGGTAGGGGCTCCATCACTGCCTAATATCTAGTCTAAACTCCCCTGATAGAACTTGAGGCTATTTCTTTGCATCTATCACTTGCAAGCTGAGAAAAGAGACCAATAAACTTATCATTGCAACCTCCTTTCAGGCAGTTGAAGAGAGTGACGAGGTCTTCCCTCAGGCTCTTTTTTCCCTAGACTAAACAACCCCAGTTCTCTCAGTGATTTTTTTTTTTCTGCTATGGACATTTTATGTACGCATGGCATTAGGGACCGTGTTTCCAAAATCTGCAGTATCTTACACACAGGATATAAGTTTTGTATCACAGTGGTTGATTAAGTGAGAAATGAAAATGTATGTTTGAGTAGATTCTCAATGCTGTTGTCTGCTTACCAAGCCTTATGGATTAGTTGCCAGAAGCTGCCATTTGAAGCCTTAGCTGACTTCATTAAAGTGTGCAGCAGTTTAGTAGACTTCAGTAGGAATTGTACCTGTGTATATCCTTGGAATAAATTTGTCTCTTGGTCTATTAAAATCCATTCCATCTTCTGCCCTCTCTTCAAATCACATTGAATGAATGTATTGGGAACAGTATATATAATGCTGTAATAGAAAAGGGAAAATTGAATCTGTGGCCTTGAGTTCCCTTGCTAAGTATTAGCTTCAGAAAGAGATTAGAATTATTTTATTTAAATATATTTGTCAAGAAATATATGAGTATTGCATACTTATTTTTCCTGCAGTTTCATGTGCCATCACTATAACTAGCACATAAGTTCTGTTCTACATAACTTGGGTAACTATGTTAAAGATACTTCAGCATGGTCCGTGTTATGAAGGTGGATTTTCTCCCAGCAGCATCATTTTAACTTCACCTAAATCACAAGGCTGCTCCCTTGGGCCTGCTGAAAGCAACAATTGCTGTTGTTTTGACAGTTACAAAAGGGAAAAAAGAAAAGGACTGGAGTTACATTTTGGTTTAATCTTCTAGAAATATTCCTTGGCTTGTATGAAAGCCTGCTCACATATAAAGTCTGCTTTACCACAGGCAACTCCAGCTCATCGGTCATTCATCTATAATCAAAACAGCATAGATTGTAACCTTCTCCTCCTCCAAATTTTAAATGTGGATGAATGACAATTCCCCTTTTATCGTGAGTTGTCTTAAAATGAGAAGACGACAGTTTTGTACCAAGGTTCTCCAAATGCTGCCTGCCACACATACTCCCTGTTGACTTGATTCTTTCTTGTTTGCGTGTGGTAATTTTTGCCATACGTTTGAACTTGAAGCTTCCATGCGTTTTCTCTGCCTACTACAGTGGGCTGCAAGAACTGCTCATCCTCTCACTGCTGGTGTGTTCACCATGTGCTGCTGCTGGAACTGTGTGTCAAACGATATCTGAAAGTATTCCTTAAAGCGAGGTGTTCTAGATGGCTCATTCCATCACCTGTCTTATTGCAAGTCTACTTTAATACATGCTGGGCAGTAGAGCAGTAGTTCTTCTGAACCTGCTTCATTTCATGAGCCGTTAACAACTGTTTTTTACCCTTACATCAGTCTTTCTTCTTCTATGCTTACAAGCATGTCTCCAAGCTAAATTTGATCAGTCTGATATGTATAACAATATTGTTAGGAATGGCTGGGAAGAACCAGGACTTTCAGGATTTATGGGTCTGTGTAGTGATGGAAAATTAAGTTTTTGCTTGCTGCCTACTATGGTGAAGCTGTTTTCCTAGTCAGCTGTAAGAAACTTAAATCCAGCTTATGGGGCTGTTGTCTAGGCAAATTGAATGAATTAGTTTTACTGGGAGAAGCTCGAAGATAGCTGTGAAAAGAACACTGGAAGTTAAAGACAGATGGAAGTATTGAGCAGGCTGGAAAAATAAGATTCATTTTCCTTGTGAAATAAATGCTTGAATGAGGCTGTATGACCTTTGAGAGAGAAAGGAAGAGCTGTATGGGTGGGTGGAAAGCTGTAGATAACGATGATACTGAATAGCTGGGGAGGCTGAAATTGTAATAGCTGTATGGAGCAAAGAAGAAAGAACAGACTGTGCTCCAGTCCCTGTAGGTAAGGGCAACTTGTGAATGATGTTACGTAAAGCTATAATCATCACTACTGCATTTGTCTTGATGTGTGAGTAAAACTTTCATTATATTTTACATGGTGATTTTAAAGTGATTTTTTTTTGTTTGTTTGTTTTTCAGTGATGTTAATGTACTTTCTTTAGGATTTTTGGAAATAGTTTGAGTTGGAAGGGACCCTTAAAAGCCAAATCCTTGTAAAGAATAGGGACACTTAAAGATACATTAGGATGTTCAGAGCCCCAACCAGCCTGACCTTGAATGCCTCTAGGGGTGGGGCATCCATCACTTCTCTGGGCAACCTGTGCCAGTGCCTCACCCCCTTTACTGTTTAAAACAAACAAACAAAAAACCCCTTATATTTAATCTGTATCTCCCCTGTTTTCCCTTGTCCTATCACAACAGACCACAGTAAAGAGTCTGTTCCCTTCTTACTTACAGCCCCCCATTTATATACTGAAAAGCTGCTGTCCCTGGAGCCTTCTCTTTTCCAGGCCCAGTTCTCTTAGCCTGTCCTCCCAGGGGATAAATTCCATTGTTTGGATCATTTCTGTGGCCCTACATGTGTTTGGATTTTATTATGGTGAAGGTGAGCATTCAGAAAGCTGAACTGATAATATGAATACAATTTAAATGCTTTCAGAATTTGTATAGCAACATATGCACTGAAGTAAATGCTGTGAGTTGTCCCAGTTATTAAAGATGCATACTCCTATTGTTTAAATAAGATCTTATTACAGTCAGTGGATTTAATCACCGTTCAGTCGTGTTACATTGGTTGGAAGAGATGCTTGGCACATGTTACCCTCTGGATTCTAGACGTTAAAATATGAGCTGACTTACAACTACAGAAGCATATCTACTTCCTGTGGGTCACTCTAATGCAAAGCAACTCATGCTATTTAGAAGCAATATCCAGGGGTAGGTAAGCCCTTTGTGTTATCATTAAATTACTCCAAGTAAGGAGGGATACCTTTGTAATCACGACAGAACAGTGCCCTGCTTAATGAACTTAGACCTGGCGTTACACTACAGACTGCAGTGAGGCATGGTGAACTTAGCATAATTCAGCCTATTTCTAAGCCTATTAACTTTTTTAATGATGTATTTATTCTGTCTTACTTGTAGGCTTACACTTAGGTCAGATTTTGTAGGATTTTTCATTTAGGAGAGAAGTGATATCCCAAAGTGGGGTCCACCTCAAAGGAAATACTCATCAGTCAGCCCTTGCTCCTATAAGCTGGAGGACTGTTAACTTTAATGCATCAGCAACTGCTAATTGCTGTGGTGTAACAGGGGGTGGAGAGAGTTGGTCTCCAGAGCACTGTTTTCAGATAAATAATTATGCTAATAGTGGTATGTGAAATAGCTAGGTGTCAAATCTCCATTAGCCTCACTTGCTCTGCAGGTGTTAAGAAGATGGTGCTTCTCAGTAGATTTTTGCCTGTGATTCTGGCATTAACTGCCTTTAACATACATACGTATGTTTAAACCAGGAGCTTCTCAGTGTATGTGCATTTTGTGAAATTGGAAAGTGATGTTTGTAGAAAGCCTTCTGGAGTTTACTGTTTTCTAAGGGAGAAACGATATGGCTTGTTGTTGCATCACAGAGCTCGCTTCTGTGATCATTATTAATTTAATGAGGTTAGGGTTAAGTCCTTTAACAGCTTGCAGTTTTAAATGATGCTGGACTGATTTTTTGTGTAAAATTATTTTATTCTCTCAGAGCTAGTTAGCTACAGCAGGAAATACTAGCTGAAGGGGTTTAGAAATAATTTCAATTATTTGAGACTCAATATTGAGTAAAGAATTGGCATTTTGTTAGAATAAAAATGATGTATCTGCCTTAAAATCTGTACATACAATAAAACTAGGATGATATTCTAGAGCTGTTTGGGAAAACTTTTTTTTTCCCACGGACAAGAATTTTAAGAAAATTACTTTAAAGAGGAAGGATTGCTGGAAGATGACTTTGTGAACTTCCCATGAAAATGTTCGTGTGACCTGAGAAGTTAGTATTGATGAAAAACTTTTGATCCAGTTCTCCTATATACAGATTTAGAAGTTTAATATCTCTCTACTGTGTTTTACAGTCTTTACTTATATTGTTTCTGAACAGTCCGGATATCAGAAGAGAAATATTTTTCACTGTTGTATGCAAGCATAGTCCAGGAGGATTTGCTTTGTCTTCGGGTTGTTTTTAGAACTCATTCCTACTGAATTGTCTGTCTTATAACCTTAGATTGATACCATCTAATGCTGTCTAGTTTGAATGGCTTGAAGTGAGAGTAAAAACACGCAATAAATTGTAGTTTTACTCTGTTTATTGCTTTGTTACTCTGTTGTGCCTGAATGAGTCCTGGGGATCAGACCATTGGGTTTGGCAAGCTGCTCCTCAAACAGCAACTTGAATAAAATAATTCAAGGCATATCTGAATCAAAACAAACTTGTGAAAATTTGCTCAGTAGGCTAGATAAAGTCATCTCACTGTTCACTGGAGAAATTAGGTAAGGAAGTTAGATTATTTGTCGAATCAGACAGGTGTTAAAATCTGCTTTACTGATTACTGTTCCCCCTTTAGAAACCTCTACTTGAGATTTATAGCTTTATCTCTGATTTTCCCTATTTTTAAGGGCAATATTCTCAGCAGTGCTTGTCTGTACTGTTGAAAGAGCCATGTAGTCTGGAAAACCTTTGGATTTAAGTCCCATCCTTTCTTCATTCATTCCTGCTTTAAGGTATCAATTAAGCATAGGGCTTAATTTATCATAGAAAAAATCCTATCATAGAAAGTCTTGGGTTGGAAGGAACCTTAAAGCCCAACGAGTTCCAACCCACTGCCATAGTATGGTTGTCCCCCACCAGATCAGGCTGCCCAGGGCCCTATCCTATGTGGCCTTGAGCACCTCCAGGGATGGGGTCTTGACTCTGTCCCTTGGATATGTGTGCCTTTTGATATTGTTTGACATACATAGGTTGTTCCTAAGCTAGCATGTAAGAGATCTGAGTATGAGGTAAAATGGATTTCTGTTGTTTCCAAATTTGTCTTCCTTAATAATTAGCACTCCCATGGACAAACTCACATAGAACTTTAAAGAAAACCAGAAAAAAAGTCTCAATGTGTAACTGCTAGAGAAGCTGCATCATGCCAGTTAATGAGGATTTTACTGCCCTCCTGCCCAGTCCCTATCCTATTAATTGGCTTGTGAATAACAGTTTTAGAAGTGGACTTGCACTGAAGTATATCTCGCCAGAAGTAAGCCCACTTAGTGTACGTGAAATGCTGCCTGTTTGGAAGATCACATCTGGATACGTGTTCTTTGAAAGTGTAGCAATTACACATTCAAAAATCAGTTGCAGTTATCTGGCTGTAATACTGTTAAATGCTTACTTTGATGCTGCCTCTTTATGCTGCCTGCCTACTTCACAGCATGTTGTTTTAAAGCAGCAGAAGACCCATTGATGTGAAAATACTGTGGAGTCTTTGATGCTCAACTGGCACACAGAAAATGACCATAAATCTGTCATCAAAACAGGACCTTTTGCATTATTAGTTTGTGAGATTTTTTTTCCCAAGAGCTAACTGTAGTTTAAATGAATTCATTAGATTTTGATGTACTTTTATTCTTTATGGAACAGCTGCCCATCACCACCTGTATTATTCAAAGCACTTTTTTTTGACAAGGAAGCAATAGTGGGATGCTAGCTATAAGAAAGCAGGTGAGCTGAAAAGCAACCAAGTGCACTAAAATAGCTTCTGGCTGATGCAGGAAGGAAAAAGCAATGTGTTTTATCAGCTGTGCCTTATAAGGTGGACCCAAAATGTGCAGTGAGCTGTCTCTTTCCTTTTCATTGTTTTACATCCTTTTCATGTTGAAGTGTCTCCATCCTTCAGATAGCCTCAGCTGCTGGTAAGAGTCCATTTGCTTAAATAGGTCTGCAAATCTGAGATATGAAGAAGAGGCTACTCTCCCGCAGTACTGCAGAAGAAGCCTTGAGAGAACCAAGCACATCACTATCCTCATCTGGGAGCCTGGTAAACCTGCTATTGCAGGTATAACTGATGAATACGAGATGCCAGACATGCTAAGACTTGTGCCTGTGCCTCCCATGTGTAGCTGTTCTGCAGTTGCAATGGCCATGTTTCCACTTTACTTCCTTCAGTCAGCTCTTGCAAACTGGATTTAGTGGCTTCAGTACTGATAGAGAAGTCTGGGAATACAGTCTAATTTTCTACCCTTGACCCAAACTTCCTTTGTGGTTGTGGGCTTGTCTCTGAGATTCAACTACTTCAACTATTTTGGGACTTGGGAGAAGCTGAGCTCAGTCTTGCAAAAGGGGAAAAACAGCTATTGTCTTCCTTTGCCTCTCTAGTACACATTTTGTAATGCTTCCTGTCACGGGGGGAATCAGCAGTAATTCCCCCTTTTCACCAAGAGAAACTCACAACATTTGCCATTCTCTTCTGCTTGCCAGCAGACATTAACTAATGCTACTGGAGACTGCCTTTTCCTGTTCCCTTTGATATGTGCTCTGCCTGTGCTCCTGCAGTCTCCCTGAGGAGGACAACACACAAACATATGTTGATTTAGCTTTGACTATTATATGACAGATTCAAGTGTTCAGACTACTTGACTAGTTCCAGATGCAGTGGCTGCCTCCTATTAAATATGTAATCTGCAGATGATCAGTGTGGTATGGGATTGAGTGGCCTGCCTTGTTGAGCTTCTATGAGATAGCAAAAAAAAGTTAAAAGTTGCTTTGGGATTCTCTATTGTTGCTCTTGCTGTAAGCTGCTCCTCCCTGAGCTTGACTCATCTTTACAGGTGGCTGCACTGTGACCTTCTGTTTCCCTAAGCAGATTTTGGTAGACAACTTCTCTTTTGTTGTGTGGGCATAAAAGACATTGCAGAAGTGGTGTGACATTTCTTTTTCTGTTTTGGTTCTAAGGATTCAAACACAGCAAAACCTTCACAATGTTTCTAGCGCAGAAAATAGAAATGATTCTATGCTGAGAAGCAGAGTGGCTTCTCTTTCACTAGGATGAGTGCAGAGTTCTTGACTCTGGCAAAAGCTCTTTAAATGTTTGTAACTTTATGTGATGACGGAGAGAAGAATCTAGTTCTGCACAGCCTATTTACCAATAGTGCTTTCTGGGAGCAAAGAATGGCCCAAATGTCTCTCTCTTTTTTCCTTTTTGCACACTGCTCTTTTATGTACGAGCATTATCCTTGTATTGCTATAGATCTCTCTGCTCTCCTGCTTTGCATTTCCATCAGACTGAGAGCTGCAATATCAAGTGATGCCAGTCCGTAGGATTCTTAAGATATCTTGCTTGTTTGCTTCCATAAAAGACAAATTATTTGAAAATGGTTGCTTGATTTTTGTTGTCATTTATTTAGATTCATGAGAGAACCTTTAGCATTGCAGTACATACCCTCCCTAGTGCTCAGAGACAGGGAGTGTTTTGCTTCTTGTCAACAGATTTGCTAAATAGCTTCCAGCACAACTACTTTCCTGGAGCAGTTGTTTAAGCAAACTGGAAAGTTGGCAGTCCTGGCAGCACTTGAAAAGGTGAACAGTTGCAACCCAGAAACCCTACAGAAGGTGTTCAGAATGGCCAGGTGCTCCTTCAGAGCGATTGATAGAGGCCTTATTTAGAGATTATTCAGCAGAGAATAAATCTATTTTGAAGAGTAAGTATGGTTTCATTCAAACCTAATCCTTTCCTAAGAGGAAGGGACAACTTTGGATTGTGTGCTAAAGATGCAGTATAATTAGACTTATATGCTTGAAATGACCAGATTGTGATAGTTAATTAAAATAAATAAATACATGGAAAACATTATGTATTTTTTGTGGATTTTTAAATTTATAATGACTATTTTTTAAAGGATTTATTTTGTGGGGTGGGTAGTTGTAGACAATCAGCTTGATTTATTAGACCTGTGGATGTACATGGACACATTGATGTACATCAAACCACAAAGTGACAAAAGAGTCAAAAAGATGCAGTAGATCCCTGGGAGTCCTAATAATGTTTCTGTTTGTTATCTGCACTGCCATTCAGTCGCCTTGGCTGATGACGCAGCGCTGCTAATTTAATGTATGTAATTCGTTATTGTTTAGTTGCCATTTTAGAGCTATTATTTTAGCTAATAAATTTGGGCTTTATGTCGAATTTAGGGCTTTTTTTTTTTTTTTTTTTTTTTTAAAGGATCTTGAGAAATGAGCTCTTCTGTTTATTCAGGGAACAAACAAAAGACATCACACCAGCCTGTCCTTTGTGATCTCTTTGAAGAGAGTAAATGGTCACAAGTAAATGCATATTCCTGCTAAGACAACTATATTAGGTTAGAAAGAGATGTCGCTGAAGAGGTCAGTGTGGGTGGTCTGAACTCAGTTCTGAGCATCAGCTTGTGACTTTTAGTTCTGGAGGAAATGCTTTCAAAGTGCAGAATTTTTGTAGCAGGAGTGTCAAACCCCTCAAAAGGACTGTCCTTATTTTCTTAGCACAGCAGAGGACAGTGGCTCTTGAGACAATCAGTTTTGAAAATACAGTGCCTTCATTTGTAGGTTCTTCGGGATAAGCCCAGCATAGGGCTGAGTCCCTGGTTCAGCCGACTTCAGGCTCCTTGTCTTTGCACCACTGAGTTCCCTTCCTGCACACATGCATGGTGGAGTAAAACAAGGCTTAATTCAGTGTCACTGCCTGGCTTTTTAACTAGATCTTAAGCTGACACAAAATAGCATTAAATTTCTATTTAAGCAATGTGGCTATCTTTCACTTCCTATGTTGCTTTGACAGTAAGGTAATTAGGACAGATTGTGATTGAATAGACAACTACTTACTGGGAGTGTGAACAGAGTTAACAGCGCCCTCCTCTTCTAGCACAGTTTCCAAAAATCAGTTGGTTGATAATGACTTCCCCTCCCTAATAACCCTAACCACATTTCAACCAGGAACCGAGACATGAAAGGATTCATGGTCTATTAAAATTCGCCAACTTACCTCATCCTCACATTTAATTTCACTTTGCAGCCTGACAAAATATTTTTTCAAAGAAAATGTAATTGAAATGAAAAAAAATGCATACAGTTGTACAGTCCAGTGCAATAACACTGAAAGTGTGCTACAATTGGGAATGCTTCTGTTGTGCTGCAGTTGTCCCTATTTGTGTTGCTATTTGATGTTTTTTTTGGTAGGGTCAAGTAAAGCAATTTCTTCTATTTCCCCTTGAACTGTATTAGGTTTTGCCTCCTATTTTCAAGTCCGTAAGCTGGATGTTGTTCTTTACATAGCTTATGTATCATTTCTTGCATTACTGTGTTTCCTTGCACATTCATAGGCATTTATGCTTCTGGGGGAGGCAGGGATTTTTACGGAATTGATGGTAACAATGCTGTCCCAGGAAATGAAATAATTACTGATCTGAGGTGGTTCTGCAGTATCACCAGTACTGGTAAATAATTAAAATTACTGTCTTCTGTACATAATCCTTTCTTCTATGCGTAACTAGTTTTAAGGTGATTTCATTTACTTTCTTTCAGTAGTTTCATCCTGTACTGTTCTTACCCTGCATTATTCATGCACAACCTTGCAAATTGCTTCTACTTCTAACAGTACTCATATAAATCATAGGGTCTTTTTCTCTGGGGGACTTCAGCCTTAAGCTCCCCAGCTTGTTTTCAAATGAAAACAGTGTTCAATTAAGATGATTTGTTTGCTGCACAAAAATTTAAGTATCTCGTAGTGTCATTTATAGTGAAGGAAAGCTGAGATAATATAAACACAGCATGAGAATTTCATAGGTTTTCTGCCTTTACCCTCCACCTATCTCTTTTCCAGACATTTCCAACTGAGACACAGTCTGCTGGAAGAGGGCTGTGATAACAGGGCTACCAACAGTATAGACTGAGAGGCGATCTGCATTAGTAAATGACTGAATAATATAACCATTTGGAGTTGCTTGTCTTATTCTATTCATAGAAATAAAGAAAAGGCTAAGTTACATCTCACACATGGTTGCTTGTAGTTATACTCCTGAATAATGATCTTGTTTTTAAAACTGCCTGCTAGACCCTAATCACAACAGGTAGACTTTGGAGCAGAAAAAAAAGTCCTTCTCTAATATTTTCAACCTAGAAGGGAAAAATTAAAATAAAACAGAATATTCCTGACATAGCCTTGCTGCATGGGAGACTTTTCAACTAGTACTATTCAGGTTACCAAAAAGGGATCTAAATATGTCTTTCGTTTAGACCTTTAGAATTTTATCAACTTCTCTCGTGGTGCCATGCATGCATGCTTCTTGCTTTTCATGCTGTGGTTGAATTTAATCTTTTGTCCTTATCTATGCTCCATTTATACCTAGGCAAATAATTGCTCTGTATCAGGAAATGGAGAGTCTGTCCAGAGCATCTTCTGTGGATTGATCTTCCACAAGCATGATATCAGGGCCAGTTCCTCATAATGCTGAAGGGCAGTGCATGAATCCTTATTTTTTCATACTTTCGAATGTTCAGATCTTGCTCAAGATAACTACTGATTGCTGTTTTCCTTTTATGGAAATTCTGTTTTCAGACTTTCTTTGCCATTCACTGAGGTTTTGTTTTATTTTTTCTTTATTTCTTTATTATACTTCAGTATTTGCCATTAAAAATCACAATTGAGGGAAATTCACAGGATGAGAGAAATTTATGTCCCAATGGAAGAAGTATACACGGTTTATATCAAATCCTTCCTAGCAAGTGTCATTAGAAATGATTTCAAATTAGATTACTTTTTCTCAGAAAGCAATTATATGCAATAATGTATGAAACACTGACTTGAGTTAATCATATATGATACTAATTTAAAAAATAGAGTAGGATTTGACTTTTGTTATTCAAATTAATTGAAACATGTTTCCTGTGACTCAGTTAAATTTTAATTGCTGTGCAACAGATATGCTCTGCTTAATGCCACAGTGGCTTTTTATGGGAGAGTGAAAGCACTAAATATATTCATATCTGTAGAATATTGTCAGTTTTCTTACAAGGCAATAGCATTACCAGAGATATTCTGATCTTGTATTTTATTTCTGGTTAAATCAAAAAGGCAAATAGATGAACAGGAATCCTTTGGCTATGAATATCTTGCTGGATTGGCAAATAACTTCTACAGTATGAGATAAACAAAATTCGTATCTTCATACGATCAGTAAGATGTGTCTTGTCCAGCATGGAAGTAGGCCCAGAGTCAGGGCTTTGAATAAGATCTGCTACAGTTGCTTCTTTAAAGCTTACATACCTGATTTGCCAGTGACTTGGAGTTTAATATTCCCAATATATGAGCCTGGGAATGGCCCTAACTATTATAAAATCACTAAGGTTGGAAAAGATCTCAAAGATCATCCAGTCTAACTCTCCATTTACCACTAATATTGCCCACTAAACTATGTCCTTCAGTACCGTGTTTCTTGAACATATCCAGGGATGGTAACTCCACTAGTTCCTTGGGCAGTCTGTTCCAATGCATCACTACTGTATATGAGAGGAGACTGTATCCAACCTGAACTCCTCCTGGTGCAACTTGAGGCTATTTGCCCTCTCACTCTATTGCTCTTGCCTGGGAGATGAGGCCAACCCCCACCTTGCTACAGCCTTCTTTCAGGAAGTTATGGAGAGTAATAAGGCCTCCCCTGAGCCTCCTTGCTTCAGACTGAACAATCCTAGTTCCATCAGCCATTCCCCGTAAGACCCTTATGTGCTCCAAACTTTTCACAGCTTTGTTGCCCTTCTGTGGACATGCTCCACAGATCTTGATGTCTTTCTTGCAGTGAAGGAGATCCAAAACTGAATGCAATACTCTAGGTGTGGCCTCATCAGTGCGGAGTACAGAGGGATGGTAGCCTCCCTGCTCCTGCACTATTTCTGACACAAGCCATCGGTGATCTCTCCAATTCATGGTTGTGTTTGCCTTTGACTTTATAGATTGGTGAAGCGAATCAGTAAACTCAGAAGGTTTTCACGTCTTCATTGTATGCACCTTGTGGGATTTACTTTGGATTTCTCCTGTTCCTTTGGTCTAAATATGCTGACTGAACAATGGTTTGGAGCTCTTCTGAGGAATGCTAGCTCATGAGTCTGTGCATTCTCTACTCACAAAACGCAGTCTAGGCCTTTACACTTCTGTCTTGGACAACGTGAGAACAGGGAAGGGATGAAAGGGAAAAGAGCAGCTAGCAACAGTAAAAGGAACAGCTTGTGACACTGTGAATAGGTGTGGTGGGGACTGAAATCCAAATTACAAGAAAACAGTTATGTTTTATGAGGCTATGAGAAGTCTACAGAGCAACTGAGTCTTCCAGAAGGCGTAGAGAGCCTGTGGCATGAGAAAAATGAGGACTGGATGGTCTTGAGATAAGGGTGAGAGGTATAGGTTAGGAAATCTCCCATTTGCAAATTTCGAGGACGCAGTGTCCTGTGGAGGCATTGCCATAGCTTGCCTTGGTTTTAAACTTCTCATGTCACCTGCTGTTGGCACCATCAGTAATCAAACTTGCCTGACATCTGGCTAGCTCAGATGAGCATTCTTCCATTTTCCCTTCACTTGATGTGATGAGATGAATGGGAGCACAAGGTGGTGCAGAGGTGGCATTTGAATGCACCCTCAAGAGAGGAAGAAAGGGACAACTTTATCAGCGATTGGTGTGTTGGCAGCAAAGAAATGGG
The DNA here is from genome assembly GCF_019232065.1 of Centrocercus urophasianus. Lineage (NCBI taxonomy): Eukaryota > Metazoa > Chordata > Aves > Galliformes > Phasianidae > Centrocercus > Centrocercus urophasianus. Next base: position 42,260,938 of record NW_024884475.1, on the reverse strand, counting down.
AACAAGTAAGGTGAGAAGATACAGTAAGAGAGACATTTATGTCTGTATGTTGGGAGCAGTGTTGCACCTCAGTGTAGCTGACATATACAGTTCAAAGTTGCAGTGCTGTGTACCATGGCATCCTCCCCATTCCATTTTCTGTGGTTCTTTGTGTTACACTGTGTAAACTCTTCCTGTTTTGCAAAAGCACCCAGTTTACATCTAAAAGTGCAGCAAAATGACTTTTACAGCCATGACAGTTCCTGGATCATAGTTGTGCCTTTGTCCGATTGCACGATGGACTTCAGCTAATAATAAAATCAAACCACAGCAAAGTTCACCACTGATGCTGAATAAGTGAACACATCACTTATATATTAAAATAAATCATTGATGCTTTTTGGAAAGGAACAAGGAAAGCAGTGGTGCACTGAGCTCTGAGGCTGTAGAGCTGCTCAAATTTGTGGCAGCCTGAGTTGCTTTAAGGCCAGTTGTTCATTTTCAGTTTTTGCATGTATGCATACTAGATTATGATGGTAATCCAAATCTCCAAATGAAAGAGGGTGAGTGATGTTACACAAAATGTGGCAAAATGGACAAACTGTGGAAGGCCTTAGAAGAGCATTTGTTGTAAGATATTCCTAGTCTAAGACTAAGAATGTTGGGTGTTTGGGATTGGGAGGTGACAGAGAAGAAAAACCTGAAAAGAGATTGTTGGGGAAAAGCACTGGTGGAGGATAGGAGTGCTTCAGCTAACTGTAGAATTAGCATTTGTGTGGCTAATAGAAAGGTAATAAAGAGCCTGTAATTAAATTTGTACTAAACAAATGAAATTGTTGCTCTATCTTTCTTTAATGGTCTACATGATAAGAGTTTAATCTGTATGCTTCTGTGAAATTTCCCTCTTTAGATGAGTGGCTGTGTTTATGTATGTCTGTACGTGTGTTATCTCTGTGTGTTGACAGTCACTTCGTATTAATGTGACCAAAGCTTCCAAGCTGCAGCCATAAAACGGAGGAAAATCTGTAGGGTGCTAGCAGGCATTTGTAGAAAGATGAAGGTAGTTTCCATAGAGCTAATTGGTACTATAAATTTGTGTAGGAAATAAGAAGACAGTGGTGATTACTGCTGAATGTTTGGAAGTGTGTTTTATTACTTAAAAAAAAAATGGTTGGAGGAAGTCTGAGGGTGAAAATATTATTTTCCCCTAAACTTCTTTTTCATGCAATCCTTAAAATTGATGAGAGGATTTTTGGGTTGACTGCCCAGCTGTCCAGGATCCTCAGAGCCCCTCATTCACTCCCATCTCCCATGGGAAGAGAGAAAATAAAAGGAAGTCAAAAGGACTTGTGGATCAATATAGGGGCAGTTTAATAGGAAAACAAAAAGTGCATGTACAGGCAAAATAAAATTAGGAATTTATTCACTATGTGCTATCATCAGGCAGATGGTGCCAAGGTTTTGGTAGCGGGATATTTCTCACTGCCTTACTCTGTTATCAATTGGCAATAAATTAAATTAATCTTCCCTAAGATTCCCTGCTTCACCCGTGATGTTTTTTGGCAGGCTATCTTCCTGTCCTTTTCTTGACCCATGGTGAGCAGGTTACCAGTGTTGAGTCACTACAATATTCACTGAGAACAGTTTGTGACCTCGCTCAATATTTAGGTAGGTCACAAACTAGCTAATTTACTATTTACTTGCAAATAAGATTTTTCTCTGAAGCTTTATCTGTTAATTGTAACCTTGATACTAAATAGTAGTACTTCTAAATTAGCGCGTACCCTCCTATCAAAAGGTATTGATGTATTTGATTTTTAACAGTCATCTCTAAAATGTCCAAGCAGGCCCTTCTAATGAAGGAAAACCAACTATTTACCTTCAAGTTTTCTATGTGATTTTGCTTATTCATACTGAGTGAATTACATTTTCTTTTCTACTGTGGAAACATTGTGCGTTTAAGAAAATAGCTAAATCTTGAGAACTGCCCAAGGAAAATAACAGACTAGAGCTTTGTATTAGATGTTTGTTCACAGAATCAAACTGTGGTTTGTGCTGTGTTGCCTTTATCCTTCCAGTTTTACTGGGATGGCATCTGTAGCTGTGCAGCAGAACTTGTCTATTTCTCTAAAATATTGCTAGCTTAAAAAACTGAAGTTTTTTTTTTTAAAAAACTTTATTTCATAAGATGTACATCTTATGGTGTTCTTATCCCAAGATAAATACATGTTCCTAGATACACACAGAAAGCTCGTTCCTTTGTGAGCAGATTCAGATAATCTCATTCATTGACCAAGCTGAATTGCCAGGAAACTAGCAAGGACGAGCTCAGCTTCTTCTGCCGGAACATGTGGGCTAAGCACCTTAATCTTCAGGTGCAAAGTACAACCCTCCAATAGGGGAAAATAGGTGATGCAGAATCTTACTGGTTCTTGCCGTATGTGCAATATACCATGAAACTGTGGACTAAAACCTTTAAGCTGTTTATCCCTTTAAGCACACAGTTTCGACAATGCAACACTCTTAGCTGGCAAAGACTGTGCGAAGAGGAAATAATTATATCATGACTTTCGACATTTCATATCACACTCACAGCTCTAACTGGCAGCTACTATTTAACACCAACTGCTTAGTGAGCACAGCCTATGTTTTTTTTTCTAAGTCCAGAAATACAAATTTGCACTAAATAATTGTTATTTGATTTGATCTCAGTGCAGCATGATTCTTACATGCTTTCTAAGCATGGTTATAAAGATTTGGACTTAACCTTGTTATATGGAAAACATACATGGTCTGTAGCTAGCAGAGAATGCTGGATGTAGTGGTTAACATTTTGCAGCTAAAGTTTTCTGCTGGATTTCTAGAGGACCTTAAGGTGCAAGGCCTTCCAAAATGGGCCGAGAGCATCCCTTAGAAATATTGGTGAAGTTTTGAGGTGTTTGACTTCCCTGACTGATTTTGGTAATCGCAGCGAGTGTTCTTATTCTTGCCTCATAAGTTGTCTTGGCTTCATTAGTGGGAGTGCCCCAAGAAACAGTAGGCTTTGTGATCAGGTATTGTCTCCTGCCAAATGAGCAGCACATTGTTTCTCCTAGAGTTTGGTAGGTGCTCCAGATGTGCACTCTGCAACATTTTACGCCCCTGCATAGAAAAGCTGCCCCTGTTGGCCTTGGCTGGTCCCTCAGCACAGTTCCTGTTCTACGAATGTGACTGTCCTGAAGAAGCTAACACACAAGATTGTGTTGTAAGCACATCCATCTATTCAAGGTTATCATGTTCTTGTATGAGGTAAGGGACACTGTCATGAACTGCAATATCCCTTTTGCTATCTGCTGTCTTCTAAATGACAGCTCTTGTCAGCTGTTCTGTAGCAGTTGTCAAAGCATTCACTGGCATTCCTAGCAAAAATGAAGTCAAGCCTGAACATAAGCCCAGCCTCTGAGACTTGCCAAGGCAAGCTAAAGACTGCAGGAGAAAGCCAACACAGAATATGATAGTTGGCAGCACTATACTCACAGCATGCTATCTGATGGCCCAAAATAGCCATGCAAACAGCTTTGGAAGAATTCTGTATGATCTAGGGAGGTATAAACATACCTGCAGACAAACGCTTCCAAGATGTTTATTGTTATTATGCTATGTGATCCTTTTAAGGAAGAAAAGACCAGTCTAGAAGCCACCAGAGAACTAAAATTTCTGCTTGCTTTGTGCAGCAGTAAGCAGCAGTAAGCAGATACCAGAAGGGCCTGAAAAGCAATGATGCCATTTGATGTCAAGTCCCATAGTTACAAGTTTGTGCTACAGATTATCACACACTCTGGTTCCAAGGCTGGTTTAATTGAGAGAGGGATATTAAGATTTGGTTAATATCTAAAACACAGATGGCTTAATGTTTAGTGAGTTATTTTGCCATCAGATTTTTATTTTTTTCCTAAAGGATGGCGCTGGGCAAGTGCACTAAACTCATAAACACTTGTGAGAAGGTGCTTTAAGTTTTCTTGTGATGACTTCTTTTCCCTTGAGATTCTGCTTGGAAAGTGTGCTTATGTGAGCAAGTGTTTACATGATGGCTGCCTAAGGATATTATTGTACTTGTAGACACTGCAAACTGAATGGTTATGCCAAAACTATGAAAACCAATAACCTTCCTTTTATTATAATTATAAAACAAACTGAACTAAACACATATTTCCTTTAAAATAAAAGTTGCTGTTCTTTATTGCATTTTCCTAGTAAAACCAACTTTCTTAGTTTTATTGCAGCATTTTTACTCATTAAAATTTAATAACATTTGTTGATAAAGCAAAGGAAGCTAACTGAATCTTTAAATAATTCAAAGCTAACCTACTACCTCTAATATATGAAGAACACTTTGAGCTGAATTTCTAAAGGCCCTTCAAGATTTTAGTTGATTCCTTTGAATTCATTTAACCACCAGATTTTATCCTTCATTTGAGGCTCCCTTTCTGGCTGGTAGAGTCTGTAGAGGGAAAGAAAAATGGAAAATGTTCTGTTCCTGTCATTGCACAGACTCCAAATGTGATTTTTTTTTTATCCCTCTATGCCAGCTACCTGCAAAAAAAGGAGTATTTCTTTTTTTCCTGTATTACATGAGTTGCTTGTTTTTGTAACCCACATTCTAAAGTAATTCTTTACAGTGGAAGTTTTAAAAAACAGAGGGCATCAGCACGTCATACATAGAAAGGGCAGGTCTGACATTTTCGAACCCCTTCTTGTTTCCTGCAGCACGAAGCATCAGAGTTAAGTTTTGGAAAGAAACGTTGTTCTGTTCCAGTTGGACCATTTGATATTATTTCTGAGTTCTTTAATCTTCACAGATTAATGAAGATCCTTAAAGGCAGTTAGAACAGGCACTAGTACGTGTTCTCAAGTGCTGGAGGAAACTTGTCATTAGAGGGATTTTGTTGTGAAGGGAGGGCTCTTTGACACCAAATCATAAGTACTAACTGGGATCTTTTTGTGAAAGCAATATTCTAGCCTTGCAGAGTGTTCATAGAAAGACTACAGAGTGGACTTTGAGAAGACTTTGGTGATTTCGAGGGTGGCTTTTGGCTGCCAACAGCGCAATTGTCAAAATGAGAGCTCAGGTTTTGCAGCATGCCTATCAGGGTATTAATAGCAGACAGATGAATATTGCTGTGTTTTGTGGGAAGTGCTAGTTTGGTCTGGCAAAGCAAAAACAAAAAGTATCATCTATGTAGACATCTTACATAGAGCAGCACCAGGACATGAGAAAAACCATTGAAGCCAAAGGGCCAATCTGTTACAAAAATAAATAGACAGGAATGTTTCTTCTTGTTTTTGAAGCAGAGAAATTAGGAAGAGGTTCCTGCCATCTCAGTGGCAAGTTTGAAGAACCCAGTGCCTGCGGCAAAGAAACTAGCTAATTCTAGGGGGAGCTTTTGAAGGCTTTTGAAAGGAATCCTTGCAAGCAGAGCTACCAGTGGAAGGATGTTGCCCTTTAAAGGAAAGTCTCTTTCAGATGTGTATTCTCTTCAGCCATGACTCTTCTGGTCCCAAAACTGGCATGTCTATGATATGTACAAGACAATAATCCTCATGTTGCTGTCTTAGTGGAAAGACACGGTGTGGCCCAGAACAGAGTAGCTGCATTTTTATCACAGCTTTGCTGCTGTTAGCAACTTTCTTATTGCTTTGCCCCTCTATTGCACAGTCTCCATAAGTTGTATTGCAGCTTTCAGATTACTAATTGACTGCACTGTTATGGCACTCCCATAATTATGGTCTTCTGTGGTAGATAATAGTTTTTGAAATGGTATCACAGCTTAATGATTCAGCAAAACTCACTAGGATTTTATAGATACCTGGGGTTACAGATGTGTATGTAGCAGGTGCTTCTATTCCAGCCCATTGCACTTTGCAGCAGTCTCACAGAGTCTACACCTAAAATGTTGTTTGTTTGAATCAGTTTGCTCAGTTGAACCAGTGTTTTCTCTAAGAAAACATGTCACAAAGACGTTTATTTGAAATAGACCCTGAACGTTCCTAGATTCAGGAAGGTTAATAGCACTGAGACTTATGAAAAATGTGCAAGAATTGTTTTTATTTTTTTTTTAGCTGTCAAGTGATACAAATGTCTTGGAATTTTCAAATGATCTTAAGTTAAATAGGTTGTCTGCATATCATCTTTTTAAACAAACACAAAATTAGCTCAAGTGCAATTTCTCTCTCTCTTTCAGTGCCATTGGTTATTCCTGGTGATGCTTGCTGTTTTCTTAGGATTAAAAAAGATTCTGTTAAATGAACCAATCTCGTTTATCTTCTATCTCATTAAAGGAATGAGTTAAGGTGTATTAGAGAAACACAGTTCTCTAAATCTCCGAATAAGAGATTGTGTGTATATAAACCATATGGGCTAAAAAAAAGGGGGCAGTTCAAGATGTTTTTGAAAAGGGTCCTAGCTTCCTTTTTGCAGAGTTGAACAATACTAGTTAGCAGGAGAGACAGGACCTCACATGACACAAACTTGTTCTTTGTCAAGAGCTGCCATCCATATTTTTCTCCTCTCTGATGGACATTTTTCCACATTTTCTAGTTTCAGTTTAGACTGAATACCTTTTCTTCCAAAGGCTAAGCTGCCTGAAATAAGTGCAGCAATGCCCCTCTCTGTGGGAATACGAGAAAAACTGTTCAGAGCAGAAGCTGTGGAGCAAGATAAACAGCATGAGAACCAAGGACTCCTCTAGAAGAAGAAAGAACGTCTCACGGCTCTGACTGGAGAAGCGCCTGCATGAACGGTTGAAGAGTGTTTCGTAGAATGCTCTGTAACATGTGAAGGTGGATGGGAAAGCTGTAGGGGTGGATGGGAAAGCTAGAAAAAGAAAACTTGTGAAGGCATATAAATGATGTTAAAACTTGTAATAAACAATTTAGATTGTTCACATCTGAATCTGTATGTCAGATGCTGCACTTCTGCTTATCTGGAAAACCATTTCTATCTGAGAAGCACAGTGCTTTCAAAATAAGTGTTCAGTGAAGGTGAACTAAACAGGGGAAAGACACAACTTGTAGTTGGTTGGGCAACACTTAAGAACTGATAAACCTAAAACTTTCCAGCTTTGTTACTCCTTCCTACGTTTATGCGGTTTGCCTGTGTATGTTGTTAGCTACACTTTAATTAGCTTTACTGTTTGTATACAAAATTTGGGTTCCAGCATGACAAGAACTGGTTAGTGACAAGCAAACATTTTGAGATCATGCAAAGCAAATAAGGAGTAGACTTGTGTATGTATATTTCTGATTATTAAAGATGATGCTGTGCAAGCTCATCACACTTGTTAAGTTGTTGAAAGATAAGCTCTTTTAGCTCACTTTTGAATAAGATGGTAACAACATGAGGTTGTTATGTGTACAGCCAAAATGGAGTCTATCTGCTGGGGTCTGAAGTCAGTTTCTTGAAGTCTGACTAATGCTTCTAAATTAAAGAAAATGAAATAAAATTGTAAGAATTCAGGGGACTCAAAGATATTCTGCCCACATTATTTTAAGCTGATGGCATATTAACTACCTTTTGGTGTGTGGGATGTACTAAGTTGTTCCATGTATTGTGTTCTTCAGTATAACCAACTCATTAGCAAGTAGCTTTTTAAGTGGTAGTTTTAGTAAGTAGCTGCTTTATTTTCATGCATACAGTGTCAGGTCATCTTCAGTGGTTTTGAGCATGCTCTTTAACATCTGTCTGTTTAGTTAAAAACCAAAGTTCGTGTATCAGAGCTCTGGTTATTTTCTGGAGGGTTGAAGTGGAGTTTTCATTTCTGTGAAAACAAAGAGTCTGCAGGAGGAAGCTAGTTCCAGCCTAGAAGGATCCTCCACAGTGTCTTCAATGAAACATGAAGAACTAATACAGTCATGATGCTGAAATGGCAGTGTAACCATAAAAGCTGAAAAATTAAGTCATAAACTCCATGGTTCTCACCTCAGGCTATTCATTTTTGTTATGAGGAGACCCCTTGAATTAAAATAGTTTGAAATGAACCTCTTCTGTATGAAGAAGATGATATCATCTGGAATAAATGACTGCTAGTCAACTGGATATTGTTACTGACAAACCTTTTGTACCGAACTCTCTTCAGAGTGTATTTTACAGCTGACTGTTAATGAAATCATTGCTTTGCTTATGGTTGATCCAATACTTCTGACTGAAATGTCCTACCAACATCATAAAGTTCCAGCAGATAGATTAATTTGATGGTGATTCTTTCAAGCACAGCGCAAAATTTATATATTCGATTGATAATGCAGAAAGACTTCATTCAGAATTACTAAAGAAAGCAGCTTCTATTATTCTTTTTGGTTAAGAAAACAATCCTTACGCTTTTAAATTGGTAATTAAAGGTCTCATGTATTAAGACTCATGCACCTCCCTAATGCCAGTAACCTGGCACAACAAAATCAAAGCCGTTTTTTTCTTTCTTTTTTTTTTTTTTTCCTAGCATACAATAGTTTATATTTGTGACAAAACTTCAAGGAAACATGTCTACAAAGTGATATTTTCTTAGTGCTGTTAATAATATAATTCCATAGGACTCTGATTGAGAGAAAGGGATAAATTAGAGTTTATGTGCCTGAAAACGTTGCCAATGTACCTCATATTTGATTGAAGCTGGACATCAGGGTCCCAGAGCCAGATGTTTAAGTGCACAGTGATGAAATAACAGGATGCATGGATACAAAGCAGATCAGAAATGGATTTCCTCTTCAGGGGCTTTAATTGATTGCTGCTGGAAGCATGGAGCAATTGGGGATGGTTAAAGACATTTAACATCTGTCCTATTAAGATATACAAAGCGCTCTGGGAGACTGGAAAGATAGGTTTTATTATTGTGTTTGGCTTTGGGTAAGTCTGCATTGCTTGGTGATATGCTTTCTACCTACGAAGCCAGGGCTGGATGAAGGAAGTGGCATTTCGTTTCCCAGGGATGGTAGGGAGGCAGAGGTGCTGTTGATCACCTGGTGTGGCACTTCTCCGAGGTGACTGTTTCAGTTTTCAAACTATGGTTTCAAACTGTTGCTAGAGCCAAGGAAATCTCTGTCCTGAACACAAAGAAGTGCTATTTACTATTTTCTAAGTAGTTGTAATGGTAAGGATACTGTGCAAGTCATTTTGGCTATCATAACTCTAAATTTTGAAGAGTCTTCTATCTCTTCTTGTAGGATCTTTGATTTTCTTCTTCTTTCACTCTCTCTCTCCCACATACTTTCTCTTCCTCTCTCTTTCCTCCCCTTCCCCCCCCCCCTTTTTCTTCTTTTCAGAAGACCTCCAGAAGAGTCTGTGGCCGTCTGGCTGGGCCAGACCTGTCTCCAAGGGAAAGAGTCAGCAGGCATTTTTCAAAAGCTACTTTTCTGCTGAGAATGTAACCTTTAATGCAGGCTCATCATTAAAAGCAGTCATTTAACATGAAATGCCTTTACCAAGGTGATTTTTTCCCAGTTACCATAGCAACATCATGGGGTATCAGATGGTGTCAATAAACAAAAATGTACTGAGACATTATAATTTTTGAGATGGCTCTATTAATACAGTTTGGTTATCTAGAATCTAGACTGATGACTTCCACTTGTATTTTTGTTCCTTCATGCCACATATGGCATGTTTGTGTATGTGTAGTCCATGGAGTGTTTTGATTTGCCTTCACCCCTCCCCAAGGAAGACACTGCTGTCTGCAATGTATTGCGTTCTGCTGCTGTGGGAGGGAGGGGGCTGCATCCTGGAAGTCTTAGTTTCACCTCTGTTGCTTGATATCTTGTAACTTTTCTTTTAGCATGTCTGGCAAGTAGCTGTTGTACACTGTGCTGCTCCTTGTATCCATCAGGATTAGGGGCCTTTTGCCCTTATCTTTTTTGTGGTTCTCAGGTATTTACTGTGTTGCAAGCTGACAAAACTGCTTTTCCTTCTGGTGCGTGGGAGAATGGAGATGGATATGAAAACACCTGTATAGTTCGTAGTGTTTTTCTCCTCCTCAATCCCAATGAACTAACATTTTGAGGTGAACATGACAGGGCTATATACCTTATTTCTTGTAAGACCTGAGGAAAAAGACCTCTGCAGTGTAAGTCATCTGACAACATTGGTTCCTATATTGGAAAAGCTGTGCAAACATTTACAGAAGTGACCTCACTTGTTGTTTGAATATTGTCCTTGCCCATTAGCCGCATCTCATGATACTTAAGGTCCCATGGAAACAGCACTAATTAAAGCAACACTTACAAAAGCCAGAGTAAATGTCACATTTTAATGCAAACATCCAGTATCTGGATACAAAACCTCATGCAGAATTTAGATTGATAAAACAACAAAACAAAACAAAATAACAACAAAAAAACAAACCCAATAACAACAAAACCCAACCAACCCACCAGAGTGATTTCAGTTTGATTTTCTGATATACATGATACTTGGAAAAGAAATCGCAGAATATTTTAAAAATGTTTTAGAATTCCTTATTAACTCTAGATGTTATTCAGGATGAGTTGTTTTCCACCCACTGTTAGAATGAAATACCAGTACTCTGAAAATCTAATTAGTGATGGACTAAACTCTCTCATCCTACTCCTGAATATACAGTAATTCAGTTATAAAACTGAAGCTGAGATCATTTCTATGGTCTGTCCAACAAAGTTTTAGAATAACTTATTGCAGCTATGTGTGGTTTTCTGTTCTGCTATCATCTTCCCTCCTCATGTCTGCCATTATCTGTATTCTAGATGTTCAGTTCATAGCTCATATGAAATGTATAGCTGCTTTTTCTTTAGATGTTCTCTTATGCATCAAATGTGCGTAAGAACTCTTTGTGGTAAGGGTGATGGAGCACTGGAACAGGCTGCCCAGAGAGGTTATGGAGCCTCCCTCTCTGGAAACATCCATGACCCATTTCAGTGCCTACTTGTGCAGTCTGTTGTAGGGAGCCTGCTTTGAGGGAGGTTGGACTTGATGATCTCTAGAGGTCCCTTCCAACCCCTACAATCCTGTGATTCTGTGATCTTGCAACTGTCCCTAGGGACAAAAGAATAGAGTAGAATTGACTGTTTTCTAAGGACGTCTTTCTTAGAGTGCAAGAGCTCTCTGTAACCTAATGGAAGAAATCAAATAGTGGAGGCTGAAAACTGGCATGGCTGAGCAAGGGCCTGCTGGTCAAACTGTGGGACAATAAGAAAAGGAACAGTCAGTGGAAGCACGTTGTGTGTCCTGGGAAGAATACAAGGATGTTGTCTGGAAGTGTAGAGATGGAATCGGGGAGGCCGAGGCGCCGATGGAACTAAATTTGGCAAGGAATGCCAAGAATAACAAAAAGGGATTCAACAGGTACATTGGTCAGAATTGGAAGGCCAAGGATTGTGTGTCTCCTTTCATAAATGAGAAGGCAGAACTGTTTTCCTCAGACATGGAGAAGGCTGAGGTACTCAGTCCTTTTCCTCAGTGTTCACTGCTGGAGTCCATGAACTATTGTAGAAAAATGCTACATTGGCTGAACTATCATTTATTGAACAAAAAGATTAGGAATCAGTGACCTGTGTCAAAAATGCTTGCACAAGAGGTCAGTACCAACCTTACACAAATGCCTTTTTGGAGTGATTAGTTTATGCTAAGAGTTAGTTTAAACTAAGAGCTGTTTGTTATGGAGCTCACTCCTGTAGAGATACAGATTTTAAGTCTATTTTTCTGGTAGTTGTTCAGGCCATTCATGTTACATAGGTGTTCCTTTATAACATAGTATGTACCAAGAGATGCGTGTCATAGGTCAGGCCGTCTTTTAGAATACAGATTTTAAATCAGACGTGTCCACACATGAAGAATTTCACGTATCATGAGGTAAATAATTATGTAGTTTCTAAGGAGAAAGTTAATCATAGAATCACATAATATTAGCATATCCTGAGCTAGAAGAGATCCACAGGACTGCTAAGCCTGATTTCTTGTTCCACACAGGAGCACCAAGAACCCAAACCTTATGTTTGAGAGCATTGACCAAATGCGCATTGAACTCTGGCAGCTCAGGGCTGTGACTTCTGCTCTGGGCAGCCTGTTCCATGCCCACCACCTTCTCATGAAGAACTTGTTCCTAACAGTCAACCTGACCCCCGTCCGATGCAGCTCCATGCTGTTCCCTTGTGTCCTGTCACTGGAGAACACAGCCCAGTGTTCCATGTATAGCTCAGCTATAGCCTCCTCCATTTTGGGCTGAATAAACCCAAGGATCTCAACCACTTCTCACATTTTTCCCTCCAGGCCCTTCATCTTCTTTAGATACCCTCTGGTATTATGTCTATCTTACTCTGAGGTGCCCAAATTAGCATGCAGTGCTAGAGTTGAAGCAGTGCAGAGCAGAGCAGGACAGTTCTTCCTTTCCATCTCCCTCTGGATGCATCCGAGGGTGCTGTTGGCCCTTTAGCTGCCATGGCACGTTCTTCACTCATATTTAACTTGCCATCTACCAGAACCCCCAGATTTGTTTCTGCAGAGCTTCTGCCCAGGCTCTCATTCCCCAGTGTGTACATAGACTGAGAATTTTCCCTTGGATGGGATTGTTGATAAACAGTGTGTGGTTCATTTCCAAGATCTCTTATTTGTCAAGGTCTCTCTGCAAAGCCGCTCTGTCCCTAAAGTTGTCAGCAGCTCCTCCTAACTAATCATCTGCAAATTTACTTAATATGCATTTCTGAATCAAGTTCATTTATAAAAACATGGATGAAAACTATTCCTAGAATGGAGATCTGAGGAACTTTGGTAGTGACCCACCACCATCTTGTTATAGCCCCTTTTACAGTAGCCCTTTCAGCTCAGTGTGGGTTTGAGCATTAGGTTTTGAGAAGTACACCACATACTACTCAGGAATGTTATTCATTTAATGACTTTTTATGTTTATTTTTAATCTTGTCACTTCTTAGTTGCATTGCATTTGTTACATGCTTACTACATTTCTGGTTCACTGAATATCAAATATCTCCATGTTGTTACGCTAAGGGGACAGTTCACCTTCTCAAAAACATTCTTGGTCAGTCACTAATTTCTACACTTTTCAACGCCTTTGTTTGTTTGGTTTTGTTTTTCCTATGCGGCAGCTCGTGTCTTGATGGGCTTCTGGCTCTTTCAGTTCCCCTGCTCAGAATCTCTTCCATCTCTCTTTTCAGTTTCTTTCCAACAGATAACTGGAATTGAACAGGATTCCCTCAGAGGATACAACATTGATACTATCTTCCAGCATTTAAATGATTTCAGTGCAATTTTCAGTTATTATTTTTTCTTTTTTTTCTTCCCCACAGCCTTAAAACAGCGTGTAAGACTGTCTGGGCTCTTTTGAGCAGTATATGCTCACTGTGTGCATTCCTTCATTGAACTGTTCCACCAGTTTATCCCACATGAACCTAATTTTGCAGGTGTGTTTAAAACTTTTCCTGGTTGAACATACTGATCCCATCCGTTTCTATGGTATGAAATGAGCATGATAAGCAACATCCTTTCTAAACAGACCTTTGGAGAGCCTTGGTGTTAATTATCCTGTTGGAAGAAGTGATTTAATGCTAACTTATAAAATGTTGGCTGACACAGAGAATGAGGATGAGAAGTTGCTCCTTTTTGGTGAAGAAGGAAGTAAAACATCTAATACTAAAGAAACTGCAAGGTACAATAACTTACAGATAAATGAAAGGATGCAGCTTGTACTGCACTGTAGTTAACTAACATGTGGAACCCCCTGAAGGGGCAGCTCAAGAATAAATCAGTTCAGAGCAATGGTGGATACATCCAGTACACATGATCGTGATGATCTGAAGTTCTGTTTCAGGACAATAACAGAAGTTGATTTTCTGAGCTGGGATTTCAGTCGTAAGAAAGAATTGTGCTGTTTTCCTTAAAGACTCCTTACTGGGTTGGAATGGTCTTTTATCTGAAGTATTATGGCTACTATTATGTTTTCCCTTGCATAGCATAGACTTCTCTATTATTTTTCTGTACCTTGGTTACTGCCTTTTAAAATGGAGGAATAGTGTCATGAAAGTTCTGTTAAAATCTTTAGGCTGAAACATGAGCATAAAATGTAGACAGCTACTCACTACTGTTTCAAAACAAACAAAAACACTGAGAATTGGGCATCCTACTTTGCATAAAATGTTGTAGAAATTCCTTTGAATCATAAAACATCAGGCCACTAAATTTCTAGCTTCCCACATTGCTAACTAAGAGTTACCTTTCATCGGGTCTGTAAGCATGATCCTGAGTGCACAGAAACTTTGTAGTAACATAAAGGCAACTATATATATATTTTTTGCAACATGTGACTTTTTCAAGTTATTATGAAGGATCGTACGTCAAAATGTGAATGATCGATCAGAAAGATGCAGCTTACAGTTTTACTACAAAAACTGCTCTCGTTTAGCTTGTTAGACCATAGACAATATCAAATCATACTGCGTTTGCTTAATGCCAGAGAAAGTATTAGCATACACACATCTCTTCCCGACTGCTTTCCCTGAAGAAATCACTTTAGACTGATTCTGAAAAGAATAATTTCAAGGGGAAAATCATTGTAACTGCTAGAATTTAATCTAAGCAGACCTATAATTTAATCCTTACTATGACAGTGAAGCCAGTTACATTATTTAATGCAAGCTAATTGTTTATGGTAGCCGTAGGGACAGAACAGAATAACAATGAATATCATATAAGTAACTGTTACAGACTGTGCACCTAAATCAGTGTAATTAGTTCTTAGCATGGCTAACTGTATAGAATTGCAAATTAGCAGATACAAGGCAGATAGGTTTCAGGGATTTTCAGGTGCAAAAAGTGAGAAAGAGCACCATGAGTGTCCTGTTGCCAATAAATGTAATAAAGAAAGAATAGAATGAATATATTACATTATCTGTTGTAGATATTCTACTGTCAGTAAGGTTAACAGAAGAGGGTTCTGGCACTCTGAGAGTATTTCCCATCTGCTTGTATCAAACTGTTCCTGAAACTTAGCCATGCAGTTTAAATAGCTGAGGTTGGATTTCTGCTTTAATATCTTTCCACTGCTACTGTTCTTTGATGTCATACTTAGTCTCAATTGACTGTTTGGTTTGGTTTGGTTTTTTGTTTGTTTGTTTTAATTCTAAGTGGACATGACTGTTGTGGCCAGCAGCGTGCCCAGGTGGCCAAGAAGGCCAATGGCATCCTGGCATGTATTAGGAATGGTGTGGTGAGCAGAACTAGGGAAGTAATCCTGCCCCTGTATTCGACATTGGTGAGGCTTCATCTCAAGCACTGTGTTCAGTTTTGGGCACCTCAATACGTAAAAGACGTTGAGGTGCTGGAGCAGGTCCAAAGAAGGGCAACAAAGCTTGTGAAGGTCTTGGAGAACATGCTCTATGAGGAGAGACTGAAGGATCTGGGGCTGTTCATTCTGGGGAAAAGGAGACTGAGGGGAGACCTTATTGTTCTCTTCCAATAAGACTAAGGTGATTGTAGAAAGAATGGGGTTGGTCTCTTCTCAGTGGTGACAGGAGACAGGGTGAGGAAAAACGGCCTCAAGTTGCACCAGGGGAGGTTTAGGCTGGATAAGAGGAAAAGCTTCTTTACAGAAAGGGTTGGTAAGCACTAGAATAAGGCTTATTATATGATTATATATCATTATATATGATCTATATGATTGGAAATAGCATACACAGAAAGCATCAAGTTTCTAATAAATCCAGAGGATACTTAGATTTTCTCCACTTCGCAGCACATATTACTCTTTCATTACTAATGCTTCCAATTCTAAAGAGCTGAAGAAAGCACATGTTCCCTTGGTTTCTTCTATGTATTTCTGTGCATCTGCTTGCTGCTGAAGCTGTCACTGCAGTGACAATGACTAGGAGAATTATGATTCTCCAATAGACTGAGATGTGCTGTGACTTACAACTTTCAATGGGATCGTGTAATGCGAAATAATCTGTCTACGGATGAAAGGCAGCAGAATCTAGGGAGCTCATCTCTGGCATGCAGACATGAGATACATAGATTAGTAACAGGTTAGTGGGGAAATTAATCTGAGACTGAATTCAGAATGAAAAGTTGCATCAAATCTATCATCTAGATTCCTATTCCACACATGTTGTTACAGTATGTGAATAAGACTGTAATTGATGGCATAAAGAACATAAGCGTACTGTCAACTTCTATTTTTTTTTCGTCACATGCAGTGCTAAGAAAGTTCCTAGAGTTCCAGCTTATTTTGAAGATGCAAAATAGTACCATTTAAGACTATCAAGAATACTACTACTATTTAAGAATCACATACAGAATTATGTCAAACTGTTACTCCACAACCAGATGATTATTAGCTATTCCGTTGATCCTACAACAGTGGCAACACTGAAATAATTATATTGGCTGAAAAGCATCACATTTAGCTGTAAAAGGTCTTTGGGTATTGCATCATGTTCTTATGTGTCTTTTATGTTTAGTACTTAGGATTCCTATTTTCAGTAAGGCTAGAAAAAAAGTAAGTAAACTTATCAATGAAAGAAAACCGATAGGATATCTGAAGGACTTAATAGGGATTCAGAAAACCTAGGAATATTTCTAGGCTTACAGTAAAACTCTCACAGTTGGCCATATTCTTTAGTATAGTTTAGAAGAACATATAGTATAGTTTTAAAAGAACAAAGCAACAAGTTAAAAGGGGTTGTCCCCAAGGTTTGTCAGTACAGCTGAATTCTCATTTGACTTTCCCTGAAACATCATAGTTTGATCCAAAGCTGAACCAGCATGTTTTGGTTTTACACAGCAAAACCTGAATAAAGCTGGCAAAAGGTAGGAAGGTGTAAGCGTTCCCCCTTCTTAGTAAGGGAAAAAAAAAAATAATTAAAAAGAGGATAAAAGTAAATTTTGATGTTAGAAAAAGCTGTTTTTTCCTCTTTTCTTTGCATTCTAACCAATAAAGGATGTTCTTAATAAAAACATAATCAGTGTCTTTCTTAGTAGTGTATAGGATTCTTGATGTACACCGGGCCATTTCCTGACCTGGATTAAATCAATCTGGTTGTCTCAAAATCAGAACTAAATTTTCTCTATCGAGCAGCAGCAAAAAGTCTTTATAAGCTTTCTCTGTATATGTGCTAGTACATAAATGTACAGCTGCATGGTATCAAGGGAATATGCGCTCCAAACCACTGTACACTGTATAGCAGCAGGAAAAGTCTCAGTTGATATCAGATCTAATAGTGGTTGATGATGAATTTGATGTCTTTAAGTAGTCTAGAGATGTATATAGCTGACCTTAATCTGCTTCTTGCTTGAAAGCACCATTTCTTTGAGTAGAGGGAGCCAGAAGATTGCTTAGAAGTTTCTTAGGAAACTCAAATAAACAAATAGCTGCTGCATCCGCTCACAGGAACAGAAGTGGATGAAGACATAATTTTTCCCATAAACAATTAACCAATAAAGCCTCACCTCATTTTGTTGGCTACAGCTGAAATTTTCTGACAGGTGAGCCCATGTATCAAGTTCTGTAGCTGGCTGAAAAACTTCAGTATGCTGAGAGGAAAAGCTTTCTACAAACATTACACTTTTGACTCAGTGTAAGCATTGTGAAAAAGTTGCTCCTGGTGGTTTGGTTCACTGCCAGGTGGTTTCACTGCTATAAAAACTGGGTTATGGTCATGAAAAAGGATAAATTTAAGCTATTAAGGTTGTAGTGAAAGGAATAAAATTGGATACTTGAAATAAAGCAACTTCTTTTCTAAGTCGTGAGAAGGTTTGGATTTAACTTATAAACACTGCCAGTAGAAGTGTTACTACTTTTTGATGACATTCAATTCAAGGCTCCAAGTGCAAGAGCTGAGTAAGTAAACTTGAACAGAGTCTCCAATCAGTACAACTTGGGACAACGTTCTTGAAGAACTTATGCAGATCTTAGGTAATATATTCTCAGCACCAGCCCCCGGTTCAGGGAGCTGCTATCATCATTTTGCAGTTGGAAACTTACAAGTATGGATATTTGTCCAAAAGAGAGCAATAATATTGAAGGGAGGCTCAAGAACTTCCCGCCTTTTGTTCCCAGTTAATGTTAATCCAATAGACCAATAAAATGTGCAGAATGGACCAGAACTGTGCTTGCAAAAATACGGGACCAGATAAATAAAAGCATGTAAATGACAGAATAATTTGTTAGTTGTGGATTAACAGTAGGACTCTACAAGACACTGAGGTAAACAGCTGGCTTTTCCATTCGTCCCTCTGTAGTTCTGATGCTAATTTGAAGCAGTAATAGCAAATTAAAAATAAATAAATAAAAAGCAACCTGAGAAGAAAATAAAGAAAACCACAGCTGACAAAGCATCAACATTATCCTAAGAAATAACTTGGCCCTCTGAATTTATTCCTGAGCAGGAAGTAATAGCAAGAGAAAGAGGTTACTGCGTGAATTAAGACAGAGAAAAAGGAATGCATACACCTCTCACCTGTGGTGTCAAAAGCAACAGGAGAATTGAATCGTAGAATTATAGAGCATCCTGAATTGGAAAGGACCCACAAAGATCACTGAGTCCAACTCCTGGCTCCACACATTTGTTCTCAGCACACCATTCTTCCTGTACTTATATGTCTTTCTATGTAATATTTCCCAACATTGAATGCTATGTGTTTACCACATGCCAATTTTATCAGCAGTAATTCCATATGTAATAATTCTTCTGGCATACTACATTTACAGATGTTACATGCTATTATATCTAATGAGGTTTTAGTCAAGACTGATGTATTTTCTTTCTCTCCGGGTTTGGCTGGCTGTGATTGGCCAGAAGACTTGTAAGAGTATGTGTGTTTTGGCAGCTGGTGAAAAAGCTGAGTAGTCTGAGGAATTAAATTCTAAGTATCTATAGATTTAATGTTTTTCTTGCTGTTACCAAACTATGAATGCAGGTCAGCTTAGTGGAAATTTGATGTGATAAGTGTTTTATACTAGAAGATTAGTATTGCTGTATTGCTAATGGCTTTCTTTCTAGATTTTGCAGTTCTTCCAGAAAAATAGCATTGGGTGAACTTTTATTAAGATGAAATGTTACTGGGCAGAGATAAAAAAAAAAAAAAGAGAGAGAAAAAGACAAATGGAAAAGAAACAATTGAAAATCTGTATCTATATCGATGTTGTGGCCAAGAGGGCCAATGGCATCCTGGGGTGCATTAAAAAGAGCATGGCCAGCAGGTCGAGGAAGGTGATCCTCCCCCTCTACTCTGCCCTGGTAAGGCCTCATCTGAAGTACTGCGTCCAGTTCTGGGCTCCCCAGTACAAAAAAGACAGGGATCTCTTGGAAAGAGTCCAGCAGAGGGCTGCAAAGATGGTGAAGGGCCTGGAGCATCTCCACTATGAGGAAAGGCTGAGTGAACTGGGTCTGTTCAGCCTTGAGAAAAGAAGGCCTGAAAAGAAGGACCTGATCCAGGTCTATAAATATCTAAGGTGTGGGGGGCAGAATGGCGAGGCCAGACTGTTTTCAGTGGTGAGTGGAGACAGGACAAGGGGAAACGGCCGGAAGCTGCAGCATAGGAAGTTCCGCACAAATGTGCGCAAGAACTTCTTTACAGTGAGGTGACGGAGCACTGGAACAGGCTGCCCAGGGAGGTGGTGGAGTCTCCTTCTCTGGAGATGTTCAAGACCTGCCTGGATGCCTACCTGTGCGACCTGCTGTAGGGAACCTGCTTTGCAGGGGGGTTGGACTCGATGATCTCTGGAGGTCCCTTCCATCCCCTACAATTCTGTGATTCTGTTTGTAATTGTGCTCTGAAGTTATATTTCCTAGCTTTTAAAAGTATTTGTACTTTACTCTGAGTTCTAAAAAATTAAATAAGGAAAGATTGGTTATGACAGAGGAAGAAAGCAAGACAAACACAAAATGATACAAGCAAGGCTCTTCTAGTACAATTTCTTTAAAGTGGACTGCTGATTTGGATTATTTGCAGACATCTAGGCCTTGATGCTATCAATACAAATATCTTAATTACTTTCCCACAGATTTTATAAACCACTGCTTCTACATTTTTTTCTATCTATTTCATCTTGAAGGTGTCTCATTGAACTTTTCCTAACCAGTTCAATTTCTACCAGTTTGGAATTCTCAATTCTGAAAGAATCACCGTTTCCGGTAATTGCTTTGCATTAGTCCAGTAAGCTTTTTCTTCCTGCTTCAGTTGTTACTGTATGAGTAGTTCACAACTATGTGGTCTATTTGTCAGGCTAAATAAATTAGGAGTTTTCTACAGGTGATATGCTTGCAATTACTCCTTTTCTCTGCCTGAATTAGTGAACAAATCACAGAATCAACAACCTTATTTCTTGTCGATTAGAGCACTGAACAAAAAAGATTCTGGTAGTCGTAACAAAGTGCCATAAGAGAGAAATAACACTGTAGCAAAAAGGAGAAGTGTATTAATGAGTATTCATGTGACTGACACCAATTCTGTTTGCTTAAGTGCTTTTTGGCTTTTGGACCTCGGCTGTTGTGTGTTAATGTGAAAATTCTAGCTCTATTACTGAGATGAATTAATAAGGACAGATTTCAAGGGGTCTTGAAATAGGTCTGTTTCAAGAAGATGTTAATTATTGATTATGCACCTGTGTAGAATGCATGTTCTATGCTTGGAAAAAAAAAGGTACCTAATGAAATCCTTCCTGTTCTTAAGTTTCTCTCTTTCATGCATTTATTATAAGAAAAAACAAGAATGTGAATGTTGGGCAACAAATGTCAATTCTTCCTCAAAACCAGAAGGAATGAACCAACATTGTTAGTGGAAATGTTGTTCCCAATCTCTACTTTAATCTAAGCATTTGTTTGATTAAACCTTCCTGCCATTCTCCTACATGATTGAAAAAGTGCAGCTATATCACTGGGATATGCCACACCTTTCCTATGTGTGAGTTACTGAAGGTGAAGAAACACAAGAAAGTTTGAAAAGGTTTTTGCTGATAAATGATGAACCAGAAAATACACATCCTTACAACGAAACCTTCAGAAAAGGCAGGGGCTGGCTGAGAAAACAGGATTTCTGTTCTGTGGTCTAGTGTCTCAGTGCTTGTTTTCATCTTAATCATTAGAGAAAGAACATGGCAGAAATGTTGAAATATTGAAAATGCTGTTATAAATACTTCAAAAAAAAAAGGTTTTGGAAATGACAATGCTGGGTTTCATGTTGGTTGATATTAAACTAGAACAATTTTGCTCCAATATTTCATGAGATCTGAAATGCTGAATCTTCTGCTCTATTTTCTTCTATGGACCAGGCTTGCTGACCACATTCTCTCGCAGAAATTCTGCTGTGTCCAATCTTCCCTCATGAAAGTGAAGGAAAAATAATTTTTGCTGAGATGTCAGTTTTTTCTCAGTATTTTCTGCTCTCAAATTTGTCAGTTACTCCTCCTTGGCATCTTTTCACTTATTCTTATCTTTTATTTTCAGTTTTGAAATGCCACAAACAGCTGATGCACACTCACAGAAGCAGGGTCTGACCGGCGTGTATCTACCTGGAAGTGGTTTTGTGGGGTACTCAGCATTACTGAGGTGGATAGAGCAAAATTCACACCTCTACCTCACTGGGAATCAGGATCCTAGGCTGTAACCTTTATTGTATGAGGAAAGTGTCAGAAAATAAGATTTCTGCTAGTGGCCATTTTTGCCTAAATTACTTGATAGCAATCTTGAAGACTTGCAGTGTTTTTTATCTCCACAATGCTTCACCCATCTTTCTTCTAGATGGAACGATTGCTGTTTTCAAACTGCCCACAGTTAGATTAGAAGGTTGTTTAAATGTTTCCAAGCATTATCAGTATTGCGTTCAAAAATTTCTGAGCAGTTTCATAGTAGAGTGAACTTCTTTTCAGTTCCATACTGTCACAGAGGCCAGTTGTATTCCCTGTAGAAATATATTTGCCAAAACCAAATGAACAAACCCTTTATAATCCAACAGATTCCAGCTTTGAAAGACAGCCTGTTCACTTGTTTCCATTAAAAGAAGGTATGTGGTGCCTGGATAGGTCCCAGCACTGTTGTGTCACTCTGTATTCACAAATCCAACTCTGCAAAATACTTCTGCTGTTTCTTTCAAACGACTTAAAGGAGAAATCACCTCTTCTTTGGAATGGTACAGCTCATGTACCATTAGTCACTGGTATATGTATACTGTAGATCACAAATGCTTTCAGATTATTATATTCTATAATGTTTGCTTTGCCAAGGCTTTTGCAGGTTCTATTTGTGTCTTTCAAGATGCACTGCAAAAAGAATGAAGAATCCTTTTTTACAAATGATACTGCTTGTGTCCTAGAAAGCAAAAGTGACCCCCTGGCCCTAAAGAACCTTTTTCTGCAGAGCTGTGAACAACATCAAATATCTGTATTCTTCATGCTCAGCGTATTTCCTGTTCACCTCTGTTGGTGGAAGATTTTTTCTCAAACCTGATTTTTGAAATTGAACTGACTCTGCAGTTGGGTATGTCCCACAAAAGTAAAAGGGAAGACTATAGTTCTTAACTATATGGAGTGATGTCCAAAAAGTGACCCTTAAAGCAGGTAGTAGATTGTGAAAGGAGGAAAAAACTCCAACTCCCCACCATCACCATTTTAGTATCATAACTATGTTGGTATTAGAAGTTTTATGCAACTCTTGTGATTTTAGCACCAGCGATAGGAAACTGAATTGATGCAGCAGTGCTGTGTTTAAAACAGCTGAAATGGCCACAAAAGACTGCTTGGCTCCAGCAATCTGTGGATATGGGAGGAGATCCTCAACAGCTTGTCCACAGTAGCTGATGATGTGATCCCTTATGTTCATGTTTCGCCAAGTTGTAAGGCTGTGGGAAAACAATCTTTCAGCTTCAGCTGTACCATGTGAGCAGGGTAATTCCTTGAGCTGCTCATATCTGAATGGAGGTTCCAGCAAGGGAGTGGAGAATGGGTGCATTTGTTCCAATAGATTGCCTCAGTGCTACATGTGTAATGTCAGATCAGGTCCCCTCAGACATGAGGAGAAGCGTGTTGCTGTGATGTGATGCAGCACAATCCTATCTGGAGGCTGATAACAGGGGTAATGCTGTGATTATAAATCCACTGTTTGTTGCATAGTTCAGATATTTTTATTTTTTTCAATGTAAAGTAAGCTCAGAAATCACCATGCTCTATCTTTTTGTGATTTTTGTTGTTCTTGCTATTCATCTTGTTTGTTTGTTTACAAAACCTACTTCTTTGTGGTCAGCTGGAGAATGTTTCTGCTTAGATTTAGCCCATTGCATTTTTTCTAAAGCCAGTCGGAAGCAATTTTGTCCAGCCACAAAACTTTTGTTTTAGTTCAGCTACTCGTTGTTACCTCCGTATCATTACCAGGTTTTAGGGTCCTAAGAGCATTGCTCTCTGAGCAGCTAAATGGGAAAGGTGACCTCCTGCATACAATAGAAATAGACAAGGCCAATTTCCAGGTGAAAAAACTGTTGCTAACAATTTCCCATTAATAAGCTTTTTCACCCCAAGAGTCTTGCGTGTGTTTTCTATAACTCTGTGGTCAAGTGAAAACTTCGGTCTTAAGCACTCGGAGTGACTGTCTCTTTGGAGAGTAAATTTTGCAGCAATCGAAAGTTCACATGCTAGCATTATACTCTCATTTATGAGAGTATATGTAATGTGCTTCTTAAACAATTGCTGTTCAGTTGCAGCTGATGAGCACAAGATAAATTATAGCCTTCTGATTCTTATCATTTTCCTCTAAATTTTCTTTCAACAAAGTACAAGGAGTTTAAACTGGATGTGTCTTTTCAGCATCCTGCCCCAGTTTCTATTGCTCTACATGTTAGTCAGGTATTTTAACAAGGCCTATAATCTAGAAAATAGAGGTGCACAATGCAGCCTCTTATATTATCTCATCTTCTTTACAGGTAATAAATGCTGTCAGGACCTACAGGGCGTTAGATCCTAACCATTTCTATACACTACCTTCATTTCCATGCCTCTTACATTCTGCTGGGTCTGCTTGCATACCCTTCCCTGACAGAATATGTGCCTACTGTTCTAGCAAAGTGTTACTCACATACAGGAAGATTTTTCTGATGTTGCTTGTTATTGCATCCACAGAATACAGTACCTATATCTGCAGTATCTATACAATATTTTCAAACTTAGTTGTATTCCTCACAGGGAGAGCATGTTTAATATTATCAGTTGTTTGTTTGCTTTTTTTTTTGCCACAAAATCCAATAGACTTTAAGTGTAATTTTTTTTTCCCTAGTTTATTCCACTTATGTGTGTGTTTGATTTATAGAACGATCATTCTTACAAATGTGCAATTGTTTGCAGTCCAGGTCTGTGCTACTGTAAAAGTGAGCATGGTCCTGACATCTGTGCTTTGTGTTGACCAGGATATGGGCAGAGGAAAGAGACTGTATTTTGCACTGTGTGCTGAAGTTGGGCCTTATCCCAAAGCTGGGAATGTAGGCTGATAATTTTCCACAGAGTACATATATATATACATAAATTCTTTGGTGGCAAAATTAATCATTTAGGCTTGTCTGAAAGTGTTTTGCTTGTGGTGTCATTTCAATTTTGATTTTATAGCAACTTTATTTCTAACAAAAAAGAAATTGAATTGAGAAATTGCTTCAGACTGAAAAATCAATGTTACGATCAACAGTTTTTCAAAATGTTTTTTTTTTCTCTCCAGAAAGAACAAGAGAATAATCTTTCCTCTCCATTGTTTCAGAAATATAATCCTCACATCATCCGTGTCTTACGCCCGTGCTTGAACTTCTGGATAAAAAGGAAATTCCACTCTTTTGGAAGTTGTAACATTTAACTATGATGAGAAAGAACTTGGCAACCTGAACATCTAAAGTGAAAAAGAAAAGCAAGATCCTATTTTTTCTTTTTTTTCCATTATAGGTAGCCTGATTTTTCAGCAATCTCAGGACTTGTGATTGCCTAATTTTTGATTCTTTTCCCCTCCATTTAGCCATTTTCTTCATGCCATAGTTATTCTTGTGTGAAACTACTCTAATATATGATGAACATGCAGTCTTCAGTACTAATCTCTGAGCTCTGAACAGTTTCTTTACAGATTATTCCTATTCTCTCTCTGAGCAATGAACCTGTGCAGCCAGTTTTTCATTCTCTCTTGCTGAAACAGAAAGACTGAAGTAATTTATGGGAGGAGAAGCCATAAAAATTGTTTGAAATACAGTTAAATGCTTTAAGACTGTCTTTTTTTTTTTTTTTTTTCTTTTTTTTTTCCCCAATTCATTCTGTCTGTCAAAATTCTAGCCCTCAGGTGTTTTCATTTGGAGCAAAACTTGAAGCAGCTTCTAGGTTGGTTCCTTATACAGGGGTTGTGAGCAGATCATCAGCGCTCCCTGTCTTAGGAAATAAATGACTTTGCTTCAGCCCCAGATTCTCTGAATCATCTGGCAGCAGTGGATGAAGTTCTGGTTGTGTTATTGAAATTAAATGACCACGTGGTTCCTCGTTCCTCTGGGCACGCCTTATCCTCTGTTTTGAGAGTACGTACCTCCATGCTGCATTTCTGACCTTACTGCTCCCACTTATCCTGCAGTAGGACAGGATAAGGTGATCAGCTTCTGCAGTGTGAGGTAACATAGTGGATCTGTAAGGGTTGGTGGTAATCAAAGTGGCCATCATGGAAGCAAATTTATCCATGTCTGTCTGAATTGTTTTTTTCTACTCCTATCTGCAGCACCTGCTATTTGTTGTACCCAAAAAGAAGGGACTGAGCTAGAAGGATGTAGCCTGGCACGTCTTGTGTTTCCAGCCTGTGCTGTTTGCTAATGAACAAAGCAGGATCTGTTTGTTGTTCACTTTTTGCAGTGCTGTATTATTTAGGGATGTGTTTTTCATGGAGAAAAAATTACTGAATGCACCTGAGGCATTTAGACAGGCTCAGAACTCCAAAGAAACCTTTGCTTGGATGCTCTGCTGGCTGAATCAAATAGAATGATAGAGATAATAGATGTTAATTTATGCCACAGCATGTCCATACCAGGTTGCCTCCAGGTATTTGAGGATAAAAACCTGCACTTAGCTAAATCCCATCCCACTCCATAGCCTCCATTGGTAGAGGCAATTCATAAACCAGAATCCCACAGATACTGAATGAAAAGTAAAAGGAACCACTTAATGAGAATTAAAGAAGGCATCCTTCTTTACATCTAGTATGCTTCAAGGTGTTGTGATGTGAGTACTGGAAATCTTTAGAAAGGATATTAACCCTTTCCAGACTTCCTGTGAGTATTTAGATCTGTTTTCAGCGTCTTCTGAGTCAGGTATCTATCATATGGACTCCGTTTGTGCTTACAGTGGTGCTCATAACAGCCATATTCTGCAAAGAGAGAGGCATTGACTGTTCTGAAGGATATGCTGATGCCAGGACAGGGTGGCCGTGTGTTCTGCAGAAGGATGACTACTTTTTATAGCAAGGGAGTATACCTGTGCTAATCCTTCTGGTATTCCTCTGTCCAAAATGCCTCTGTTCTACTTCACTACAATTTATCCTGATCCATCCTTCCTTCCTGAGTCAGGAAAGCCAAGGAACAAAATAAAACAAAACAAAGGTTTCTTGTGTATCCTGGATAATCAGGTTAAAATCAATGAAATTCCAAGCATTTAAGAGTTTAGCTAATGTCTAGAGAGGTTTTTTTGCAAACTGCAGGATATGTACCCATCTGAAGCCTGTGCCTATAGTAATGGTACAGAGCTTCCTCTAATTTTGCTATCCCAAGAGGATTTGGGAACTGAAGCATGTTTGCAGCACAGGCCAGATTGTGAATCTTTACTGTGTGTGTGCTGGGAAGGTTAGATTTTCCTACAGATTGTAAAGAAGAATATATATATATATATATATATATGTATTATTTGTAAAATCATCTGTGTTTTCTCCTTAGCTCTTGGCTCTATACTGTTAACTGTTTAAAGTAGTGGTAGATTGCCTTTAGTTTTTCATGGATGTGACAGTATGGCAAGGAGTGCTTGTCTTACTGCTGCTGTCAGCTACTCAAAAGGAAGATCTGGTATCAACACTAAGCACTAGCTTTGGGAGTCCTGCTGTCTTGGATCAGGATGGGGAGACAAGATTGTGATTTTCGGGAGCTAAGTGCTTCTGTGCTATGCTTGGAAGTATAGGTATATTGTAGAAGTGTAAGTAGAAGTATATAGCCCTTGGAGGGGCTCCAAGCATACAAATCATAGAACAGAATGTGTTCTTGCTGGATCTGGTAAAACATATTCTGGATGGGTTGGGCTGACTGGTGTGTGTTGGAGTCAATTTGGGAGCAAAGAGGAAAGACAGATGAAAAAATAGAGGACCATCTTGGGAACTGCATTCTCTAGGGAAATGTTTGCTTTCTTCTCTCTTTTTTTTCCTTTTTCCTTAAATTTGTTTTCATTATATTGGAAGATTTTATGGTTGCATGCTGGTTTTCTAATTGCCTGTAAGAGAATGTATATGTTTTTCACCGATGTCAGCACTTCTGTATAAAGAAAAAAAGACTTTTTTACTGCATGAAATGAATTCCAGCAGTAGGGTACTGGAGATGCAGAGATAAGCAGTAATGTGTGCTGAAAATGATTGCATGAGAGAAAGAGGGGGCAAGAACACTGAGGAACAAAATTTTGGGACTGAAATTTTTTTCTATTAAAAATCAGAGATTCAGCAATGTTGGGTATGTGTATCCAGCAATCCTGCCAGCTTGTCTTGGATACAAAAGAATGCAAAAAGTGAAAATATTATAAGTTGACTATGTTTTAAGTGCAACTTTTTTGATTTGTAATGGAGTTTCATTCTGATGATTCAGTAGGAACAATAGCCAAGTCAGTTAAACTAGTGGTACATAATCTATCACATAAAAATGGAAACCTAAGCACTGATTTTCCTTAACCACAACTCTTCTTTTGTGAATTTGGGAAGCGAGCCCAGGAAGAATAAGCTCCAGAAAGAGATGTGAGTGAAGGACTATACCATGGCGCAAAACTATGCCATGTTTTGAAAGCATTTGCAAAGCATTTTTGACTTGCTGGAGATATAATAAAATGTAAAGGAAAAGGACTGTGTGATCCTAGGTATAATATAGGAGAAATTGTGAACCTACCACTTTCACAAAAAACTGTCTTTCTCCTTCCCTACTCAGTTCATTTTTGGTTTGCTATTTGGTAGATAAAAAACATCTATGCATAAGAACATTTCCATCTTCTCTGAATTAGAGAAGCCTTGAAGCTTTGGAAAAAGGAATTTAATACGTTTTTAAAATGCATTTGGATCCTCTTCCATGGAATCCAAAGTATTCTTTAACTTGTCAGTACCTTCAGAAGGAGAAAACTTACAGTTTAAATTTGGGTTTCCTCAAAATGACTGTCTTCTTGTTATTCAAAGCTCCGAGCAGGAGTCAAAAAGGTTCTTACCTCCAATATGTTTCAGGAGTGTTTGCTGGTATATCATGGCATCAAAAGCTCAAGGCATTGTGAAGGGACAAATAGGGATGCTAGAAGGAGGGTTAGGAACAGTGGTTGATTGACTGGGACGATGACAGGGAAAGGTTTAACTGACATGGGCTCTTCACTGGTGTAAAAGTTTGTAGGGCTCACTTCAACCAAGCGCCACGTAACAGCTGTCACTGTATGTCTAGCTGACTTGTTTCCTTCAGACTGAATTAAACAGTCTCTGTCCTGTACTTCTCTTTCGAAGCAGCAAGAAAACATGTGTTAAGTTTCAGATTAATCTCTTGCAGTAGGGACGGTCTCGATTCAGTCTCTGTTCTCAGGCAGTGCTTTCCACCCCCATCCATAGCTCCTGCACCAGACAAAGAATCAGCTATGATCCCGTGGACTCCCGATGCTTGAGACTGCACTGAGACCAGGCAAAATGTGTCTTTCCAACCTTGCCAGCTGTGGGATACCCTTAGTATGCCCGAGCTTACGAAGCTGCACGTGCATCCCAACAGCTCTATTTCCCCTGGTGTCTAAATAAGGATTCTAGACAGGTGACCTGCAGATGACAGCCTAGATGGAAGTCATTTATATGTGTGTTTTTCAGGAATATCTTTTGTACAGTCTTGTTTGGTAGGCAGATAGACTGGCTTTTATTACTGCAAATTGTTTTTGCAGTGTTTTGTTTCAGCTGTTCTATCTCAGCTAGAGGTATTTTCACCTGGCTCAGGAGAGACGGAAACTCTGTGTGAAACAGTCTGTGAGAAACACGAAAACACTCTGATCCAAATTTGGATGTGGATTTTCATTATTCCAAAAAGCAAATCTACTTTCAACCTGGTGCTTTTGCTCTGTCCTTGAAAGAGATGGGAGCAGCTAGATGCAGAATGCAGATCTGTAGGAAGGTTTTCAGAATCCTGCGGTGTGATGGCGTATACCTTAAATTTCATTTCAGGTCACTTTCTATCACTGGATATTTCATTTCTCATCTGTCCTATGAGTCCTACTTTACTGTACAATTGTTTAATGCCTCTGAAAGCTCCTGCCAACAGTTTGCCATCTGTTTAAAACTAAAACCATTTAGTTTCTCTTGATGTGAGACAAAACCATCTGATATGCAAATACTAACAGTAGGCGGCCAACTTATCTCTATTTAATGTAAATGAAAACTCACAAACAGTATGCTGGGGCTTCAGTACTGTTCTCCATCCATAGGACCCTTCCAGAGAGTCTTGTTTAAAGTTAAGTACAGGCAGCTCCTAGATGTATAGGATTACATCTTCTCTGTATCTCTGTATCTTTCTTTCATCATCACACTTGTTCATTGAAAGTATGTGAGAAACTGCGTGAAACCCTTGTTGCCATTTCAAAGAAAGTAAGTACTGTTCATTATGGGAGAACATGCTGATCTGATATGTTGTTTGTGAGAGTGCATCCCAACTTTCACAAGCTTATAGAGCACTTTGTTAACGGGGGAGAAAGATGACCTTGCAGACCACTTTTGCTGGCAATTGCCAGGAATTCCTTGCTTTTGTTTTTTTTTATGTGACCTGCAAAAAATCCCTCAAACCCAAGAACTCTTTGCAAGTGAAATAGTTTGAATAGTTCAGCAATGAAGTTATGAATTATTCCTAGTTTCCTTAATTTGTGTCTTGAAAATATTTGTCTTCATTCTCTTGGAAGAGATGATGTGAACGGAGAGGAAAATGTGACTGCTCACAGTGTTGATTAAAGGGGAATAAGGGCTGTCAGATGAAACTAGCAGGAAGTAGAATGATAGCAAACAAATACAGGCAATTCTTCAGAGACTTGCACCAGTCAAAGCTGCATTGGAAGCAAGAAGTTTAGCAGGTTCAGGTTAAGACAGGAGAAGGTATTGAAGAAAACGTATACCGTGAAGGTTTCTAAGGCATAAAATCAGCGTCCAGCTGAGGAAATCAGAGGTTGAAGAATATACGAGGGAAACATCATTGTATGTTTGACTTACTCTTACATTCTTCCACAAAATATCTCTCGGCTGTTCTCAGCCAGAACCCAGAGACATCTGATCAGAGCAAGTGCAGGTTAGCAGGCTAAAACTGGGGCTGCGGCACCAAATTGACCATGCTTGTCAGTAGGCTCTGAACATCTCTGTTGGGTATGACATGGAGGGCAGATGTTGACCCTGCAGGACTTTGCTGTAGCTGTGATATTATCCAGAGAAAGAAAATTTTCCATCTGATAGACTGATAGTGACTGTCATGTGACGAAACTCTTCATGAAATCTTCTTTGGCTGTTAGTGGCTTCAGCTCTCAAAAGTTCCTTTTATTACTAGAGGTCATTTTCTCAAATTAAAGGTCTAAAATGGAGGCAACGGAGAATTACTTTATATCAAAAATACACATTTCAGTAGAGATGAATCAACGTGAAGCAACAAAGAAATCAATAATGATGCATCATAAAAGCTGGAATCCATAGGAACACAGTTTCCTGGTGGTGCTGGATTTTAGCTTAAATAGTGACTCACCATTTGAAGCACTGAAGGAAGAAACCTCTACAGCAGGTCCCAAATTAATAAATTTTGCTTGGCCTGTTAGGCTGGGGTCCCTGCGGGCATGACTGGAACAAGAGGCAGCAGTAAAGAAGAAGGTGAGCAGAGTTCAGAAGAAACACTGAGGACAAGTTGGGAGGCAGTGGGATGGAAAGTAAGGAGCAAAAGGAGACATGAGGCTTAGGCTAAAATGGCTTGAAACAACAGCTTTACAAATTTACAGAGAAACAGAAGAGTCTCCCGAAACTTTGCCAGTAAAGATAGAGATGTCTTGGAAAAGTACCTATAAAAGGAAGGAGGCAGATCAGTTTGTAGCATGTTGCAGTGTGATGACATAAGCAGGGCATGGTCTTCAAGCTCTGGTCACTTGGTGATCAACTCAGATTCATGGCTTTCCAAGTACTGCCCTCTGTGTTTCTGCTGTATTTTTAAAAGTAATCTAATTACATAGGGAAATATTTTTCACATGCTATCATTAGGGCACATAGGATAATGCATCTCTGTTCCTCTCAGTGACATGTCTTTTTAATTGCTCTCAGGATCCTGCCTAGTTATTGTTGTCTATAATCCCACCCAATCACAATGGCTACATTTTAATTTTCCTCTTTCATTCATGAAATAATAGTGATTATTTTAGTTGCTTGAAAGACGAACAACATTGGTACAAATTGTATTTCTTCCAAGTTGCATTTGGAATATTAGCTCCTAGCCTGCAGCTTTTATTGTTTATGGTTTGTGAAATGTAAACCGGTGATAGAAAGAAGGGGGGAGAAACAAAGGGAAATCAAAGCCCTGTTTGATCAATATTGGAACATGTATCAGTTCCAATTAAATGCTTCTGGGGGCTTCCAAAAGAGGGGTTCATAAGAAAAAAGATTTTAGTGAGAGTTACATTTCCACTTTCATTCAAAAGAATAATTAACAATAATTAACAGCACAAAGGAGGTGATTCTTAGGAGAGTATGCATCTTTGAAGGACAAAGTAATGGCGTTGTATGTTGTGAATGATTTTATGAATTCATGCCTTGAGCACTGGACTTCACAGAAGGCACTAAGAAATTGGTGTAAAATGCTAATATTTTTAAAAGTGGATTCTATGCACGAGTGTACACTTGTTTCAAGAACAAGATTTTTCTCCCTTACACTTTCAGGTGACTTCAGGCAGAGGAGTACTTGGTGCATTCTTTGCATAGAGATCATGCATTAAACTAATGTCAGTATCAAGTTGCTCAATTCAACTAAAAATACACTGGAGGAAAATGAAAGTGTGTGTGCAGGGTAGTGAACCCCGCCACTTTCAATATGGATGTGCCTTGTTTCATTAGAGGTGGAATTGTCACTCATGAAAACTGAGTCAATGAGGACTGGTTAAGAATAGTGGCTGCATCCCTTTGTTTTTTTTTATTTCCAGAATAGGATATGGACTCTAAAATAAGGGACAAGTGCTTGCCAAAGGAAAGAGAGTGACTTTAGATCTTCATTTTAAAAATGGTTTAACTTAAAATTTTGGATATCGCCTAGCTTTGTTTGAAATAAAAAGGAAACTTACATGTAACTGGGAACTCTGAAGTTCTTAAAGCTTTTCAATAAATAGTATTTTAGTCAAAGTAGTGGTAACATTTTAATTTGCTGAGTTTCCCTTTTGGGAAGAGGACATATATCTCCTTCTAACTGGAAAAGAACAGACTATTGGTTGTCTGCAAATAGAGTTTTGTCTTTGTCTATTCACTCAGTTCATTCCAGGTGAAGATCAGGTCTAATGATGGTTTTATTTATGACCAGCAGCAAATTTGGAGGTCAGTCTATCTGTTTTCATTTTGGAGAGCAGAAAGTGAGGTAGTGTTTGTGAACTAATGTTCTATTTACTATGTTAGATAGCAACCGAGTCAGCTGTTTTAACATTACACTGTCCCCAGGCTTCGTGCTGTTCAGAACTGTGGATCAAACTGAAGCGCTCAACAATACACATATACAAAATGAAAGCCCCAAAAGTGGTATTGACATGAGCTGCATTTGATATCCATTTCAAAGCATGAAAGGATCTTATTCTCCTTTATTTTCTTCATGCTGGTTGTGTGATTCCCCTTTCCCTTCAATTAAAATTTCTTATTCCGTTTAATTTTTTTTTTTTCCCAGATAGATGAATTAACAGCTCATTATCAGGGACTCTTTCAGTACACCAAGTCCCAGTGATCGCTTAAAGTTCCTACTGTGCCCATCAAAAGATTGTTTCTCTTTAATGTTGCGTATTACCTCATGAACTGGCCATATTCTCACCTTCTACTTATGTTTCTAATATTGTTCCTTTTTGTGTCCAACTTGTCATAAACAACACAAAATATGATTTTGTTTCAGGTATTGGCTTATATTCTAAAAAATCAATATGCTAAACTGTACTGTGAAGTTTACTGACTTCACACGCTAAGGGCATTTGATGCAGACTTTGTTATCAGGCTCATACAACTATTCCTCCCTCACTAATGTTAAGATCATACTGAGAGTTGCATGGTTTTGAGCATAAGCGGAAAAAAAAAAAAAAAAAAAGTATGAAATGTAAGGCTGTGAGCCTTAGCTGTGCTTTCTTGTTCATATTCATTCATGACAGACACAGGCTGTATTTTTCAGAAACAGAAGCGCTGTGGATGTTGTTGGATATTCTACCCTTAGCAAAATCAGATCACTTCTTAAAGATTACCAATTGGTACCTATGAGCAGAATTGCAAGTAGCCTTTGAAATTATCAGAAAAAAAAATTGAAATGTAGAAGGCTTCTCCTGGTTACGATAAAAAACCACGTTAGTCATGATGGATGTTTATTTTTATGTGTATGGTCATGTTTAATCATATGTTTACGGTGAAATGTAAACCCCCAAACAGTTCTGGGTGAATTATGATCCCATTAAGAAAGAAAAGCCCTCCTTGTTATTACTGCAGTTAAAAAAAAAAAAAAAAAAAGTGTGTGTTTAGATTTGCTGCTCTAGGAAGAAGCACTTTTCTGAAGAAAGACATTCACTAATATATTGAATGTTAAAAATAATATGTGCCATCTTAATTTTCAAAATGTCTGTGAAAGCATCAAAGTGATGATATGGGCAGGAAGGAGTAGCTATTCTGATCAGATGAAGGCTCAGTTTTCTGATCACACTGCATTTTAATTAACCGCTACAGTTGTACAGTTTGATAAGCTGTTATTCAAAGTAGTTATCTGGCATCTGAGCCAGATGCTGTTTTTTTTTTTTTTCTTTTTCCTCTATGTGCCCTGGTAGTTTCAGTGTAGCTTTAAAATTCACCATTCTCCTTGAAATAAGAAAACTACAGCAGTTGCTAGCATTGGTTTGAGAACTGCTGGTCACTGTTGAAACAAACCTGTAGTGCGTATATCAAGAGGCCTGGCTGTTTCAGGAGATGTTCCCTGGGGAATAGAGGGTAATTACTGTTTGTAGCAGCCTAGCATGGGTTGCTACAGAAAAGGTGTAGCCCAAACTCCTCTTTGGAGGTTCACAGGAAAAGGAGTAGGAGTGATGCTTATATGATGCAGCATGGGGATACTATGGCTAGATTTAACAAAAATGTCCTCACAGTAAGGGCAGCTGAGCACTGGAGCAGGCTGTGGAATCCTTGGAGAGTTGCAAAACTCTCATAATTGCAGGAATATGAATTGATGCAGCAAAACCATTGTGACAGTGAACAGGTTCCTGTGAAGATGTTGCACTGATGGGCACAGACTTCATTGTTGAAATTCAGTGTAAGTTCTCTGAAATTATTAGAATGAACTTTAGGAAGATTTTGGGCTCATGAAGTTGTGCAGTATGAGCCAGGTGGGGTTCTCTGAGGTTCTAAAGTATTTCTAGAATTTGACTAAGAAGTCCCTCTGCATATGGAGCACTCTTGAATGTATTTGAATATATTTGAGACTCATTATTCATGCAGGCAACAGTCTTCCCAATCATCTTGGCTTTCCAGTACAATTTTCCAGCAAAAAATACTTCTTGTGGAAATATTTACTCTGTCATTTTCTACTCTAAGATAGCTATATTAGGTCGGATGATTTTTTTTTCCATAAATATCTTTTTTTTTTTTTTTTTTTTCTTTTCTCCTTTTCCTTTTTCTTCTTATTTATTTATTTATCTATCTATCTATTTATTTATTTATTGGCACATCATTCCCTAAAAAATATGTCTGTGGAAAATCTGAGCTTGCAACTATATCTCCTGCTGTATCCTTCGTTATCTTCCTTGCCATTGCTCATTTTTTCATCTGAGGGGCAAAAGCTATTGGACCTATGTTGTAACTGAGCTCTTTGTAAAGTTCTGCCATTTTAGCACCAGTTCTGCCCTCTGTGAAGGATTTGAGGCTTTACAGAATTTAAGATTTTTCAGGAAGTCTTGTTCTAGCTGTTATCTCATGCATTACGATATTTAGAATGTAGATCCAGACAATCCAGATAATGTGGATACCTTAAGTTTTCTAGGCCTGTGTTTGCTGGAGCCTGGTTTACTGTCAGGCTGCTGTACTGCTAGAGCAGTATATAACTTACTTTATAATTCAGAACTATAACTTACAGTAAAGAAGCAAATTTTACTTCACAGTTTGCTGATGTCAGTTCTCTAAGATGAATTCTGATGACACACAACTAGAAGTGGTCTTCAGGATGAGTCTGGAGCAAATATCTGACTGTAGAGCTCTCAGAGTTCTTTCATAGTGATGATGATTCTGAAATTCTTTAAAAAAATGGCCAAAATCTGATTGAACTCAGGTAAGTTCTCATGCAATGGTAGGAAATTATTTAAGGGATCCCACTCAAAAAAGTTATATTTTGGGACCAACTATTACTGGTGGATTAAAGCAGAAAAGAATTAGGTATATATTCAAATCTAGAGAAATACAAGTTTTCTTTGACCTCATTCACATGTCTTTTGATCTACTTCTCAGTTGTAGATAAAATCCATGAAAAGCAGAGTTCAAAATAAATGGGTTTGGCTTGGTAATTGTCCCAACATGAGGATAATTAATCATTATTTCATCATCCAGTTGGGGAAACAAAAACTGAACTATGTTACTGTGGTAACTGCTCTCACTGACTACACATTTGGGAATATCATATTTTGAAAAAGACTCTTTAAATCATTTGTGGTACAAACAATGCTCTTCTTTCCTGTTTAAAAAAGGAAAGCCCTTAATTTTAATGTAAATAAGCCAACTGAAAAGCCAGTATTACTCTTTTAAAGTGTACTCTACATCACATCTGGTAGTATTGAACATAATTAATTGCAAGTGGAATGTAAAGGAATGGCATGCCAAAAGCCTTAATGTAATTCCGAATCATGCCTTATGCCAATGTCATTCCCTGCCAGTGTGAACTGACATATCCTGTAGATGGGGTTTGATGTATTCTGGCACCTAGAAGAAACTGTCAGTAGATTTCGGAGATTAAAATGAGAGAACAGGTGCACAACTCCTAATGGAATTTACCAACTCCAAGATAACACTTGCTAAGGGTTGTTTGACAACAAAAATAATTGTGTTCCAGGAGAGAATGGTAGCATTAGCTGGTAAGGAAACCAAAAATTTAAATTCCAGATACCCCCCTGGACTTATTTATCTGTGATCAACTTTCCTCCTTTTTTCCTTTTTCTCACTGCAGTCCTTCCCTCTAACCACTTTTTCTGATTTTCCCTGCCCTTAACACAGCAGTATTGAGAAGGATCATATTGAAGTTTGCAGAAATCTTACTGACTTTGAGAAGAGACAGATTCTTTACCAACCCTGTTTATCTAGAAGCTGTAGTCATGATTTCAGCCATGCATATACACTACTGAGCCTGATAATCTGCTCATTTGAGTGGACAAGTAGCAGAGAGTACTGGAGCTACTTAAAGTCAGGCTCAGAGCCCTAAGTCAGTCAGGGATGCAGTTCAGGCTCCAATTCCAACATTCTTCCTTAAAATGGAATTGCTTTTTCTCTTCTTTTTTTTGTTTCTTTCTTTCTTTGTTTGTATTGGAGCTCTGTGCTTAGTCTGGCAACCCTTTGGTGATAAAATAGCTTGAGGCCCTAGAAGAACCCTAGCATTACCTGCTGCAAGGGCATGCTGAGCCTGGACTGAGCTTAGAATGCATACAAGTATAACATAGACACAAGGAATATTTGTGCTGCAAGCCAACAACTCTTTTTCAGATTTGCCAGCAACAATTACTAGATCCCATTTTCTGGATGTGTCAGCTCCTGAGGAACTGGAAGGACAGTCCTTTGTGTGGAGGAGGCTCTAGAGAAGTAGTGCATTTTCCTCTGTTCTTATCGCTGCCGCAAGCAGTAAGCCAGTATGGATGAAAATATTCATCTACTTCTGGAGGGCTACAGTAAAAGTCCAGTTTTCCCTAGCCCTACCTTTTGTCTTCTCTACTTTAGGCTGCAGATCAGAAAGCTTTTCCCAGTCAAAAAAGCATTTATTTTTAATGTCTCAGGGCTTTCTGAATACATGTGCCGGCGTAGTAAAATTACATAAGAGATAGTTACATGAAAATAGGCCTTTTATATTTCATCTCAGATCAAGTTGTTGTAAGGAAGCATCAGCTGGCATGAACTCCTTCCAAAGACAACTTTTTCTACAGTTTTATGTTTCATCTCTGGCAGTGTGGACAGGTACATAAGACCTTAAGTTTGGACATTTGTGAAGCCTGTTCTTTTGGCAGCTGTTGAATCTTAGACAGCTCATTTCACCTCTCAGCTTTGAACATGACCTACAGAGGGCAGGGATTTTCTTTCCTTATGTGCCTAAGGGAATGCAGCCTTGACCTCAGGTGAGTTTTGACTTCCACATCTAGACAGTGTGTAAATGCTGTTCTAATAGGATCAGCTGTCTGGTGTCTTTTAAAATCAAGCAGATTTTCTCAATCTAGTGCAACGCCTGTATTATTTTCTCTTGAAATAGCGTAGGTTTCTGAGTGCAGGACAATATCTGTTCCATTGATTTCAGTATGATGGTCAGTTATTTGTAGTGCTATTTTTTAAGGTAAATGGAATAAGAGCAATGGAATAAGAGCTTTGCTACCTGAATTCAAGTATCTAATTTGGCAACAGTGATCACTTTGTGTTACCTCTGTTGTGAATGTGAAATAGCATGAGCTGTGCTTTAATTACTGTTTTATTTCTGCTTCATGGTACACATGCGTTTGACTTGAATTGCTGAGTAGTTTCTACAGTAAGATGTGATTCTGCTTTAAATCTATGAGTCCTTCAGAAAATGATATACAGTGGCATTATAGGGAAGTTGGATACTCAAAAGGCAGTAAAGTCTTGATTTAGGTTAGAACCCCATAAATAATGTTGCCTTGATAGGTTGCTGAAGAACAGCTAATAAAAACAGTAAATTGTTCTTCTAATTCTGTTCAAAATACTAGTCCTGTCATATATCCCTAATCCAACTACTTTAACAACAGTTAGGAGCTGAATTAGGAATTTATGAGAGGAGCTTGTGGTAAAAGCTGACAGAGAAGTATGGGTACAGCTTTTTGTCTCCATTGCCTTGTTGCAAAGAACACTGCTGCCTTCTTCCCAGTCTTGATGACTACCATTTTGAGTCTTTTGGTACAGCAATCCCCAGCCCAACTCTTTGCAAAGGCACTTGTCAAAGGGAGGGTTTCAGGAAAGTCATGCATTACAGCAAACAGGATGTATCTGGTTCTATGATGAGCTCCAGTATTAATCTTTTCTGTGTGACCTTCAGGAAACCACTTGACCTTCATAGAATCATAGACTGACTTAGGTTGGAAGGGACTTTAAAGCCTACACAACTCCAACCCCCTGCCGTGGGCTACTTGACCCCCACCAGCTCAGGCAGCCCAGTGCCCCATACAACCTGGCCTTGACTGTCTCCAGGATGGGACATTCACAGTTGCTGTGGGCAGCCTGTGCCAGGGCCTCACCCCTCTATGGATAAAGAGTTCCTTCCTAATATCTAACCTAAATTTCTCCTCTTTTGATTTAGAGCTCCTTTTAGTTTAGAGCTTTTTGTCTCCAATCCAGCAGAGAAATAAACGTGAAATCTGGTCATGGTTTTTGAACTGAAGCTTATTTTCATCTGAGAAGTGCCTACTTGATGGTACTGAAAAGTTAACAAAATATGTCCAAGTTTGAGAAATTATGTAAAAAATAAAGCAGAAACAATTTTAAAAATGTTGTGTATTTTGGCATTTTTATGGGTAATGTGTTTATTTCTCTATCTTAAAATCTATTTATGATGAAGATAACAAAAAGCCTAATGGAAAGTACCAGGAGGTAGATGTACCTCAGAGAAAGAAGGAGGCTAGCATGACTGACTTTGATACTGCCTCGAGATGACATTTTTAGATTTTTTTTTTTTCTGCAGCAATATGTATCATAAATATATGAATGTATCTTACTTCAGCATCTGAGCAGTGTGTTCAAAATTTATGATTTTTTTTTTTTTTTTTTTTCCAAAAGCAGTTCCTTTTAAGCACGTATGGAAAAAAAAAATCTGGCCATTTTCTGAAGTACGTGGAAATGCATTCTTTGGAAAATCTTTTCTTTGGTCCTAAAGGAACGAACCACTCAGCCAGTAACAGAGCTACCCACACAACAAACAACGCTAAATTAACCATTTAGTAATTGGAAGCAATGAGTGACGGAGCATACCATGACTTCTCAGGTTTGATAAAGAATTTGTTTTCAATTTAAATTGCATCTCTGCTTGTGATGTCCTTTCTCCACCCACACTGCTCAACTGATACTTGCCTGCTGAGGCAAAGCCATCTATCCCTGGTGCTGCTCATTACAACCTGCATACACCATGCTCTCAGTGAACAAGTGCTGAATACCCTGAACATAAGCAATGTGTCTGCATTCCTATGTGTTGATGAATTTCTCTGTTATGCTGATGATGTGTTATCTTCCTAGCCGCTGTGGCAAGGCATGCGATTTTATATGCTGTGTCTATAATACCAGCCTGTTCCCACAAGAATCAGTGACAGCCAGAAACAGGGAATGTGTTTGCATTAAATCAGAGCATGCTGGAGTTAAAGTCTGTCACTTCATGTGGCTCTGGCTCTTGGTGTTCCCTACTTGAATGTCTCTTTGAAAAATGATTGCTTTAGCATGCGGTAATGCAGGAGATGCTGCACTGTGGTACTTCAAAAAAGGGATTCAAGTTCTGCCCATTTATAGCATATGGCAGCTTCCTGCAGGCCATAAAAAGTTTTTTGCAGTGACGCACGTTGGCCTCAAAACACATATTGTCTGTGATGTTTGCACTGCACTTTTAATCTCGAGGAATATTTGTCTGATATCTTTTTGGAAACTAGAGAGGCAGAGATCAAACAAGTAAGAACACACCAGGAAAGGATGAGGCCTAGTTTGAGCTCTTGCTCCAGAAACAGTGTTTACACTTTGAATGAAAGTCTCTGGATCAAATGCAAGAGCAGCAACAGGAGCCTTTAGTCTGATGACTAAAAGCCTCCAAACGTTGGATGTGGCTCTGGGGCCTGTCCAGATCATTGGGTCAGGAGCACCATTGCCATGTGGAAAGCTTCACTCCTGTGTATGGGAACTGCTGAGTCGTGGCCTGAACCTCTGATTGATCACCTGAGGTGAGCCATGAGTCAGCCACAGGAGCACAGGTGAAGGAAGGGGGGGTGGAGCCTGGCTGCACCTCTCCTAGACCTATTTAAGAGCTGACTGCTAGTGGGGAAGGATCTCTTCTGGAGATCTGCTCTGCTGGAGTTCTGTAAGTGAGCCCAGGATAGGGGTAAGCTTTCTATCTGTTCTCTCTTTGTTATTGTTATCTGCTTTGCCAAACTCTCTTGTTTATTTTGTAATTATAACATCTTAATATTCATTGATTATGCACTCCTGCCTATGGGCCAAACCCATGACGATTCAGGCACCAAGGGGATCAGGTGATAGCTGTGTGAAGATTTGGTGTCTACTATTGCACAGTGTTCCATTTTGATTTTTTTAACGTAGGTATGACTCTTGATTCTTGGGCATTTTTTGTTAAACTGTGGAAAGTTTGCTCTTTGTTGTTTCAGGTAGTTAGGCTGTGTTATAGGCTGACGTCTTACATGCTCTGATGTGATTATTTTTACTGCTGAGCCTGAGGTTTGTAAGCTCT
Organism: Centrocercus urophasianus; assembly: GCF_019232065.1. Classification (NCBI taxonomy): domain Eukaryota; kingdom Metazoa; phylum Chordata; class Aves; order Galliformes; family Phasianidae; genus Centrocercus; species Centrocercus urophasianus. The sequence goes on along the minus strand of NW_024884475.1, from coordinate 42,219,837 downwards.
TTATCAGATTGCCTATGTTATGGTACTGAAAAGTGATATGTTATATTGCAGTGGGCTGTGAAATCTGAAATGAGCATGAGAGCTACCACAGTGACTGAAAGCTTGCAAAACATGAAATATCTTATGACTTCAACTTTAAACAAATTCTCTATTATTTCGAAAGAAATTATACGCTATAAGTGGATCAGCTTTGTGATATCTGATTAAGTTTTGTTGACGTCAGTCATGGGACAGTGTGCTCCCATTGTCTCAGTCCTCAATATTTTCTTGGCTTCTCTCAGATCTGTAGGCATGCATTGAGACAAATGTATTCAGTTGGCTGCTTCCAATCAAAGCACGAGCGTGTTTATCTCTGTATTAACACTGGGTGTCATGTTAATCTTCAAGTAGTTTTTCCTCAGATGGTGATAGCTTCAAATCAGATTATTGTATAAAAATCTACTGCTTTGAAATGCTTCTTTAGATGTTTTATATTAATTCCATTATAATAGGCCACAATCATGCAATTGTGATGGTAGTAATTTTCACTGCTTATATAGAAATTTAAGATAGCTTGGCGTATACCCAGAAAATACTTCTTCAAACACAAATAGCCATCAGCTTGTATAATGTTGGTAACCATAAATGTTCTACAACCTTCTAAAAAGTGCAACAGAGCAAAATCACTGTAGATTTGGGGGTGGGGAGAGATGCTTTTTAACATTTGCAACATTCCTTAATGTTACATTGAATACAGGATTTCTTTAACAGGGATCTAAAGGGAACACGTTCAATTGTGCTGATAGAGCATTAGAAAACTGAAATAACTTATAAGATATCAGCTAAGACTGAAATAACATCAATGGATTGTAAAAAGCCTTCAATACCACACTAGCAGGCGAAATAATTCAACACATTGCATTGGTACAGAACACTTCAATGAGACAATGAATAAATTTTGCAGAAAATAACAGTGTAGAGAGTAGTATTGTCAGCCTAGGCTCTGACATTTTCTAGTTGAAATTCCCACTGATTTAATGTCAGTTAGCATTTTCAACTGCAACTCCTACAGGAGCAGCAATAGGAAAGCCCATTTGTGCTGACGTCACTTTACATCCAGGGCTTGTATGTCTAGCTGCTGCATCCATCTGGCTGCCCAGACGAATAACCATGTGCAGAACATCTGCCTTATTTCAAAGCCAGCAGAGAGATGGGTATCTATTCAGTGGTCACGTGCAGCGACATCTTCCAGTGAGGATGCTGACATAACCTGCAGGCAATATATCGGAGCTCTGGAAGGCAGTGGTGTAGTTGTATGAGTTTCATAGCGGCACTGATGGTACTGCTCATTAGAACTGCATTTGAGAAGGCAGCTAAATTGCTTCCAGACCCAAGGCCATTCATAACTGGTTGACTTGGATTTCTTTACTTTGTCTTCCCTCAGCCTTCCCTGTTCTCTCCTAAGCCTGACTCTTAATTCACTGATAACTAGTTTATTTAGATGCTGATGCTACTGTTGTATCGATGACAAGAGGTCTTGTGTCCCACAGTTCAAGTGGCATTAGCAAGCACTGACTTGCTGTACCTTAAGATGCTCAAAAATGGAGAGCTCTGAGCATAGCGTCCCTCTTTTTGGTACAGGGAGGAGGATGGCAGGAGATGGAACGGATACAAAGAGCTGTTATTAGAAAGTCATCATATTAGCAAGTCAAGTACGGGCCCAGAGAGCCACTTGTGGTGATGGAGAAGCTGCAGGTCTGGAGTAGGGAAGAAGGAGATGTGTGATTTGGTCCAGATGATGATATGACATATATGTTGTTCTTTAGGCTAATGAACATCAGTTTTTCAGGCTAATATATTATCGGTGAAGAGGAGAGATGAAATAATGAAAAAAGATGGATAAATTCCTTCATTGTACTGTAATTTCATGGTCTTCTGCCTGAAACCTGGGCTTTCCTCAGTCAGGAACATCAGTTATATAGACAATTTCCATCACTTATTAGTGGCATCCATGACAAAATAGGAATTTTTGTTCAGGACCTTTTCTTTATATTCTTTATTCTCATGATCAGAGGAGAACACTTGGCCAGTCTTTTTGCCTGGGCAGATTGGGAATGCTTTCAGCATCCTGCAGATAAAAATAGCCATTTTCATACTTATAGCTATCTTTCATGCCTGTAGTCTGTAAGTATACTTGTTTCTAACCCTGATAGTATAAGGGAATAAATGCAAACTGTATGTGTAAATGCTGATGGGATCCTGGGTTGGTGCTTAGGGATATGCAGTTGTTATTTAATATTACTTTTCAAAACAGAAAGAACCAGGGGCTGCTTTCTCTCTTCTGTCAGTCTGAACACTTGCGAGAGAGAGAAATCTCTACTTTCTTGCTCTGCAAACAAGCTTCTTGTGAAACCTTCAGGCAATGGAAAGCCTAGGCTTTGAGAAAAAATTAGAGGGTGACAAGTAAATCAATGACATGAGACTACCGCTGGTTAAAGAGGTAGTTTGCACTGCTGCAGCAGACACACCCAGCCCAGGAACAGAGACAGACTATTTAAGGGATGAAGCCCACACATCCTGCCTTTTTTTCTGTAGTTCTGGGGTCTAAGTTGCTTTTGGTTGTACTTTTTTTTCCCAGTGCTCTTAAGGAAGAATTATCGTGAGCTGACAAACTGATGCTTGTCCTGCTCAATCCTACTTTCCTCAGGAGTAAAAATTCTCACTAGTGTAAGTGAACAAATCTGTTTTTGAATTGTACGATGCCGTATACAATGCAGAGTTACTAAAAATAAATAAAAAGTCATTATTGAAAATGTGTTTAAACCTGATTAAACTTTTTAAGGCTCTGATCCTTTGAAGCATTTTCTCACAGGCAGCTTCAGAGCCCATTGGAAATCTGCAGAATCTCATTGTCTGATATAATGCAAATAGTATTATATGCAGCATCAGTAATACAATGTTTTTCTAAGCACATAGAGAAATTGCACTTAATTAGAACTAAACTTTAAAGAAACTGAAATATCAGATGGGATACAGCCTAGAAGAGGGCTTTTGAGTAGTTCCTTTCCATACTGCTGTGGCACTTGCTCACGTTTAACTTTTACTGACAGTTTGCATTTTAAATATTTCCTGTACACAAGCAAAGACTGTGTATACGCAGAACAGCATACCATGAAAGGGCTTTGTGGAATGAGAAAAATGTTTATTGTCATTTTCTCTTTATGAATTATTGTTATCGTTGGATCCAACAGCACAACATGTAGTAAAACTGTGGCAGTGTTTATCTGAGAAAACCAAGTCTGTAAGAAAAAGTGGAAATGTATGGTTCAGTAACTGTGTCACTTTCAAAGCCTTAAGAATGATTCTCCTTTAATAACCTGAGGAGATCCAACGTTTCTTCCAACTGTCTTAACTACAGGGTGAGGCTTTAATTTTTTCTTTTTAATTTCTCTTATTCTTAAATGGATACAAAACTGACATTGAAAAACATGAAGAAGAAAATGTTCTTCTCTGTAATAGCACCATCCTTGTTCCTATAATGTGGTGATGAAAATTTAGGAACTTCAAGAATTCTAATGAGCCTATTTGTGAATCTTTTATATGTAATTATGTCTTCTCAGAATTCATCTCTAAATTTCCTCTCAAATTAGGGTGAAAATTCTATTTTTCCTGTGAAGTGATCTGAAAAGTGTTGTTTTAGTTCTTTATTTTTTCTCTTCTGAAGGTTTAAACACTTCATCAGTGTAAAATGTGTGAGGTTTTCCTTCCTTGCCATTTTCTGAAAAAAATATCCCTTAAAAGGTATACTAGCAGCTCTACTTGTAGTAGTGAACAACTATTCATATAAAAAGTATCAATGGTTTTTAATATAACTATCTTAGCTTAGATGTGTTTAATAGCCTGTCCCTGTGCAAAACAATTCCTTTCTTTTCACTCTTCCTCTCTGTTTAGTTCTTCCCCTGTCTAAAGATGGTATAAGGGCTTTGAATTGCAAAAAAAGATGAGGTCTGATCTCCTGTGAGATCACCACCAAACCAGACTCCTGGATCCAGATTCTAACTGTGCTCTGCTCTTTGAATGCTCTATGAGAAAGCAGGAGAAGGAGATATTGAGGCAGAATCTGACTCCAAACAGAAGAAGAGCAACTCGACCAATTTTGACATGAATAAATGTCGTCTTACATCTCTTAGAGGTCCTTTAGATGTCACAGCAGATTCAATTGTAATGTATGTTCCCATAGCAACTCCTGTGGTTCTTGGCCAGTTTTGTTTCTGCAGACATTTATTAACTTTTTAAGCTTAAATGCAATGGTGATGAAATATATAGTGTCCTTTAAGCCCAGCTAAAGGAGAGGGTACAAAAATGATAAAAGCAAGTTGAAAAAAGAGAAAAGAACACAAAGCAAGCAGTTTTAGGGATGTGCAGCTGAGATAAAAGAGTCAGAGAGAGGTACTGTAACAGTATGTCATAAAACATTGTGGGCCTCCCTCCAAGTATTTGTTTTATGTTTAAAATTACCAGAGGTTATCCCAGGAGTACGATAAGTCACTGGTTATGGTTATGGGAGTGTTGTTGGCTTTTGTTAAGTCTCCATTTTGTATAGAAACAGTAGTTTATAAACAACAGCTTTGCTTTTGGACTTTGTAGGTACAATAAGCTTGTTTAAACTGTTCTGCAAATAGCTTCCCATGCACAGCCTTTCTGCCCAGAGTTCCCAGCTATGCTCATGTTTGACAGCCATAGCAAGTACGTGGGAAGAGAAGATGACACCAGCTTCCCTCAGAGACACAGCTCTGCATCTCTGCTTGAAAGTCCTCTCTGCCCCGGGTTGGAGAAAAAAACTGTGAAATGTCACCTGGTTTCCTATTTTTCAAGACAATTCTTCCTGTAAAAGTAGGAATAAGAGGGATGAGGGCTTTTTCTGACTGTTGCCAACTGTAGCATAAGGAATATACATCTTGTGGCTGACACTGTATTATTGTAGCACACAATGCAGTGGATAAGATACAGCAGAACAGTTCATATGAGTATGCAGTCTCTTTACTAGAGGGCTAAGAATTTGAGACACTGAAAGATGAGAGCACACGCAGGTCCATAAGAACTGTGTTGGATTTACTTCCTCTGTCATTAGGAAAAGTTGGCAATACAACGTTAATGCAGCTTAATGAGACATGTGGGAGGCAAGCATAACCACATTCTTACAGTCATTCTTGGCTGTAAGTTAAAATCATGTGTGAAAGTTTAATGAGAATTACCATGGTCCACAGCATTTCATGCAAATTTTGCGCTGAGGAGTTTTCCCCAGCTGATAAACTCCCACCGGGAGGAGCTTGCTATATCCTACCAGCATATCACTGTCTATAGTACAGATTTTCCCTAGTGTATTTCATCTCTGCAACTGAAACCAGCACTTCTGTGCTGTGGCAAGCTCCAGCATTATCCTATTGCTCACAGGAGATAGGGCCAGTTTCCTTGTTGGCATGAGCTTGCTTTTTCAGATGATGTGGAGGACACTTGAACAGCTTTAATGCTTCATCACCACAGTGAACTTATGATGGAAGGTGAATGGTTATTTGAATGTCATACTGTGTTTGGGCTCAACCACTTTCTAGAGCTAAGCTACCTGGTTAACACTGGCAGTGTCCTCCAGTTCTCTCAGTTTTACCTCTGTCATCCTCTGGTGGCCATCTCTTAACTGTACACTTGCACGTGTGCTAGTGAGGACAAGGTCAATGGTAAGTTTCTTGCACTTGGAAGTAAAAATACTAAGAGTTTTGTGAATCTGAAAACTTAAGTTTTTGTATTTCTTTAATAATATTCTTTCCTTTATTTATTTCTATTTCTTTAAACACTTGTCACTGTCCATCCAGTTGCAGGGTAACAGGACATTGTAACTACACCAGAATGTTTTACTGAAGTGTAAAAAACAAAGAAGTGAGTTATTGATACCTATAAAATGGTACCCCATGTCCTAAAGCTAGCAAGCAGTTTGAACTTCATTAAAATTGATATAGAATATAGAAAATAAATAAACCCTTATCTTAAAACAGCAGCCCTGGTCTCCTTCAGGGCAGCCCAAATACCTGCTACCTTCTGTTGAGACCACCTTCTTACTAGCCCCTTAATTGTTCTTAGTTCCTCATAATTATGGTTTTCAGGAGATAATGTATTAAACGTGTAGATGCATTAAATATTCACCTATATACTACACAGTGTATTAACAGCATAAGCTGATCAGCTGATAATGTATTACAAATGGCTTCTCTATGAGCCTTTCTAATAAAAAAGGTCAGTGATTGTTATACCATTTTGTATTTTGTTTTTTAGTAGTATTCAAAAGGAGAAGCAAGTTAGAGAAATTGTGAGTGGGATTTTAAATCTTTAGGTTCTGTAATACTTGCATGTGTGTTTATATATATATTACATACATATATATATTGAGATTATATATATATATATATATGGGATTTCTGAGTCCTCCTGTGTTTAGCAGTGTCACAGAGGAAATTACTGCCACAGAAGGTTGTACTATAAAGTAATGTGGAAACATATATAAAGATATAAATATATTTCAGGGGAAAAAATAAAGCTTGAAACAATTTTATGTGTATTTAAGGTTTAAGAATAAGAGCTGAGAAACTTTGATTCCCCCCTAAGGTTTCCAGGCATCACATCTAGAATTACTGCAGCTCAGACTTTTATTCCCATTGTGTTTCAATCTCTATTAGTGACATTCAGGCAAGTGGTATTGCCCCATTGCTCACACTACTAAAAAGCAGTCATTTTGTTTCAGTGGTTTTGTTCTAAACAAGCATCTATTTCAAGATGAGAAACAAATAAGCTACCTCCACAACCTGGTGCCCAGCTCCTTGGATTATACAGAGATAAGTGTGTATGACAAGGCCTCCAGATTTTTTCTACATCAGGCTCTCAGCATCCTGTGAGTTGAAAGGTGCTTTAGAAAATCACTTCCCACCTCTTGGGACTGACATTGAATCAAAAGGCCAGAGAGTTGGCACACAGCTTGAAAGGTATTAGACAGGATGCACTGTAGAGCAGAAAGTCATAGTGAAAAATTTGCCTTCAACTGATGGGAAAGTCCGTAAAAACTCATCCACTTCTGTGCTCTTTGGGGTGCTCATTCATTACCAGGTAAAACACCAAACCAATGCAGGGCACCTGGATCTAACCACAGCTGCCTTCCTCTTTTGAAAAAAGTGTTTGAAATTACATTCTTAACAGAATGTTAATGTAGATTACTTTGAGAATTCCTTTGAATAAGAAATGCTGTTTTGGAAGGCAATCTCATCTGAAAGAGAGCTGTTTCTTAAGGCTCTCATCTGATCTGACATAGAATGGCTTGGGTTGGAAGGGATCCCAGGGATTATCAAGTTCCAACCTCTCTGCGACAGGCAGAGTTGCCAACCACTAGATCAACTGCTAGATCAGATCGCCCAGGGCCCCATCCAGTCTGGCCTTGAACACCTCCAGAGACGAGGCATCCACAACCTCTCTGAGCAACCTGTTCCTGCACCTCACTACTCTCTCAGTAAAAAAACTTCCCCCTGCCATCCAATCTAAATGTCCCCTCCTTTAATTTAAAAATTTCCCCTTTGTCCTATCACTATCTACCCTTGTAAAAGGTTGATTTCCCTTGTGTTTATTAACTCCCTTTAAATACTGGAACCTGTGCACATTCAGTCTCATGAGCTGGTCTTAGACTTGCTTCGCCTTTACGGTGATCGAGTGTTTGCTCCTCTAGTTTCCTCTTAAAGGTGTAGGGGTGTGAGGTTCAGGAATGTGAGGGTCCTGGCCCCTCTGCTATGTTTGCCTCTTGCTATTGAGTGTGAGCCCATTGCTAACTTTTTATGCTACTGAGTCCAGGTTGTCTCAAATTACCCCTTTGTTAGTTGCCCACCATTATGGAAATGTTTTAAATGTTCTGTCCAATCTCCATCCCACTTTTATCTTCCTGCTCCTACTAACCCTCAAAACGTCCCTCCACTACCAGCTGAGGCAAGGAGTGCATATTGCAGTCATCACACACTTGGCCTGTTCTGCTCAGTAGTCACTCTTGTGCTTTAGTTAACATTCACTACCAGAAATTTATTTCTAGACCAAAGGTGGGTATACTGTAATTAGAATCCTTCTGTAAATGAGGGATGTATCCTCTAATGAGTAAGTAGGATACATACACTGCTATGTTCCTTGCATAAATATGAGTACTCCTGTCTTATCACAAAATAGGCCAATTAGTTTTGCTGTTGTTGGTGTGTGTATGTTTTAACAATGAAGCATCCCTCCATGAAATCCTCCATTTTTCTGCTAATTTTATTTATTACAAGCATCTTTCCTATGACTTGGCTATAAAATACTCAAAATTTTATCCTTTATTCTGTTGTGGATGCATTCTTGTTATGTAATCTGATAGTGCCTTCCAGAGCCATATGTGTGAGTGTTGCTTCAACAAGTGACCTGTGCTTTGTGCCATAGTGGGGCAGGTGACAGCACAACAGGTGATTTGCAACAACGCTGTACAACCCAGGCTGGGATTTTCTGCTTGCAAGACAAATAAATGAATCTGTTTTGTGACACGTGCCCCATCCCTGGCAACAGTAGCAGAGCTGTAAGCTACCCTGATTCCTTTTCTTTGTAGAGTGAAGGGAACGGAGAAATATGATAGAATGACATTGTTTCAGCCATTGTTGTCCCTGAACAGCTTCTAAAAGCCACTGGAGGGGTAGGTGAGGATTCTGTCTGCTAATGAAATAGATGCTTCTAACACTAGATATTCTTCCCTTAAAACATCATCTTCAAGATGTTGAGTTTGTTGCTGAGGAGGTCTTTACAGGCTAAATGTACACCAGCTTTGAAGGCTAAAAAAAAAATGATTTTAAATCTTTTGAGAGATCTTGTGAAATTAATTCCCAACACTGCATCCTGGCTGCCAGAATTTCATGTAAATATCCTTGGATTTTAGATCTTCAAACACTATTATATTTTTTGTATATGCATCTATAGAATATTTACTAAAAACTAATTCCGTTGTTCAGGTGACATATGTATTGTTGGATTTAGTTTCCACTTCACATTTGTTTGCTGTGGAAGTATGCAGGTGTTTGAGGATTTTTTGCCGTGCCTATCAGCTGTTAACTCTTCTAATGTAACATTTTAGACTGAATATGGATAGGTCTCAGGCATTTTTGTATGAAAATCTGGCTAAAAACGCAGTTTCCAACAGGTAGGAAATTCCATCCTTCCTTTCTGAAGCACACTTTGATATGATTAAAATGTCTTATTTACAGTCGCCTGGGAGGTCCCAGCAATGGCAGCTGAGTTGAACAGAAGACTAAGTGGGTATGCTTAAGCAACTTCACAATGCCATGTAGACAGTGGAAATCAGTAGGGGCACTTCTGTACATCTAGTCCTGAGACAAGCACAGCTCGGAGGTCAGACCATGCAACAAAATGTTTTGTACTTGACATTATCCCTCAGTACTCAGTAATTTCATTTGTCTTTTCTAAGATTTAGGTGTGAAAAACATTAAGCTTCTCAAAACAGATGAGGGCTGTGCACCAGAATGCCCTGCTAAAACTTGCAGGAACCCGACCAACCAGCTCAGCCCATTTTGCACAGGGGCTTTAATTAAAGACAGAACTTTTTCCTTGAGTTGAACAATAGTATATAACACAGCTGGAATGTCGTTTTCAGATAGGTAGTGGTGGAGTTAGTGCAGAGGTCAACTGTTTATCAGGGAGTTATTTTTTATCTTTATGGCCACAAATATGCCACCTGAGATCTGTGTCTGGTTATTAGCTGTAGCAGCGCTGCCCTGTGTTCAGTCTAAATAGCCTAAATAGAGTGGATGGAGCATAGATTTTGGGACGTGAATTCAAAGGCCCAAAGCCAATGCTAGCAGAAGAAGGGAGACTGCAGAGCCAGCCAGTAGTTTGGTGTAGATTCTTACATGGGTCTAGCGCTAATTGATTTGCCCAGAGGCTTACCAAAAGAGTCCTTAAAAGTAAGTGATCTCAACAGTGCCATGCCTTAATTATACAACCACCTCAGCAGTAAAGTACAAATACTGCAAAGAAGGAGAGATCAAACAGCACTGCACACGAGCTTTTCCTGCCCCTCCAGAAGAAGACTGTGACTAAGCTCACTAAATAATTTATATTTAATTTCTTTGATAAATTTTGGCTGTTTTCCATTAGCGAAGTGTTCAAAACATGACAGTTTTCTCAAAGGTACTCAGAATTACTGACTGAATAGTTCTGTAAATAATCCTTAGTCTTAAGCTTATTCATGAACATTTCTTTCTAATGATAAATGTCAGAAAGGAAAACAACTTTGACTGGACACCTATCATAGAGTATATTTTGGTGTCCCGATAAAATTCATGAGATATTTTGGATTTTAAGTATGCAAAATTTGAGCTTCATCTTTGGTAAGTATTCTGCAGTATTCGCTATTCTGAAGCAATGAATCATGTAGATAAACTAATTTGCAAGTTGGAATAAATATCCCATTGGAAGGCCCACTTGCTTTGATGTGTTCTAGCTTTCAACCCATTCGACTCTGTCCCTGCTAGCCACAGTGAAGTTTGAGGTAGTCAGCCGATCTCATGCTGTTGAAAATAACAGAGCAAGAGTCACAAGAACCCACTGACTCTACTGCTTTTGCATAAACCGTAACCTGCATAGATGTCAAACAAACATAAACACAGCTGAAGATGTAAAGCTACTTCATCTGTTCCACTTGGTTTTGCTCCCTGCTCCTTGTTAATCCCCTCTCACTCAGTTTTATGCTACTCAGCATATCCATGCTCTCTGTTTCTTTGGTTACATTTTATACTAGAGCAGGTGACTTATACACTATACAAGCTATGTACTCCACTTAGTGCACAGTTGTGAGCCTCTGACCTTAATACCTGCCTCAGAGAACTGGAAGGGGGAGTTGAAGGAATACTTAAGAGATGGATGATGCCAGATGCCTGCTGTTGAAGGGTAGATTTGGAGTGATGGATTTTTTGTGGATTGTCTTTTGACCTGCTTCAGACGTCCACCTTAGGCAAGCTAGATACAGTGGGAGAGAGGTGGCAATGCCACTCTCACTCCGATTTCACCATTTATCTGTTTTTAAGCTGTTTTTGAAATTGAAACTGTCCTTCTGAAGTGCCCAGAAGTTTTGCGATGCATGAGGAATACTTTTGAACGTTAGGCTGTCTTTAAGTATCAGAATAATGAATTTAGGGTTATATCAGAGTTGTTGTCTTTAGTATTGTTCTTTCCCCTGAAATTTTTAAGGCATTTGCCCCACACCTGAGTGATCTGGCTAACTATTAAAGTGTATGGGTTGTTACAATCCTTTAGTTAAAATAGTTAACTGGGAGAAGGACAGCTATGCTGGCTGTATTTTTGAGAGAGAAGGGAGTTGTGCTTATACACCACCTTTATCATTCAGAGTGGAAAACTGTGGTTGCTCTTTTGGCTCTAAGGATCTCTTGTTTACAAGGCAAAAACATTCTGGCTCCTTGCTTTAACTAAGAACAGAGAATGCTCTGTTGCAAGACTCTGCCTGTCCTTTTTGCTCAGCACAGGGCTCTGTTGTGTTTCTTCCCTTTCTGACCTAATTATCTGGTTGTTTTGAACCATATCTAGTTAAAAAAAAAAAAAAGTGGATGACACCAGAGGAAAAGGGACTAGGAGATCTCTAGGACAGGACACGCCAAATCTGTAACATCCTTTAATCTTACTCCTCATTTACATTCATGCTTTCTGCATGGCTCTTTCCAAGTTTCCATGGACTTGGGGAACTTTCCTTCCGTGCTCTCACAGACAGTAAATCTGGCTCTTTGCAAGATTTATAGATCTGGTTTAACTTACCCAGTCCTTCTTTGCTAATCTGTGCTCTTTCTGAGCGGTTTAACTAAATTTAAAAGCTAAATCACTGGCATGACTTAAGTAAATTGTTAGGAATTATGCTTGATTTTTGCTTGGTGTCGTAACAAAATTCAATGTAGCCAGTGAGAAATCAGAGGTTCCTAATAATGGCATTAAACATTTTGCAGTCTGGTGTGGCTGTTGCCAGGGAATCGTGTTCACTGTTCATTTAGGTCGCATTAAAAATCAAGCTCATGTGTAGAGTGTATCCATCTTACTCTATAGCTTGGGCAAGCCGCTGATCCTGAAATAAAGTTGAAAACTATAATAGTAGAGCAGGTGGAAGTCTGTGTTGCTTATTTGTATGAGAATTTTGATCAAAAATAGGCCATTAGCAATGTTGCTTCTTTCAGCTATGTTTTGCAAAAGAACTACAGTTTATTTCAATGCTATTTGTTTGCAACAATTCATGATAAAATCATTTCACTAGCCATTTTTTTGCAGTTTCTGAATGTTTTTGCATCAAAATAAATGGGATTTACTCATTTTATCTCAGCCCTTTATTCTCTTGCCACTTTTTTTTCTGGAGAGAGGCAGTTAAAAAACAAGAAGTAGGTCGTACCCATCAAAACAAAGTGAACCATATTTAAAAGAACTCTTTATAAATTAAAGCAGTCTGTGAAAAGATTCCAGCATTGGAAATCATCTTTGAACTGTTAATTTTCTCTATAAAATTTAATTGTCCTTTTTGACTAGCCTTTTTCTGCAGTCAGTGAGCATGCACAAGTATCTCTAAATAAGACAAATTTATGTTCTCGGTGTTTGCCTGACTTAGAAATAGATCTTAAGTTATACTGTTGTACAGATTTCAATGCACATTGTCACAGTATGAAATTTTTCTGGGATTGCAGGCCTGGTGTTGCTAAATGAAGCATTTAATTAGTAAATGTTGCCTTTAACTTCATATACTACGAGAAATAGAAAAGAATTCCAGGAGATAATTTTTCCTAACGTCACTGTAAATTACTGCTAGTGAACAATATCTAATCCCCTCTGAAACCCCAGTTTCTGGAACCAGTGGCAGAACGAGACAGCTTCTAACTCAGTTGGGCAATTTTGCACATCCTGTGATTGTGCATCAATCACATTTCTCAGCAAGTGCCCTCCAACAGGTTCAACTAGGAAAATGGATAAGCTTACATCGACAAGATGAACAGGTCTAACTGGGGTACTCATGTACTATGTATTCCCTAACAAAAAAACCTCAAAAAACACCTCACATTTATTTATTCACCTGCTTACTTATTTACTGTATATCTCTCTCTTTATGTGAATGCTTTCTGCATGTTTCATGGGCACCCTGTGTGTTTTTTCCTCCACCATCAAATCCCTAAATGTATGTTTGCAAGCAAGTGGTGTCTCCTGTGGGTGTAAATAAGCAGAGCTTCTGTGACTGCCTTAAGAGGTAAAACGTGTCTCCCTCCTGTGCAGACCAGTGAAACTGCAATGAAGTGAATAGCTTACCATTTCCTCTCTTTCTTAAGAGGGAGAGGCAAAATGCTAGTTCCCTTTGTAACAATCTGTAAACACTGAAAATGTACACTTTTCATATATCAATGCCCCTTTAATGGCTGCCTGTAGAAGGATCTGAAACAGCCAATTCTTCCCAGCAATTTGCTTTGTGAAGAGAGAGTTGATAAGGACTTTCAATAAAGTAGAGAAGACTGCTTTTCAGAAGACAACTATCTTCCTCTTCCAATTTTCAGGTCAAAACACTTTGTACTGATGAATTTTTATGAGGGTATCATGACCCTCCTGTGGGATTAATTCTTCATCTTTCTGTTTCTTGCTAAGTGAGTAGGAATGAAAGGAGATAGGAATCCCACTCCCACCTAGTTATGGCCTTCCACTGGATTTAAAATGCCACTTCCAGAGTGGTGTAACCACAGGTTCAGGAGGATGTGGTGATGTGCATACCTAAGTCACTGCTGTCTGTACCTTTGTGCTTTTCTGGGCAGGAACTGCAATCATCTCATAACGTGAAACAAGTTTTGGTCCCCTGCTTGCTCAGCTGAGGATGCAAAACCAATCCACTGTATCTCACTGTCCTGTTTCCTGGGAGTCTGCTGTTTGTCAATGCTAATTGCGAAGATGGCAATGTTTGATTCATTGGGAGATAAAAGAAGCAGATGGCATGTTCTTTTATTAAAAGCCAACCCACTCCTTCTATTTGCTGTACCTCTTTGTGCCTTTGTTAGGATTTACATTTTAAATGATTAGGGATCTAATAAGCCAGCATGGCACCTCATTATTAAGGAGATATCTTCAGGTCTTTACCTAAAGAGAGAGTCGTGGGGTTTTTTTCGCTTCATATCCCTCTATTTAAGAGCATGCTGTCTTGCTTTATCTCTGCTTGCTTCACAATTTCAATTTGTGTGAATGCAGCCTTCGACTTGGCACAATGCAAACTCAAAACTTTCAACTGACTCTAAACAATGTGTAGCTAGGAAACATGTGGGTTTACAGAGCTCTGGCTTGCTCATTGGAAGTGTTTAATTAGCTGTTAACCAAATATCTCCTTTTGATGCGTGGGACCAGGAAGGAGAGGGGAAGGCAAACAAAGCTTTGTAGACTTACAGCTAATTCTGGAAATCAGTGAAAACACATTTGGCTCTTATCTTAAACAGGTGTAATAGTGTTATTTATGGCTCAGATGTGAGTTGCTGAGAGCAATAGGGAAGGCTAAGACTATAGAGCCTCTCTGCAAAGATCAGTTGCAGGGCAATAATTAAAGCATAATCAAAGCGTCTTCCTTCTGCTTTACCAATCACTGTTCAGCTAGTCATGGCTTTACAGACTGAATAACAAGTTGGAACTAAGTTAGGCAACTGCGACATAAAAACAATAGATGTTTAAAGAAATTAGGTAAACTCGGTCAACGAAACGTAACATCTCTTTCATACTAATATCCAGCAGAGATCTGGTTGTTCCAGCCACTGATTCAGTCATTTATTTGCCTAATTTTTTTTTGTTCTCTCTGTAAATTGCCAGTTACACCCTTCCCTTGAGCATTTGCCTCCATCCTTGCAGGCATTCACAGGGCTAACCCCCTACCTCCTGTTCTTCATATTAGCTTCTGAGCGGAAAAGGTATTAAGAAAGGAAAAACCACAACAACAACAACAACAACAACAACAAAAAAACAGTGGAGAGAAAATTGTAAGAGAAAATATATAAAAAGGCTTATGTGTGTATATGTACATACACATTTATATTCAAAAATAACTGTGAAGTACCACTAAGATCCAGTACCTCTATGTGACAGAGCTATAACCACTGGTACACCCTCACATTTGGTTCTGTAGGGTGATGGGGAGCAAGTAAGAGTGAAAGGTAGGTCTGTATTTCTTTCCCAGCTGTCATTTGTACATACAAGGCCTTCAGCTGAATGCTGCCTACATCTTGCAGTGCAATAATAGGCAGTTACCAAGGTTGGGCTGATGGTTGATTTGTTCTTTTCTTTCTCATGTACATGTCTTTGCCTGTGTCTGTAGTGCCTTGAGTAAATGTAGTCAGAAGCTTTGGGCAGGATGTTTTCTTGCTATCAGACTGTGAGCAATTCCACAAGCCTTTTAAAAGGATCACATTCCTTTGAGCAACTAGCAGGGAATGACCTGCTTGATATGGCTGTTAAGGCTCAGTTCCTAGGAAACTCTTGTGAAGGAGCATTTCACTTTTAGTCAGTTTGCACTGCTAACAAGGTTCTGTAATTGCAGCTCCATGACTTGACAGATCAGTGAAAGCATTATCTGGTGCTAACTGTGAACCCTTTCCTTTGCTGCCTGAGATAATTGGTACATGTCTTTGAACTCCTGGCCATAGGAGGGCCTTAACTGCAAGTGCAGGATTAGGAAGATTAGTAGTGCTGGGAACTGATGCTACTGGGATACAAGTGGTTTGAGAAAAATCAGGAATTCCAAGAGAACTTTTTCTCTTCCTCCCGTTCTCCTTTTCAGTTCAGTGTCAACCTTTCTTTTCTCTAGGAGAAAAGAAATTATATATAAGAAGAATTAAGAAGGGCATTAAATTAGCAAATACATAGTATTAATTATGGGAAAATGCAAAGCAGGGAGGAAAATCAACTGTGAGGAAAAAAGAATTAAAAAAGAACCTCTTAGCCTCATCAGATGCTCTGTGGGAGAAAGCCTTCAATCAGAAATGTGCTGATACTAAATTATGCCTGGATCCGATCTAGCTCTAATAATTGAAAACTCCCACTGCTGGCACAGAACAAGTTTGCTGAATGACCACTGATTTCTCAGACAGGATACTAAGTAGACAAAGCTGTTGCATACACCTATTCCTTGACATACTTTATCATAAGCTGTGTCCTATGATTTAACATTATCACAGCATGCTCTGCAGCATGCAAAGTTGAAATGCATGTTTTCTTTAGCACTAAAGGATTTTCTGTTTTCACAGCTGTGATTATAAGTAATAGAAGTAGATTTTCAGAAAGATGTATTAGAAGATGTATCCAGGTAAAGCCATTTGTTTATTGTTTAATGAACACTCTTAACTCCAAATTTTATAGTTTTGTGTTTGTCATGATGTTCAGAACAATCCTTCAGGTAGGATTTGCCTGTGAAGAGAAATGGTCTTTACTCTTTTTCTCCCATTTTTATTTGCACGTGATTCTTTTTCTCTGAAAAAAGATTGCACTCTGGAAACTGTTCTCAAACCATCAGAACTATCTTTGCCTCTTTCTCCCCCAAAGGAAGGAGAAAGATACTCAGTTTGAAAGACAGTCAGACTGGATTTTTGTTCATTTGTTGGTTGTTTGGTTTTCTTCGCTTGCTTGGCTGGGGTTTACGGCTTGTGAAATAATATATAAGAAATAATATATGTATAGGGATAAAGTGTGTGAAAATAATATACAGGAAAAAGGAGCAGAAATAAGGACTACAGAGAGAATAAATTGTTTCCAACTTCTCTATGATCTTATTTCTTACTCCAGGGGCTTGCTAACACCTCATAGCACAGTGCTCACTGTGGTTAGTTGAAATTGTCACCACTGAGGGTTGGATTTGATTCATGGCAATGTGTGCACCCATATCAGTACAGAAAATCTTTTAAGTGAGTGCTGAAGTTTAAGCATATAGTTACGTGCATGTCTAAAACTAGGATACCTTGTTGGATTAGGATTTATGAGGTTTAGATGCAATGACTTTCTCTGTTCAACCAAATGTTAATCTCCGCTGGAAAGCAGCCAGGTAAAGGTGGTGCCAAGAGTTACTGCTGTTCCTCTCTGTGTGCGTGTCCAGCATGGCCTTCAGGCTGTGCCATGCTGCGCAGATCCTGCGGCCACAGGATGACATCAACAACTCCTCATAACAGAGGTGCTTGAGGGGAGCTCCTGCTGGGTAACATCCATTACACCATCTGTGAGGCCTGGCCCCTATCTAACTGTGTAGCAAGGAGCTCTCGTGAATAGCCTTTAGAAATAGAGCTGTTTTCTTATAAGAAATTACATGCAGTATCTTAAAAGATCAAAGAAAAGGAATGTCTCTTGTCCGTAAGAAGGATCTGCTCTGTGAAGCATGTCGAGGGAAAATCCATACACAATCCGTTCATTGCTGCAGGAAAGCAGAGATCTCTGCACCTGTAGGGTCATAAGATTTACTTGCTACCTGCATGCATCTTTTTATTCTATCTTATTGAAACAACTATTCTATTATACTAATTGTTGTCAGACCTCTCTGATTTAGATCCAAAAAAACTCCTGCATTGTTTATCTTTCACCCTCACTTCACCTGGTGCAGAACAGTAGTCCAAAGGGAAGTCATACTCCTCTGTACTTTTTGGCAACTATCAGAGCCAAAATAAAAGTCACTGATTAAATATTCTTAAAAAATAAAATGATAGTTGCAAGTAGACACTTATTCCAACCTTGACAAATATTACTTCCAATATGCTCTCAGAATAATTATTTATGACTCCATAGGAGGCATTCTGAGTTGATATTTTTCAACCTATGTTGGCAAGAAAGTAGGCTAAAGTGAAAGACAGGCTCTATCTAACGTTGAGAGGACAGTGAAAATGAATTAGCGAGAAGTCCAGGGGAGAGAGCTTTGCAGGCGTCTTTTTGGCACATAGCTGTTGCTATAGAGACTCTGTCTGTAGTGTGCATCTGTAGTGAGAGTGATGGGTACAGGAAGCTCTGTCCACTTGGTATGCTCCCAGCCTGCACATGACAGCCCCTTTGGGCATGACTAATTCCCAAATGAGTTACCAAAGGCAAAATATGTTTCCAAAGGCACCTTCCATCTTCAGTCTTAAGATCACAGTTTGCACAAAAAATAGTTTGATCTCTGTAGCTTACAATTGTCCTCTGCTTGTAGTGTTGCTGTACTTGAATATCAGAAGTTTAAGCAGCTGAAAGCTTTTCCTACTAGATGGTGAGGCACAAAAAGCAGTGTATTAACCATCTTGTATAGATCTGGTCTGCTATATTTATTTTTCTCCTGTCTCACTGTTCTATGCAGAACCACTGCTAATTGCTTTGCACAACATCTGTATCTTAGTACTTCTTTTGGGCAGCACCTCTGCCAAGTAGGGCACTGAAGGATATGGTTTAGTAGTATGGTGGTGATGGATTGATGGTTGGACTAGATTTTCTTAGAAGTTCTTTCCAGCCTTAATGATTCTGTGATTCTATGATTCTGTGTTCTTATATTGAAGAGGAAAGCATGGTTATGGGGGTCATGAACCTGAGTCTGAAGTATATAGCATTAACGTTATGCATTTGTTGTGATCTTAAGTGCCATGGGGTTTGTATTAGCAAGGGTGAGCATTTGTGAAATTGTGTAATGAGCCATAGGCCGTGCTCCAGCTCAGCTGTTAGGGTTTGCAGTAACACTGCAGTGTGTTTGACTCAGGTCAGCTGGTAGGGACAGCAATAGTATGGAGGATTTGCTTCCATATTCTTGGATCTTATGTTACCTGCTAATGACTTCAGAGAGGGGTAAGGGAAGAAAGGCCATGTGTTCTTTAGCTCTAGGCTAGTGGCTGCACCAGTAAAGGCTTATTTCATTGAAAAAAAGCCATATTTATGGTGGGATACTGAGCTTTGAAATGAACTGAGAATGAGGAACAGCAGCAGGGTACTACATAGAAGTGAACTGCTAGATTTCATCCCTTTCTCTATTGTGCTCAATCGGCCAAGTTCACTCAATTTTTAATTCTGCTGTGGACTCATTTCTAGATGCTATGCAGACAATTATCTCTGCTATGAAAGTTAGTTGGCCCTTTTAATCCGTACCTTTGGGGGAGATGTTGGGGAAAGGAATGGAACTGTGTAATGAGCTTCTCATGTGGTGCCAGGGGAAAAGAAGGATTGAGAGCTTGAGATGTTCCTGGATGGCTGAGGATAAGAACAGATGCATGCCTCCAGGGTTGCCAAGCTGGAAACTCTCCTCCCCCTTTATCATGGTTCAATCTTCCCCATATGTAACATGCCAAGTCTACTCAGTTTAACATTTGCCAGTTGAGAGAAGTGAGGCCGCAGTTCTCTTTATTCTTGTGAACCTTGATCCAAGGTGTTTTACTTTGACAGACAAGATGCTAATAGAGCAATCTCCCAAGAAAAAAAGCCATCAGTGTTTGGTCCATCCCAAGTGATTTTTTTTTTGTAGTTCTGAACACGTTTAGTACACTGTTATGTGCATGACTTCATATAGCCAGACAGTAGAAATATTTGATCAAATATTTGTTGTAAAGGTATTCAAAACAAGGGAAACTCCAAAACTTGTGAAATGGGTCAATCTGGGCTGCAGGTTTGGAGATGTGCTCAACTCCTGTTGTTGTGCATGTCTTAAGATTCATGTGGCCACTGCATCAGCTTTGCCTTGACTTCTGTCAAACTTTTGCACCATTCTACATAATTGGTGAAGAAATCTAGAGAGGAAAGTGGTAAGTGGAAATATACATAGCATTAGCTTTATAAAAGCAGTGCATTTTGGTCTTGTTCTGATTAATTTATGCTGAAGTCACTGGAGATCCGTGATATTGGATGGTCTGGCTGTACTGGTTGAGCTGCAGAGCAAATGTAGCAAAGTTCATGTCACTTTCATGTTTACAACATATAATAGGGTTCATATCTCAGGATCTACTGGCTCTGAAGAAGACTGGAAGAACATACTGCTAAATCCTTGTGGAGCAGTGATTCTTGTCGTGTTAACATTTTGAATGAAGTACTGACATACTCTACAAAATCAAAACATCTGTTAAGATATGATTTAGAGAAACAAAGCTTAGTATCCTTACTTAAGTAGACTTCCCAGAATTACTGAGTTCTGACATTAGCTGTATTATTTGGAGTGTAGAGGCCTCAGGGCAGTAATCAGTCGTCTTAGTGGTAGTAGTTTAGTATTTAGTGCAGCACATTCCCAAGAATTACCACAATACAAATCTATGAATCAATTTGGTACTGATAATAGTTGTTACTAATATTACTATTACATGTATGATACAAATTTGTCTCAGGTGTCAAAAATGAAAAAAATGGAAGTCCTATGGAGACTAGTGAAAGCTACAAAATGTTACTTCCTGATGACTTAAAAAGCTTCAGAACATTTTCAGAATTAAATTTTTGTCTCCACCAATGCCCAGAGTTTCAAAACCACTTCAGTTTTGAAGCCATCTTCCATGCCTTCTTCCAATACCTTCTTAAGGAATTATTTTTAACGGATCTAGGAAAGAGCTGCTAATTTTAACAAATGGCACAGAATGGTAAAATGAATTGAGAATGCATTATTATGTGGCAAACTGAAGATTTTTTTTCTATTGAGACATGGACTCATTTCTTTATTTTTCTATGACAACATATGATGAATTATATTTTTGTAGTTTTAGAAAATTACTTCCAGTGACAAAAGAGAAAAGAGAATAAACAGGAAGTAAAGGTATCTGTTGTAAAATCTTCACTTTGAAATCTGGGCTAAACATGGTATTATCAAGACAAACATGATAGTCATGTTTTGCTTGCAAAGCGAGGGAGCTATTTCCATGAGTTCTGTTGGAAGTCAGAACAAAGGACTGCACTGCTCAGTGCATGCTTTTCTGGTCGCCTAAGAATTGCCCTGGAACTGTTTACCACTGCTGAGTATTATCACCATATCTTTAAATACACCTAAACCCAAGTTAATTCTACGTGAGGAAGAAAAGCAACTTTCTATGAACAAGAGGTGACGTCAGCTGATCTTTTCTTGAGATTAGACATGCCTGCCCCTTCATTGTGTTAACACAGAATGAGTCTAAGGAGTAAGCCTGGGGAAGAGCAGTATTTAAATCCAGATACATTCTGCTGGCAAGCAGTACAGATTCTTCAGTACTTGCTTGAGTGAAGATGCCAGGGATCTCCTTGTGCACATTGTAAGGGTAAACTTGAGTGACCTGCATCTGAATGTTGACATTGCTCACAGCCTCTGGAAGTTGACTTTGTAGCAATAGACACCGAAGTCTCAGAGGTACCGACCCTGTGATAATGTATATAGAAACACAGAGGAGTATTCTTGAAGTTCAGTCAAGCTGAAGTAGCCAGTCTCGGCAAATATTTTTTCAAATAAAATTTGTCTCATTCAAAAAGAATTCAAACTAAACATGTATTTTCAGTATATAGTTTTGAAATTTGCTCAGACAAGAGACAGAGCTATGAGATCTAAACAAGTTGCATATTGGGACGCTCGTTTCTTCCTTATCAGATGTGTTATAGCATTTTTCCCTTGCAAGAACAATTTCCCAGATAGAAGATGAATACTGTAATCACCATCATAATTAGTGAAAATCACTTGCTTTGAAAATAACAGAAATGTTATTGTAATTGCCTATATGTCAGTTCAGCAATTTAAGAATACTTTTTATCATTCTGGCAGTAAGTTGTGTGCTTCATTCAAAGCCTGGAAATCTCTAGAAAGTCTGCATTGGTCTTAGCAGGTCTGGGATTAGGTCTTCCATTAAGATCGAGAAAGAAGATGGCCACTGCTCTAGTGCTGAAACAGTATGCATAAATAAAGTATGAGTGCTAAAGGTATTGAAGTGATTCCTGGACATAATGTGAAGTATAATAAAACAGAAAATGGTACATCAATGGAGGACAGAATTAGTATTCGTATTCCAGCTATTAGCAATTGGGATTCACAGACATCCCTACTGCCATGGGATGTATGTTCTGCTTTCTGGCAGCATTTTAAAACTCATTAAATAGAATATTTAACTAATCATGATAAATGATAAGCCAGATTTCATTACGTTCTGCTTAATTGCAAAATCGTATCTACCTAGAATTATGAAAAGCAAATTAGTTGAAATACAAAGTGTCTTCAATGAACAGACATGTCATAGCCAAAGCAAGGGGCTGGTAGATAGATCATCTAGGTTTTCACTTCCTCCTCTGTTCCATATTAAAAATGCCCCTCCTCAAATACTGTGTGAATGCACAGCTCAGTACCATTTAAAAGTTCAGGATGATTACTCGTTTTTATGACTGTATCTTAATCTAAGCAATTCTTCCATGGCTGTTCTTTTGAATTGTAGTTGGAATGCTATTTATTTAGTGAAAAGGCATCCTATTAGGAAATGATTATGTCCTATTTGTAAGGCAACAGCAGACAAATCGCACAAAACTTTTTTTTGAATTACTCTGTAACACTAATTAGTGAAATTAAAATTCAGGAGAAAAGGTTTTGACAACTGCTGAAGCAGCAGCTCGCATTTCCAGTTGATCTGCATGAAAATAACACTGTACACTGATTGCAATAATGTGATTCAGTGGCAAGTGGGCAATATTTCTTGTTTAATTAAGGCAGGGCTGCATATCATTCATCCTTCACATCCAGGGATTCAGCTACTTAGGACAAGGAACTCGCTTTGAGAAACATGATCTACTGGATGCTGATAAGGTTCCACCTGCCAGAGAACAGGAGGAGCATCTTTAGCCCCAAGCCTACCAAGCTGCTGAAGAGAGCTTCAAACTAATGTTGCCAGGGGAGGGGAAACTCAGGGTTGCTCTCTAGGACAATGACCAGCTGCAGTGCATGGAGCTGGCAGACTTGGGGATTGATTAGGAGCTGACTGAGAGCTTAAAGGGAAGACAGAGAAAGGTGACATTATAGGGAAGGTGTTCTACAGACCACCCAACCAGGAAGACCAAGCAGGTGAGGCTGCCTTCCAGTACCAAAAGGGGCCTACAAGAAAGCTGGTGAGGGACTTTTTACAGTAACAGGAGTGATATGAAAAGGGGCAAAAGATTTAAACCAAAAGAATGTAGATTTAGATAAGACATTAGGAAGAAAATTCTTCACAATGACAATGGGTGAGGCCCTGGCACCTACTGCTCAGAGAAGCTGTGAGTGTCCCATCCCTAGAGGTGCTCAAGTCCAGGTTGGACGGGGCTCTGGGCAGCCTGATCCCGAGGGAGGCCATGGCAGGGGGCTGCTTCTGGATGAGTTTTTTTTTCCAACCTAAACCATCCCATGATTATATGATCATTCAGAAATAAAACCTTTGCTCCCAACTCTAGTATATGTCTTACATCCCTTCTGTGAAAACATGATTTCTTCAAAACACTCATTAGCTGCCATCACTCCCACTCAATTCCATGGTGTTCAGCAGAAGGTGCAGGGGATTTCTCCATCCTTTGCCTGAGGAGGGGAAGTAATAGTAGTGACAGACACTTCTACCTCTTAAAGCACAGCAGAAAAGGATAGAGGAGTCCAATGCTGAGGCATTGGGTGACACATCATCTGGGGAAAATAAGTAACTAGAAAAGTTCTTGTGCTTTGAAAGGATCTATCTCCATAGCCACTAAATTTCAGGACAGTTAGATTAAAGGCATTCCTGATTGCTACCCCCAGCCACTTACAGAAGCAACTTCATGCTTTGCATCTCCACTAATATTCACTGGAGTAGTTAGCAAGCTGCCCATAGGCACCAACCTGTAGTGTCTGAAGCAGTTTCACTAACAATTCAGAAGAAAGCAGAGAAGGTGATAATTAATTTTGCAATAAGAAAACATGACGAATTAATTGTAACGAGAGCAGTGCATACATTATGAGATAACCTGTGTGTGTGTGTACATCTTCCATCTTATCTACAGAACATCCTTCATATGTCCACACCTTTCTGTTCAACATATATCTATCTTCTCTTTTTTCTTCTCCTGTCTTCTGTACTTCACTTGCCTTTACTGCAGAATTTCCATTTATTGAGTTTATACACTGGAATTTTCAAAGTGGCTTATGTCTATTGACTTTTGGTAGGATTTGGGTAGCTAATTGCCTTTCCCTTTGTACTTTATAAATTCCAGCCATAGCTCTTCTGTGAGTTAATTTTGGTCTTTTATGACTGAATTTCCTGAAAAGTTATATCCCTCTGGAAAGAAAAAAAGCAAAAACAAAGAAAGAACTAAGCAACAAACACTCATAAATATCCAAATAAATTTAACAATGAGAGATTTTTTTCTTTCTTTTGAGTGTAAACCAAGGGAAATATTTGTATATTTGTCTTTCTTACTTAAAATGTCAAAAGCTTATAGTCTCTTATCTGTTTTACTTAAACTGCACAGATAGCAAATGCCTTCATTCACTTCTTGATTTCAGCATGACAGAGGACGTGGGTGACAGTCTTTTTCAGAAGTCCCTTAGAGTTTGCTATAGAGTAATGATTTAGAGCATGTTAAAGGGGCCAAAATGTCTTGAACTCTATATTAAATATCATGTTGGTTCTGGCCTTCCGTCTTTTCTGCCATGACCATAAGTTTTTTGGGGGAAAAGTTTGCTGGGATGAGAGCCAAACATAAAAGGAATGTTCTCTTCAAATAATTTTGATGAGAGTATGTTTTACTTCTGCATTTCCGGCCTAATTAACCCAGTCACAATTAGCTCCAATCAAAAGAAAAAAAAAAGTGTTTCCTGTAACTTTCTTCTGTGATTGTCTTGAAGACATAATGTGCTCAAAACTTTATATAGTCTTTGGGCTGCCCATGTAGTTCAGCAAATGTACTTCTGACTAGAACTTATCTTTAACCCTTTCACAGCCAACCTACATAATCTATTGCTGTCTGACAGATTTAAGAAGTGGCGTTGGCCCAGTTCATCCAGAGTATTCTGTCCTTTGTTTCACTAGGAGTTAGCTGTAAATTAAACTGTTTACTCCCTATCTCAAAAAGCAAAATGCAAGAGATGGTCAGTCAGAGACAGAGGTAAATTTCCAGATTTTGGATGACAATATGACAGAGCGGATATTTCTCAGACAATAAAAGTTTTTTTTTTGTTTGTTTGTTTGTTTTTTTTTTTTTAAAAAAGGTATTTTGTGATGGTAGCAGAAGCCTTCCAAAGGCAGAACAAGGGACAGATAGAGTGCATAAAGGAATGAAACTGAAGTGTAAGCTTTTGTGAACTGCTACCTCAGCAAGAGATTGCAGTAGTCAAATGCACAACTGAGAGAATCACATGTATGAAAGAAAACAGGAGAAACCAGAGGTTTTAGGTAATGGATTAAATGCAGAGGGAGGAGGAGAGAAGCATGTTTATAGCTTATCCTTTGTCCTGTTTATCACTGTCTTTATCGATTGTGTGGACTCTGCTCTGATTTCAGACACCTCTGTGCACTGTTCAGCAAAGGCTGAGGATAACTGCAGAGATCAGTTGTGCTGTGCAGTTTTGAAAGCACATATAGGGAGTGTTCTCTGGAAAGAAAAAAAGGAAAAGGGCAGTAAAAGAGGAAAAGTAAGGTAAAGGGAAAAGGGAAAGGAAAAAAGGAAATAGTAAGGGAAAAGGAAAGAGGAGAAAATAAAATATTCTGTAGCAGCTCATTTTTCCCAATAGATTTATGATTCTCAGAGAAAACAATAGGACAAAAGCTCACCTGTTAGAATAAAATTTAAGTTTCTCCAAAGAGGTGCTAAATGCAGTTAGTAGTTTTTAAGGTTACACTAGCTTTTGGAGGACTACATTTATCTAATAAAAAAAAACCTGCTATTCATCTTGCGTCAGCATGAAGTGTCAGTTTTACAGTTCTCATTGATTTATCTTCAAAACAATCTCCAAACACAGGCAGCTTTAGAAAAGTTTGTGTACCTGAACCTGTGTCACTCTCCTGTGACCTGGATACAGTGACATAGTACAAAGTGATGGATATAGACTGTTTATAGGTATCAGTGCCAGTACTGGCTCCATTCCCTGCTAGTGTTCTGTCAGTAATGTGTCATACATAGCCTTATCCAGTGTAAAATTTGGAGTCATGGTTGTTGCTCCACAGCTTCTCTGGACAAAAAAACGTGACTCTTGCTGGGAGAGTAATCAAAAGAACTGCTTTAGAGTGTTTTCAAACCATTGTGGCATAGACTCAGGAATCACCCTTATTCAGCAAAGCCATGCAGTCCTTTCTGACCAAGTACTTCTTTCCTACAAAGGTTTGAAGAGGTGCATCTCCAGCAGAACTCTGCAGTTTGACCTAAAGAGCCAGCCATTGTCGTCTGGATTATCAAAGGTTTGCAACTTCTGTGTATTGAACAGAGGGAATAAGTTAAGTACACCCTGAACAGCATTTTACAGACTATGATCCCTCAGGGCATTAGAAGATCATCTAGAAAATATTGCCGCTTTGGAAAAACAAGCGTACAAATGATACGCCCCACAAAAAAAAAAAAAAAAAAAAAAAATCAAAACACGACCACAACCACCAAAGCAGTTAAAAGTTCACTTATTTAACATCTACTGTTTGAGTCTTAATTTAAGGTTGACCATGCTACTTTCAAGGCCAGGCGGTATTCATTTCCAAAGCTTCAAATGGTCACTTTGACCAGCTAACTTTGGAATCGCTTAATATGAAACATTGGTAACTGCTAGACAAACCCTATTCTTGAATCAGAGCTTGTTTAATATACAAGAAAAGACCTGTCATTTCTGCTAAGTAAATTGCAGACAAATTAACTATAAAAAGATCAAAATCAGATATATGGTGCGTGGCAGACTCAACCTGATAATATCCGTGTTGGGAAGAAACAGCTGGAGACAAGAGAAACGGCAGCAAAATAATTTTTTACAAGTGGAGATCCTCAGGTTATAAAGCTCACCTTGTTCCAAATGATACAATTTAATTACGTTAGTAAGGAATTTCTAGTAAGTCTAGGAATTTCTAATAAGTAAAAAGTAAGTAATTGTGTAATTAGACAAATTTGAATAGATATGCCAGCAATTATCAGCACAACTGCAGTCACAAGTCACAACTTAATTGTTTTATTCAGTGTCAGTGCTCTGTATGTGGGAGATTATTGCATTCCAAGTAATCACAATGTACCAATGTGGCAAAAGGTAATAACATATAAGCCTGTGTAATAACACACATAAAGAAATCCTTGTTTTTCTGAAATACTGTAACATACTGTGAGACTAGAAGTAGCTGATCAGCGTTTATGGATTTATTATTTGCCTTCACAACCCCACACTCACCCCTCCCACCCCACACTCTTACTTCTTGTCCATTTAAATTTTACTTTCTCTGGTCAAATTTTGCATTTATGTCGAGTTCTCTCTTCTAAATGTAGAAAAATTATTTATCTCTACCACTGACTAATAAGCACGCTGTACTTGGCTGAGCCATATCTAATAATATACAGATTAATAAGCTTTCCTAATAGGACTCCAAACCTAAAGAAAATTCTGTCATCCCCTTTGTCCCCAGAAACCCTAAGGAGTTGTAAAAGGAAGGAATTAGTTT
The DNA here is from genome assembly GCF_019232065.1 of Centrocercus urophasianus. NCBI lineage: Eukaryota > Metazoa > Chordata > Aves > Galliformes > Phasianidae > Centrocercus > Centrocercus urophasianus. Next base: position 42,192,199 of record NW_024884475.1, on the reverse strand, counting down.
CATATTAGCAATTATACTTGATTCTGAGTGCACTTCTGTTTCTATTAGCACCTTGGTGTAAAAACATCATTTCTACTTACTAACAACAAGAGGAAACAAACTGCACTTCCTTATCCACGTTTTAGTTTTGGAGCTTTAGTTTTGAAATTTCTTCTACCACATAATAAGTCTCTTCATGGCAACAAATTGTGACTGCATCTTTCAGCCAGGCACACATCAAAGTCTAAGGCTCTTTCATCCTCAAGTGAGTTAGCACCTAAGTTATCTGATTAAATTCTAAGTAAGGAGAAAGGACAATATGCAGATATATGTCCCATACATATCTGAATCTACCCAAACATTCCTAATCTTCATATGCCTGTTTTTTGTTTTGTTTTGTTTTTTAAATCCAAAAGCGCACATTGTCTTTATGTCTAAAAGCATCTTTATTAAAGATCTGGACCTCTATTACAGGCATGACAACTTTGTGTTTACGGGCTGAAGTAAAAGTTATTTAAAATGAGTGAATAATATGACTTCAGATTTTGCAAGCTGGTAAGAGGCGTAAATTAGAATAATTATGGCAAAAATCAACGTAAATTCTTGTAGTAACCAATTGTCAACAAAGTACAAGCTCTTTTCAATACTTTGGTCTGCAGAACGATATCAGTGACCTAGGAAGAGTTTATGCTCTAGAGAAGGGCTAGCTAGAAAGATAATTGGAGAAAGGACAATAATGAAAGAGTACAAAATCCTTTACTGTTAGAATCTTGGTACCAGTTCAGGGTCAACTGCTCCTGAAAGATATCAAGCTACTATCGTTCATGGACTTTTTAGTGTCAGGTTGAGTTCCTGGAGATCATTTAATTAGATCACCTGCTTTAGAAATCTCGAGAAAAAATCTGAGGGTTGCAACTAGATATCAGCTAGAGATTTCCAGACTACTCCAGATAGGCCCAAATCTGAAATAAAAAATGATGCTTACTGTTCTAAGTCTATCAAACCAGTTTTATTTGATGGACTATATCATTATTACTTTCAGATGAGAACTGGATATTTACAATAGTCCATTGAAGAACTGCAGAACGGGGGGAAAAAAACGGCCTGAAAATTGTGCTTTGTTATGCAGCACCATGTAAACCTCCCTCTTTTGTCCAGTTGTATGTATAATTACATTTTTTATCACCTAGATTATGCATCTGAAACTTCTTCTGAGGATAAAATTTCAGTTGTAACAGCTATCTATCTGAGTAACAGTAGATGTGGTGCCAGACATCTGATGTTTACTTAGCAAATGAGTGTGTTTGCCTAGCAAATGAAGTGAAAATTATACTTATTTTCAGAGTTACTTAAATTATGAGAATCCCCTTGATGATGTAGTGGTTAATGATTTTAACTCCATCAAAAGATACTTTTCTTTCTCTTCTCAAATACTTCTCTTCCATCATTTTCCGTAGGCCATGATAATACTCCTTGACTTAATTTTTCTGACGGGAAGAACATTTCCAAATGTGAGCATAGCATGCGTTCAGCAGGTATGCTAAGGAGTTCTCTGTGGTAATCACATTAAAATTAGTTTTTTCCTTTTTCAGACACTTGGTTTGTTTCTCCATTTCTCAATATTTTTTATATTGAACCCAAAATATTTATCATTTGTAGCTAATCACTTTCCTGTATTTCTGAGTATGTGAATCTACACTCTGCATGTTCAAGAATTAGTTAAATGGAAAATTATACACTTGTAATGCATTAGTTTCACTTAGACCCGATATCATGTCAGTACTTCCAGTATTTTAGAAGTTGTGGTAAGAGGAACGTAATGCTAGACTGTACAGTATTTTTTTTGTCTGCTTACAATTCATTGGATGCATTTCTATATGTGTATTTGAATTAAACTAAGAACAAAAACCTTTGAGATCTACAATTGATTAATAATTTCTCTTTTAATCATAATCCAGTTCTAGTCTTATTACTGTAAAATTGACTCTTTCAGCATGAAAATGAAAAGAATGACAACAACAAAACAAACAACTGCAAATTCCACCTAAACCAGCTTGGTGGTCTACAGATGGTGTCAGGGAAATGAAAGCAAATAATGTTTGCTGTAGATTGATGTGAACAGTCTTAGCCTCCCACAGAAAACAATGGCTCTGATCTGACACTAGGCAGAAATAAGACCTGGAATTTGTAAGATAGATAATTCCTTGAAAATATCAGTCTGATATTTCATTCTTTCATGAGCAGAAGCAGTCAAAAAAGCAACAGTTAGAAATTTTCTAGGAAAGTGGCAGAACAGAAAAGAATATTGTGCCAACACTCTTATCCATGGATCTCACACCCCTTTAAATATTGTATGCAACTTGGGTCCCTCATAAAGGAAAGTATTTACTAGAAATGGAATGAAGTCTGAGAATGGCAAGAAAAGATGTTGAGATTCTGACACAGCTCCCGAGAAGAATGACTGACTGAGGCAACTGAAGATGGATAGGTTAGCTGTTACAGAACCATGAATGACAGACACAGGATAGAGAAGAATTATTTTCCAGTACAAGACTCAGCAGTCATCAAATAAGGATTGAAAATCCAACTGCAGCACAGACTAGAGGTAGTTCTTCACGTAACAAGATGTAGAAATGTGTGTTCAGCATCTGTCCAAATGACTTGTGGATGAAAGAGGTTTATGTGGATTCAAAAAAAGTCTGGATGAAAGACTTGGAAGAAAGACCTATGAAAATATTTCTAAACAAACTGTTTAAGGAAATGCCCTGCTCTGCAAGTGAGTCAGCTATAGGCAATAATGTTTCCCAGATTTCCAATTAAGCTGTTTTGCCTATATTCTTGCCTGTGTCTCTCAGAAACAAAATTACAACAGTGAGATTCTTATGTTCGGAGACCTGAGCAACTCAAATCCCTTGTTTTCTGTAAAGAATAAATACTTTTTAGTCATTATGATGTTGACCCATTAGTCACTTCGTTCTTGGAGAACTATTCCCTTCCTCTGTGGAAAAGAGCAGAAAAGACTCTGAGGGGATATAAGGTAATCAAGACTTTTTTCTTATTAGAGAACTAGGTAGGACTTCCTGAAAAGCATAGATGAAGAAAGCTAACATTACTATAAGCAAATGAGCTCCGAATTTTTCACAAACTGTTTTCAGAGCCTCACTTCTAATGCATTTTGCAAGTGTAACAAAGCACAGCAGTCCTTTCTGTAATATGGCTTTTCCAGATCTAGAAGCCTGACTTGTTGCAAAAGTACTAAGAGATAATCAGTGTAAACTGAGGAGAAACTCAGTGGATGGATGTCATTAGCTCCTACATTTCAGTGTTCTTTCAGAACATGTCCAGGTTTCAGTTCCTAATCAGATATACAATACTTAACCTGGGGTCTAAAAACAGTATCATGTTTTTCAACCAGATGTGTAAGATATGTTGTCATAGAATATTGTTCTCAGACCTATGACATTCAGTGGGATTTTGGTGATAAACTTCTTTGCGTGTCTGTTGATCATGACACTGATAAAATTTCTTCTCCAAACAAGTGATCAGGTCAGGCACTGGAATGGGCTGCACAGGTTGGTGTTTGAGTCATGGTCTCTGGTGGTGTTCAAGAAATGTTTAGATGTGCTACTAAGAGACATGATTTAGTGGTGTTATATTGGCGGTAGGTGGATGGTTGAACTTGGTGATCTCGGCGGTCTTTTCCAACCTTGATAATTCTATGATAGCATATCCAGGATTGACCTGCACTAAAGGCTAATTTAACTCTAGGCATTATGAAGAATAAAAGGAGTTCAAAATAGTACCTGTGCCAGTACTGTCAGAGATAGTTCCCTTGCTCAATACTGAGTGGGTGAGGTCAGAGAAGACCAACAGGAGAAGAAGCAAAGACAGAAAGAGTCACCATCAGGTGGGAAGAAAAAAAAAAATTAAAAAAAAGGGTGAAAGAAAAAGAAAAAAAAAAAAAAGCGTACATTAGGAAAGATCTGAAAGGTTGTTGAGAGGACTCATATTATCTAAAAATAAAATTTATACAGGAAATCTAATCCCATCTGGTACACCTAAACCTTAGCAGGACATACAGGGGGCTCTTCAAATGCTGTACATGCTGTTAGAGATGGAAACAGAACATTCCAGACAGTCTGGATTGTCTTAGGATATTTGCCTGAGAGCAAAACAGCCATCATGGATTAAAAAGCTTGCCAAGAATTTTCTGCTCCTTGAAGTCTGCCTCAACTTGTACAATAGAATGCATTGCTACCCTTCCTGTTCACCTTGATAGAATGCTTAGGATAGTTTCATGAACATGTCGTAATTGAAAGTCACAGTCATGACTGTGTTGGAGGAAGAGCCTGAGCTCCACTGGCAGATCAGTTCTGACTCACAGTTTGTGGACAGTGGTGAAACCGTATGGGTGGCAAAGAAATCACGTGCAGAGCACAGGAGAGGTATGAGGTTTTCATTGTCATAGATGTGATTAAACAACTGTATGAAACAGATCTGTTCTGACACAAAGGTTAATGCTGTCAAATAGTGTGGAATCTTTTAATATGCTTTTTTTATGGTTTTCTTTGTTATTTGTATCTAGCTATCTCTCACAGTCTCAGAACTGATTACAGGGGACAGTTAACAACAGTGATGACGTGATTTTGTCAAGATATTTAACCCTGTCTTCCCACCTTGTCTCCTGGATTTAGGCAGTTAATTGAATATCTTATGTTTTACCAGTAGAGTTTGTTTTGCATTTTGGTGACAGGAGAGAAAAACAACCACCTCACTACCACAGTCCCTTCCCCCTTTTTTGAAAAATGGAATGCAAAGAAAGTAGAGGCCCTGAGCACTGCTATTCACAAAGCTGACAGGAAGCACAGCAGTTAAATTTTGTAAAATCTCCCACAGATTTATGTGTTCCTACAATTTGAAGGACTTACTCTATTGTCTTCTGAACAGTTGATGTTGATGAATTTGCACCTTAGTACTATACAGAAACTATTACAGAATCAATTTCTGATATCTAAGCATGGTATTTTGCAATGAGGATAATTCTCCTTGGACATGAATTCTAAATGAGAGCAATGTGCCACCAGTTGTTACAGTGCCAGGATCTGACGACAAAAGCTTATGCATCATACCATCATTTTCAAGCCAAAGTTTTCATAGAGATGGAATAGTCTTCAATCAAGAAACATGATGAATTGATTCGACTTTGATACATGAGCAGAGAGTGAAAGCAGCATGCTAGCCATTACTGAAATGAAATTGTGGATTTGGAGGAGATGAGGTGGAAGGAAAAGTAGTGAAATCAGGAAAGTTAAAAACAGAGGAATAAGTGGGGAAAGAGAAGGAAGGACAGACATGAGCTTAACCCCACCCCCAGAAAAATAGTAACAGTCCAGAGGAAAACAAAATAAAGAAAAAAAAAAAAAAAAAAAAGTAGAAGGGATAAGGAGAAAATAAAAAAATAAGATAGAAGAGGAATCAGAATCATAGAATGACAGGAATTTACAGGAATCATAGGAATTTGCATGAGGCAAGTATTGTTCTTTCATTTATGATCAGAGTTGACTGAAATCATTGGTTATTCACTGTGGGAATATGGGGGCTTTGATGGCATGGGGAAGACACTTCATGTAAAAGCTAAATGCACATGCAAAAGGAGAGTACTGGAAAATACCTAGATTAAAGCTGTGGTCCAACACAAAAGCTTCTTATATCTCAGATTTCAGAATTTTCTGTGTTTGTTTCCCTCTTCTTGTGGGTGGAGGTGGTTTCTTTTTTTTTTCCCCAGGGGGAGTAATGGAAAACATGGGAGAATTTTCTAAAATTAGAGTATGTAAGTTACATCAAGACAACTATTTAACCCAGAAATCCCTGTTTTTCACCAGGCGAAAAGGTAAAGTTATATCAGCTTTTGTGAATTACAAACGTTTAAGTCAATTCCAAGACAAATCCACTTGTGAGCGTGTTGTAGGACTTTAAATCAAGGCTATATCCTCCCAGCTATTTCTATCATTCAAGTAGTAGCACAATTCTGATGTTTCAGGTTGTACCATGCAAAATGGAACTCAATTACACATTGATAAATGTGAGTTCAGTTACCCATTTGACAAAGCAGCATCATGATAATAAATTCTGAAATAAAATACGTATATTTTGATCATTTGAAATAGCTATGGTGGCTCACACTCTGTGGTCTGCTTATGGGAACAAAGAAGACGAAAGAGGAGATCTGTGTGACAGAATTTGAACAGAATAGGGATAAAATACTAAAGCATAGCAGTCTGCTTTGTGTACTGGAGCAGGAAATGAAAAATAGCTTGTGTGTCTCTATAACTTAATTCAGTTACAATATGAAGTGAACCACTTTATTAATTTCTGCCATCTTTTGCTGCCATTTTTGTCCTTTCTCTGGCAACAGGAACACTGGCTCATGAGGTGCAACGCCACTGCTGAGTGTGGCTGGATGGTCTCACCAGCTTCCTCAGTTCAGAGGCCACCGAAATGAACAGATCTTAGGGAGTGAGGGCATGCTTCCCCAGGGGAAATCAATGTCCATATATCTGAGTTGAGATATACCAGGGAACCAGCATCCTAAGCACTTTCAGGGGAGATTCAAAATGTGTGATTTCCAGTAAGGCATTTACAGTGCAGTAGGGCTTGTGAGGTATATGGGCTTGACTCCCCGAAGAGCATGAAAACTAGTAGGAAGAGTCATAAGGCACTGAAAATCTTGTTACAATCTAAGCTGAGATAATTTCTCTACAGAACTTAAAATAAAAGTCAAGTATTCTCTTGAAACACGTGCAAAACGACTAGGTAGGCATTTGTATCTGTTATCATTGCTGTTATGATACTAAAAATTAGAAGGCTGTAAAAGCAAAAAAACAAAAGCAAAAAAACAGCTTCCACATAGAAAAGTTGAAAAAGCTTTACCTAAGAAATAGTTTATTACGGAAAATTTATTCAATAAGTGAACTTAATGCACATTTGCATTAAAGCATGTGTAATTTGCCCCTTATTCATCAAAAAACTTAGGTGTGTTACACATATAGTCAGTAGAACCAAAGTGTACATGCAAGGTTAAACACAGGTTCAAATGCTTTGCTGAAACTGGGCACAGGCTATTTGTGAAGAAACTGTGGTTCTGCTCTTAAGAAATTTGGTAGTGGTATGCAGGTTACTTCCCTCCTGTGCTTCTCAGTTACAATCTGTGGGAGTACCGTACTGCAGCTCTGACATACAAAGAACTAATGAATACTTCATGAGACTCTCAGTTATTATTTAATCACAGCTACTTTATGAGTTGATGGAATTTGTGTTGGCTTGATACAAAGGGAAAATAGCACAGCATTTTCTGAAATGTGATAGTGAAAACAAAGCTAAAAATAAAGTAAGTTAATATTAAAAATAAGAGAAGTACAGAAGAGAAATATGAAGAGATGATTTAAAACTAAATACAGACGTTTGGATGTCTTTACCAAAAAGATCAATGCAGTAGCATAAGACAAAAGAGCTCATTTCTATGCTGTGACATATCTTTTCATATTTGTATTGAGGATCAGCTCCTTCCAAGAATGTCCTGTGAAACTACTGACTAAAATGAGTGGGTGCTAAAATGAATTGCAAGTAGAATGAATAAAACAATAGAACAATCAGGTGTAAACTAATCAAATTTTTTTCTAAACCTTTTTGTACTCTTAGAACGTTAGCTGCAGTATGGACACTATAGCTATTCAAAAATGAAACCTTTTCTTTGCCTATTAAACTCCTACCATCAAAGTTAACAGCCCAATCAACGTTATTAACTCTAAGGTTAACAAGTTTAACAATTTGATTATTTAAATTAATTGGATGCAGGGTTTGTTCTTCCAGACCATTGTTATTATGGCTGATCTTATGTAGAGCTTCTCAGTACTTCAGATTTGGTAACATCCGTGTGGCAAACTCCAGTTCACTCTGCACATACTGCGTTATTTAAAATGCTGTAATAGAGCCTGATCTAAAGCTCTTTGAAGTCAAAGAAAAGACTCCCACTAACTTCAAAGGGTTTTACATTAGGCCCTGGGTAATTTTTTTTTGCAAGGCTTTAGTATTTGATAATATCTAGTATAGTAAGAAAAGTGAGAGTGAAGTTGTTGGCAGGCTTAGGAGGTCTTTCTTAAAGAATTTCTATGTGTATCTGGTTATTTCAGGTCAGATAGTGGTTAACCCAAAGCTGCATTTAATTTTATAGGTCCTGCAAAAAGAGAAACCTACAAATGAAAACACAGCTTTTTTTGACAAAATTGAAAAACAGAAAAAAAAAGCACCACCTTCTTTGGGATAACATCCTTACTTTGACCCCTCCCGAAGTGGTATTTCTTTACACGTATCATTTACATAATTTACTTGTTTTTTGTTCATTTTGATGAAGAATAATATTTTACAATTAAAAACCTGTGAATTTTCATTTCGGGAGTGTAAAATTAAAATATTTGGAAATGAAAAAAATTATTTTGGAAGGATTGAAATATGTTAGTTTTTCAATATGATACTTTGGCATGCCTTTTGCCTGCATTTCTCAAAGATTTTTCTTTGGTTTGTTAGCAGATTTTGTCTCCTCCAGACTATATTTGTGTTAGTGAGTTTACTGAGTGCCAAATATCATGTTCAGCAACAAAACTCCAACTTGTGGCTCTTTCTTTTCACAGCAAGTCCACCTTTCATTGAAACCTTTGCAATGTGTCTAGCTTTAGCTCTCCTTCTCTTCGTTCTCTCTTTCCAAGATTATGTGCAGGTTACACATATAGCATATGCTGAAATATTTAGAAATTTCAGTGTAAATTGGTCCAAAAGTAATGCCTCCTACTTATTTCTATGGAAAGTACAGCAGATACAAAGAGAACAATAACACTGTTTGATAGAGGAAATTCTCAGCTACAAAACATTATTTTTCAACATGGTCACCACCATTAGGTATGCATTTTTGCCAGTGATGAACAAGAGCCTATATGTTTAGCAAACATCAACAAATGTCAGTGGGTACCAGATTTTTTGCATGGAGGAATTCAGTTCCTCCCCTTTGCCTCATCCATTCCTCCATGTCAGACACCATTCTGTCAGTCTGTCTCTCTACTGCCATCTGTCACACAGCAACAACTTGTAATGGAATTTTGTCAGGAAGATTCAGCCTGTATTGTCATACCACCACCATCTGCCTGTGACATTGTAGGTCAACAGCATAAATTAGGAGGTGTTGTTTTCAAAGCAATCCTCATACCATGGGCTGGTAACATTCCATCTTACTTCCTTTTTGCCTCACGTATAGTAAAATATGGGTCTCCATTGCCTTTAGAGTTGCAACACTATTTAGAGACAGGACAGTCACAGCTGACTGTTGCATATTTCTCTCTCACTAATGTAATGTGCAAGAGACTGAGCTCTACTGATCTCTCACCATGAAACAGAGTCAGTGCTGATGACAGACTGGACTGTGGCAGGAAAATCAAAGATTTGCTTTGCAGTACTGGTACTCTGAACACAGGCAAATGGAAATGGTCATGGATGGTCTTCTCTCAGGTACTGCTAGAGATAGAAAGCTTTCCTACCAAAGAAATGTTAGCCCATACACCTATACTTGTAGTGCTTTAAGGTGTATGTCCAGTTTGTATCTTGGCTTACGCTTTTGGGGTTGTGGGGAGTTTGATAGAGAAACCATGCATCTGCATAGTGGTTTGTGGTGCAAGAGAGGACAAAATTTGAAGTAAATTAATTTTGCAGCAGTGAGAAGTAGTTTGTATTTACCAAGAACTTGAAATGCTTTGCTTCTTTTTATCGAGATAGATCCTCCAAAATCACTTCAGGGTGGCTGTTTACTTGGTAGAATACATACAATCTTCATAACATTTTTAGGAAAGTCATTTATTGGTAGCAATTTTCAGATTAGCAACTTCTTTCCATAGTTATGAGCCTGTATTTTATCTTCTATATACAAAATCTCAAGCAAATGCAGACCAGTTCTTTAAAGATCAGCAATAAACGACTTTCTAATTTTAGGTTCGATTTACAGTAATTCTGGATGGATTGTTTCCTTTAACTTCTCAAGATAAATGTTAGAGTATGTCCATTGTGTTTAGAATTGTGTGCTACGGTTCAAGGGGTGTGATCCAAAATGTACTAAAATCAATAGAAATCTTTCAGTTTGTCGCAGTGGGCTTTTAATCTGAACTTAACATACAGAACAAAGTAATCTCATTTACTGTCAATCTGATGTTATAGATTAAGTTCTCTGATGGAGAAACTGTGAGCTAGCACAGTTTTTAAAAGGCTTATATATAATTTCTAACGAAAATACAAACGCAAGGCATTTCAAACAGGAAAACCCATAGGAAAGCAACTCAGAGAAGATACGTTAAGTACTTCCTACACCTAGAAAAACAATTTGAACATGTACTCATGTTTCATAGGCTGTAGATCCTTCTTCAGTGGTAGGCAATGTCATGCAAATCAAATGTTTCAGTGACCTTAGTTTATAAACCCTTGCACAGTAGAAGTCAGTGTCAGGTAAAAGGCATCATGCACAGCACTTGTGAAATAATGCTGTGACCAGTCAATTCCTTAAACAGTGCAAAGTAGTGGGGTAGGAAATCTGGTTATTCAGAGAGTAAACAACCCCATGCATTGTAGTTCCATTCTGGGATTAACTAATTGCCATCTTGATTACACTTAGCAGCAAGTGTGCTGGCTTTCGAGTTGTGTGGTAGCCCCTCAATTTGATCATTTACAACAGCAAAATCCAATTTCCAGATTGTTCCTGCAGCACCAGCTGATGCTGACATCCCACTGGAAATCATCTCTGATAAACAGGTGTGCCATTTTGGGCTAGTTTGCCTCTAGTTGATTCCACTACCTGAAAATGAAAAATGTTATACTTCTTTCAGGTATTGATGTTACTCTCTGTTCTAAAGGCTGTCAGCTAGAGAATAATTATCACAAGCAGTCAATTTGGAATTATATTTCATTCTGTGGAGGCTGATACTTGTGCCTGCTGAGCAGTAGAGCAGTGCACACTGATCCATGGAAAAGGGAAATATCAGTATTTCTCAGAAGCACTGAGCACTTCTTCCTCACATTCAGATGCATTTGTCATTCATTCATCACTTTCAATCATTATTACTGACAAAGCGAGAGAACTTAGAATATGGCCAGCATCTACAGCCTTTTTACAGTTTCTAATTTACCAAACACAGAATATTTGCTCCTGCAATTAAATCACCCATTTCACATCAAATATTCCAGGGCCTCAAAAGATTATATCACAATTACGGCAACAGAGGAATTTATGAGTACGAAAGGTTTGAAAAATGGCCAGAGTAAATACAATCATCTATCATCCTTGGATGACCACAAAAATCTAATACATGAAAATATGAAGTCCTTGAGAGCATGCTTTAGAGATAAGTATCATCTTAATAACTTTATCAAAAATTGGACAAAGCAGTCCAGAAAAATAAAGCTGAACCATGAAGAACTCCTTGTATAAATGTATCTCCAATCCCATTCCTCCCAACACATACATTTAATATCAACTTAAAATCCTTCACCTCCTACTTTCTGTCACCTGTTCCATGTGTCAACATTCCTAAAATTAATTTTTTTCACTAACATTCCAGTGGAATTTCCCTTACTGTAACTGCAGCTTGCAATACAGTATTATTTCATCCACAGTGAACTTAGAGTTGTATTTTTATTCTCTTGCTCCTTTCTGTATTTTTCTATGTATTTCAGAGACAATAATTGTGACTCCCATCTGCACAGAATTTAAACATCACTTACAGGTCTTTGAGGTTACTAGAATGTTTTGGAAGATCTCTTTTCATTTTCTGTACTTATCCCAGGAGAACTGTGCTATTTTTGAAGGTCAGTGCCCGAAACTAGAATAGCGTTTAAGCTAGGACCGTGATGATACCAAGAAGAATGGAAGATTTTCTATGTTTTCCATATGACACCTCTTCCTGGAAGTATCAGATGCCTCCTGCCAATAGAAGAACAAAGATGAGAGCCCTCAAATAGGATGAATAATCTTCTGCACTGACTCATGTAGTAGCTACGATATCAGCATGCATCCATACTTCCATGCGTCTATGAGATGAGGAGAATGTCAGTTCTCTGAAAGTGCATGAGGACTTGAGCAGAAGTTGCTTCTAAGGCAGCATGAATCACTTCTTTTTAAGGTGAGTCATCCCTCAGAAGATGATAATGAGACACATCTCAATTCAAAAATACAGATCACCATCATGGACATCTTCAACCTTCCTAAAGGAAGAAATACACTCATTATAACCATCTAGATAGGGTAGATAAATCCGCAGCAGAGTGCCGAGCAACACGAATCATATCCCAGCTTATTTCTATTGTTGTTATAGAGACTATAAGGCTCCAAGTAAGTAGAAAAATAATTGTGAGTTCAGACAGTGAAATCAGTGGTTAAAATATATCCGAGCGGGAGTGGGAGCTTACTTGTTTGGGCAACTGTTCTTGAAGTTTTGATTCTAAGTAGTTTTTGCTTTATTTATTGGTCTATAGTCCAGCTTGGTCACTGTCTTGAAGATGGTGTACTACAAACGTAATAGCCTATTGTATTAGAGCAGAAGTGGTATTAAGCAATGTATTACAATGACCTGTGATATTCAGAAGTCCGAAAATTCCATTATCATGTAACCAGTTAGCCAATACAGTGCCTCAGAACAGCAGGAATGCATTATTGATTGTACAACATCATAGACCATTCTTCAAGCCCGGATATTAATGCCGTTTAGAAGAGCCTTCTGGCAATGTGGCAACATTTTCTGTATCCAGTTAAAAGTAGTTTCACCTTTCTCATCTCAGCCCACAACTTTGCTTCCTTAGGTTTTTTCAACACCATCATGATTGTGTCCTTATGTCAGCACATGGAAGTTAATACATTACTGTTATGGGATATGGGGAGAATACTCTGCATTTACATGTTATGGGCAAGGAAGGACACTTTAGTGAGTGGCAGAATAAAACACTGGTTTTTCAAATAGGACTTTTTTTCCTTTTCACCCTGATTTTGCAGATGATGCACAGATTGACTCAGAGACTTGATGCATGGATTTGATCAAGCTCAAGTTTAAATTTTTCACCTTCTGGAAAACTACATTCTGCTTCTTCCAGCTATAATCTCCAGTACAGGATTCTTAATGAGAAGAATAAAAATGATAGATACATTTGTGTTTGTACCAACCATCTTTCTCCACAGTGAAGATGGGAACAGTATTTAAATGACTTTTCTGCACCAATAATTTTGATTCCCACAGCAGAGAATTAATTTATCTCTTCTCTGCTAAAAAAAATTCAGTGTGCTTTGCTGGATCCCATCTGGAATATCAACAGAGTAGAAGCAGGCAACAGCACACCAAGTTGAAGAAATGGACTACAGAGCTGTTCCAAAAGACAATTATATTTTTAACAGATCCTGATGACAAATATGTCTAGTATGTTGTGCTAAATACAATACAAACAAAATCTGGAAGATAAAGAAATGATAAATAAGTAGCAATCAAAATAACAAACAACAACCATTTCCATGCAATACAACACAGTGCAGAACTATACATGCAGAATGGATTAAACATTGACAGCAGCGTAACATTGCACCAGATACTAATAAAAATCTTTCCTTTCCTTTTTCATACTCTTATGTAAATATCTGCTGCTGATAAGCAGTACCCAGGATGAAAAAAAGGTTACTGGCTAGATAGGCCTGCAATAAGCTGCAACTGTACGCTAGTAAGCCTGTGTTTCCATTTGGGTGCAGAGCCATAGCTATACAGTACTCTGCTTTTTCATCAGGAGCTTGATGAGCATGAGATCAGCTGTGTTCACATCTTCCTCCTGCCTTCTTTTCTCAATATAAACACTAATCAGCCCAACTTTTGTGAGGAGCAAAACAAAATATCTGAGCAATCAAACAACGTGAACAAAACAAAACCACAGCTATACTGGCTAAATTTGCATTTAAATCTTCCTATCTGAGTGCTGAATTGCAGGTTCAGTGTAGAACCTGTCCTTGCAAATATCTACTTTGTGCTTACAGTCAGAAGGTAGACAGAAGGGTACTCTCCTTCGTATTTCTCTTTCAAGGCTGACTACACAGCCATACAACATATTGGTGGCATAAAATTCATTCCAGGAGTCACCAGGTCACTTCCATTTAACCATGTCCTAAGGCTTCTGCTGTTCACAGTTGATCTTCACATCGGTTTATGATAGAATGTTGCAAAAAGCACTATAATTTATAAAGCCAATAAAAACAGCAAGGATTGTACTAGGAAAGGAGAAAATCAAGTGAAAAAACTTCAGCGTCGTTCATTCTGAAATAACGATGCTACTTGAAAGATGAGCAGTTCCCATCACTTCTACTCATGTATGTGATTGTTTGGAAAGAGGAGTTAGAGTTTAAAGCAGTGATTGAGAACTCTTCATTTCTGTCAAAATGAAGCATGTTGAGTAAGGAAAGAATTTAATTCCAAACATATTCAGAAGGTAGACAGTATTCAGTTTAGCACATTGCTAGAGGCCTTCTGGCAGTGGGATATATCAGAGCCACAGGGTACCCAAAGAGACAGGAGAAATATCCAGCCCAAGGGAACAGAAATATTAGTGCCCATATCAGAGTGAAGTCCACCATTTTGTTCTGTACTCTCAGCTATTCGCACTGCCCTTGCTTGCTTGAATATGTATCTATAATTGAGTAGATTTGTTTGAAACCATCTGTTTCAGAGCAGGGCCTAATGAAAAATACAAAAGGTCCTGGAACAATTAATGAAATGTGTGTGCCATTGAATGAGAAAGAACTGAGGAGCCAGATGGCAGGTGTCAACTCTGACTTACAGCTACAGAAAGTTGCCTGGCTTTCCCCTCAGAGAGAAGCCATTAGCTATGGTAAAGCTAGATTGTCAACTGTCCTCTTGTAGCCTGTGTGTGTCAGAGGGGGTGGAGAAGATGGGTATAGTTCTCCTTGTATCTAAGGACTCTTGCACTTTCAGAGAACAGCAGTGATTCTTAGACTAATTTTCATGGTGTTGGTAAGCAGCATCCTCAGCAGGTCATGCAACATCTGGGAGGAATGAAAGCATCATCACACTGGTCGTATTTATTCCGTACTCTCTTTAAGATAAAGGACATCGAGGAGTTGTACAATAATTCAGTGCTCTTGCTCTGTACAAGCTAAAGTTGGCAATGCAATTTTTATACTAAGTCAAATCCTGTCCTAATTTACCTTCTGTGTATCATAATTAAAGTATTTTTGAGTATTTGGGTTGTGTTTGCCTGCAAGACATGAATGCTTGCATTTTATCAACCCTTTCGGCAAAGGAATTTGAGAACTACAGTGAAGAATCCCATCATACAAAATATTACTTTTTCTTTAAGTAAGGTCTTTCTTCCAGTATTCTTTTCATTTTTACCATTCCCAGGCTCAAATTCTAGGAAAAAAAAAAAAGCCAAAACAGAGATAGGCCAAACCACAAAACTTGGCTCCCAGTAAAGATATTAAAGTTTTATAAATCCAAATCGTTGCTTCTACACGCTCAAAAATATCCTGTTTGCCCATATGTTTTAATAGGAATATTCATTATTTCACGTGTAAGATCCCGCATGAATCTTAAATGCTATTTATCATATTCTGCCAGCTCAGTTTCTGAAAAGCAAAGTGCAGTCCACAGATCAAATGAATCTTTTGGGACAGATTTTCGACGATATAAAATATTTTATATAAATGTAAAAGAATATATATGTGTGTGTAATCTAAAGTTAAGAACTCAATAAAATAAATTCTAACAGTTACTTGGCAAGTATAGTCTAAGCCATTAATGTTTCACAGAATATTTAAGGAATAAGACCAGATTACTGTGATAGGACCTTGAATTTTACATACTTACGTTCTTAGGTTTTAAAGTGGTATCAGAATCATCGTGTTAGTCTGTGACAAAATTTACAGTTGAGTTTCAAACAGCTCTATTTCTAGTATGAAAAATACGATACTGTAATAGGCCCTGAAAAGAGATATAAGGGACAAAAGAAGAAATAAGGTTTTTTATTTTCTACAGTGAAAGAAGGACAAGAGAAATGTTGACTTTTTCCCAGTAAATATTACAAAAATGACAAAAAAGCAGGCAGGAGCACGGGGTGCTTTTCCAAAAGTAAGAAGGAAACAGGGTCATGAGAAGAATCCCAGAAGAAACATAAATGAATGAACAGTTCCAGTGCATGGAAGAGAAGCTAGTGGAAGCAAGTAGGATATTTAAAGAAGTTTGTCTTCATAGGGGGAGGAATCCATTTTTCTTCCAAGCTTGGCTATGTCGTTGAAATATATCAGACCACACAGCTAAAAATAGGGGAAAGAAGAAGCCAGAATCTGCCAGAAGTTACTCTGAGTTATTTGTCCTGTTAGATTTTGAGTCATTTTTCTTGTACTCTTGGTGCCCATAGGGTCATGCTAACTACCATAGCATGCTGTGTGTGTCATTATCCCATGAACAAAACAGTTGTAATTGGAAATATGATTATTGGTCACATGCATTTTTTTTCTCTGCCACTGACCAGTGATTATCCTTGCCTGTAACTGAGGATATATACTTGAATCTTTCAGCCTCCAACAGTGGCATGCATATCCACGGTAGGGTTGCTACAGTAACTAGAAGTATTGAATGTAGCTTATTTCTCCTCCACATACAAGTGATACCTATCCTGTAAAAGCAAGTCTTACATCTTTCAGTACTGTGTTGTGTATGTGAGCATCAATAGCAGTAATAGAAACCACCCACTACAGTTTCTGGAGAAAAATGCCTTGAATCAGGAGGATCTGAAGCAATTATTCCAACAAATGGAATACTGGTTTTCCTGTAGAAGCTGAACCCTTCTAATCATGTTCTGTAATAGTTCCATCAACATGACTTCTAACAATCTCTGCTGCAAACTTGCTGTCTATCCAACAGTCTCTTCAATTCAGCTGTCCCAGTCGTAGGAGCCTTATTAGAAACAATATAATTACTGGTTGCTGCAGAAGAGAAATTAAGCTGCAGCTGTCTTAGGTGACAGCAGCAGAAATCGCTGCTTACTGAGAAGAGTGTAAGGCTTGTTCCCTACAAGGTGTGAGTCTTAAGGAGTCCCTATGAGGTGTTTGCAGGTTTCTGATCCTCAGTGCCTTCAGGTGTAGTGAGCCTACCCAGCAGATGACAGGCCCTGAGAGCTCTGCTGCCATCTCAAACCACAGGAAGCAGTGAGCAGGGCTGAAGAGCAGGGAATTAGTGCAGAGTGACACAGAATGGTGACCAACCTCTCAAAACACTATGCTATCTGCTTTCTCCAAGCTTCTAGCAGCCATCAGGACAAAAAACAGCCCCTCAGAGCTCCAGCTAGTCTGCGCATCCACTCACATTCAGTTTTGTCTTAGGTTACTCTTGGAGATGGAGGGTGGCATTAAGTACTTCTGAGAGGGATGTCCCCAAGTAATACTTCTCTGCCTGATGGCTGAGCGTCAGGAGGAAGTGAGTAGACTAAGGAGCACCTAGGAAGACTGCAAAAGAATTAAGGTACATGATTTGTATTTTTATTTAATCTCTGCATAGTAGGGAGAGACACTGGAAGAAACAAACGAGCCCAGGGCATCAATGTCAGGATCTAGTACTGGTGACTCCACCAGAATTATGTTGTTTTTCTTTCTAACTGCAGTAATCTTGAGGGGTCATATGGGATCCACCTGTCTCAAAGGGGAAGGTTTTTCTTCACCTGTAGGTTATTAACGCTGATTGATAGGACATTAAGCTAGGATTGAAGGCTACAGGTAAGGCAAGTGATGGGAATGTTACTAGGGGTATTTATGCTGATTCATAAAGGCCTGGGAGCCTCTTAATGGTTACTGAGGGCTAAACATGTGTGTATGGCTTAAAGCTAAATTCAGGGTTGTTTATGAAAGACTTTAAGAGAAAATACCTCACTAAGAGAAAAGTTCTGCTCTGGACTAGGCTTTCTGGAGGGTGGTTGATGCTCTATGTCTGTCAATGTTTAAGAAGCACTGAGGTAATAGTTTTAATGATATCTTTAAATTTTTGGTTGGGGTTGGATTAGTTTCATACTCAGACTCACTGATCATCATAAGTCACTTCTAAATGAAGTTATTATTCTATTGTAATGTTTCTTCTGTTCTGCCTGTAATCTGAGAAACATAGGGAGGCTAAGCCGATATAACCTTTCCATTTTTCTATTCCAGATAGTCTCCCAAGATTGGATATGTTTTTCTCTCCCTGCATTGCAAACAAATACAGTGGCTTTGGAGACTTTCATAGATAGGCTTTACTCCATAATCTTATTTCCTTTCTTCAGGTTCTGGTTTGCATTAACTTCGTGGTTAGAAAGTCCAGAAAAGTATATTTGTTTGTTGCTGTCTCCTTTGCCCAGATTCTGTGTAGTCTATTTCATCCAACATCATATTTGTGTATTCTCTTCTGCATTCTCCTCACAGAGGCAAAGTCTGTTGTCCCTCTGCTATTAAAACCTTGCCATGTAAACTGAATATAGAAGGGCATTTGCATAGAAAACTAAGTGGTGAATTGAATGTGCTGTAGCTCAGATTTATTTCATAATCAATGAAGGAAATTCAAGTGATTTGAAAAGAGGTACATAACAATGGTAGAAAGGTGTGGAGGTTGCACAAGGGAAGAAGTAAAGCTGACTTTGGTAGTAGTTGTTTAAGATTTCAGAATGGATGTGATCAAAGAACTCTATTTGATAAGGTCAGTACTACCTAAACCAAGAGTACTTGAAAATTCACTTTGACTCAAGGAACTCAGTCTTCTGGGAATGCTTTGTTTTAGGAAAGAAAAGAAAACACGTTAACTGTATGTGCACAGGTTTCTGCATATGTACCTAAATCTGAGGTTCTGTTGTCTAGTATGCTTTGAACATACGGATTTTCTAGGCCAGCTAGTTTTCACTGTGTGTATGTAAGTGCACTTATTTGGATGGGAGATTTTTTGGATGTGATTTTGAGACAGGAGTTTTCAGATGAAAATGTTACAAAAAAAACCATCTGTTGATTCTTGTTCCTAGTGTGGTGTCATATTTTTATTTGTCAACGGATTTGTTACGCTGCAAGCATTTTCAAGTGCAGGCAAAACTTATGGAGAGTATTTATGGACTGTATCAGTTTTTTTTTTTTTTTTTTTTTTTTTTTTTCCCTTGGAGCTCTAATTACTTAATGCTAAATGTTGAATTCTTCATGAGAAGCAGTTATTGGCCTAGCGCTAAAATTCCTGGAGAAAAAAGATTATCCTGCATGCCATTGTCCTTCCTGAATTATTAGTATGACTTGAAATGTACTTTAGAGTACAATTAGGAAAAGCAATGATTCTGTCTCTACTTGAGAAGTCAACATGCAAGATGCTGCTACTTTGCTGTCCTTCTAAATGCATAACCTACCCCCTTCAGGTGCTGACAGTCTTACCTACTCTCAAAAAGCATAGTAAGTATTTGACA
Organism: Centrocercus urophasianus; assembly: GCF_019232065.1. NCBI lineage: Eukaryota > Metazoa > Chordata > Aves > Galliformes > Phasianidae > Centrocercus > Centrocercus urophasianus. Next base: position 42,172,684 of record NW_024884475.1, on the reverse strand, counting down.
AACGTCATCAGGATTGTCTGATTCTGTACAAGAGCATGTAAGGGGACTTTGCCATTGAGTGTTAGCCTACAGTAAGCTGCAAAGATAGATAAATTATTGGATTTTTGTCTTGGTCTATCTTAAGTTAAGATACGTTTGGAACAATTAGTGCTGGAAATAGGCAGAGAAGTAGAAAGGTGAACAGGTGCAAATAATCTCAATGATATCTGGGGGTACAGCTCCATTCTCAGATAGAATTTTTTGTCAATCATAGAACTCTACTAGTGCTACTGAGACATGGTTAATATTTGTGAATATAGACTTTCTGGTTTGACCACATATCTGTTATTATGATTCTTCTGTAGAGATATTTAAAGTATGAAGGTAAAAATGCAATCTAGTTTGTCTGGCATGGGCAAAACCTAGCATTTTCAAATGATAGCAAATTTACAAACAACTCCACATTTAAATGTAATTGATTTGAAACACATTCTACCAGGAAAAACAGTGGTATCTTTTGGCAGTGGTACCCTTTGATCACATGTGTTTTTATTAGGAAAATACACAAATCACAAATTTCTTATAGGCTAGTTTAAGGCATGAGAATATTTAAAGCCAACTCTATTCTGAGCTCTGCTTTCCTGATGTCTCAGTGCCATATCATAACAAATTAATTGAATGAATGAGGGAAGTCCTCTATTTGCTTCCACTCCCTTTCTTAGTCTTGAATAGCATGAAATGCCCACCTTCTCTTATATTTGTTCTTACAAAGGTTTCTGCTTCCAAAGTGAATTCCCTTGGGTCAGCAGAATACTTACCAGGTATTTTAGAATATATTGGAATCTATGATAAGACACTTTCCACATCCAAATTTCTGGATAGAAATTCCCTATAGTATAGAAGCACTTTCAGAAAATGTCTTCTAAGCAGCTAAATTGACTAACTGAAACTTAGCCAGTGTGAATCTTCTTCCTATTCTTTTGACTTCCAGTGTTTACAGTATAAATTCTGCAAATATATATGTGGTGCTGTACAACCACTAGTGGAGTATCTGATGTAGCAGTGAGAAGCAGGCTAGCAGAGTACACAGTGATGCACTGAAGGCTGAAATGTCTTCAGAAATCAAAGACCTTGCCTATGAGAGTGAACATATTCACGAACTCACCATAGTAGCCAGATTCACGTGTTCTCTTTAAATAATATCTCACCTGCCCACTGGGCTACAGATCTGTTTGCCCAGGCCAGTGGAGTGATTTTTTTTTTTTTTTTTTTTTTTTTAAAGGAATTCCGTTGATGAAAAGTTGGTACTTAACACCTAAAAGTACAGTGAAATAAGAACAAAAGTAACTTGAAAATGTTTCACTGGAAAAATGCAGGAATTCTGCAGAGTCATTTTCCTGTAATGCGTGTTAAAATGTATTTGAAGCCGTATGAAAGATAAAGGCAGTTTTTGAAGGCTTTTATTAGGTACAATTTATCAGTTTGCAGCCACTGGAATTAAAAATTTAGCAAATGCTTATTAACGTGTAAAGAAAGTTTGGTGGAATATCCATTAACTTTAAATAAAATATTAATAAAATATCCATAAACAGCACTAAAATATTACTACTGTCCCCACACATATAGTACAGATAAAAATTTCTTCCTCTGCAGCAGGATTTTGGGGGAAATGCTTAGATTCCTACTTGGTAATCTTCTTAACAAGCACCACTGAATTATTTGTAGGGATGCACTGTCTCGGCAACATATGACCCAAAGGGTTTGCACAAAACATTTATATATGCCTGTTTTCTTTTAATTTGGAGGCTTTGGTTCACTCTTATTTGTGATCATCTTTTTTGTATATTGCTTTCTGCTAGCTTAGAACTTCTTTCTTGAGAAAGTGTCCTTGTGTTGAGTATCTGGTTTCATTTGAAACAGCAATTTTTTATTTATGATGTTTGTCTTTTGAGCTATGTGTGAGAAGAAGATAAAAATCCTCTTTAAAATTTTAAGCTCAGGCACTGTAGAAGAAAGCTTGTATTTTTGTATGCATTGTATATTGGATTTCCAATATTTTTAAAATCTCTTTGTTCAGATATTTGGTGAACACGAGTATGTTGTCATCTAAGTCTTCTAGATTTTATGGAAATAATAACAGTTGTCATTGACATACACATTAGCCACACAGCAAAAATGAATTCCCCATCCCAGTGTCAACATGATACCATCACAGCACCAACAGGGGTGAACAATTCCATTCCACTCCCTGTCCTTTGTCTACGTTACAGTGCTAAATCTTTAACAATTATTACATTGTCTGGGTTAATAAAACAGTTAAGTTACTTGATCAAGGCTATTGAGTACAAAGAGAATAGAAATCCAGGAATGCATGCAATCCCTTTCAGAACCTGTACTGAATCATGCTGAGGAAAACGTTTCCACTGTGTCCTTCACTCCACATAGTGCCATATACTGGGCACTAGAATCTCTCTCTTGTTGCTTAAATAATTATCAATTACTTATAAAAGTAGGGCACAGCTGCAACAAGGAAAGATAACCAAATCATCCCAGAGGTACTGAGCAGCCCAACAATTCAGACTCATAGGGAGGTTTTTGCCCTGGGTAATTACACCTTGCTCTGATGTTCTATCCCTAACATTCCTGCACAGCCTGACGTGGAACATCTGTGTAGACAGATAATTCCTCTAGGACTTGTTTGGTATTACCTAATATGGTAGAAATAAATGGAATAAAATATAAACCAATAAGATAAAGTATTAAGACATGAAAAGCTAGAATCTTTTAAAGACGTGTCTGTCTGGCTGACTCAGTGGAACCTGAAGCGTTCCTGTTAAAGAGAAAATGTGGGCGTGAAGTGCTTGGAGGCAGAATCCCAAAAGCAGGTGTGTAGGCCCTGCTGCTGAGGTTTTCCCTTCCTCTAAATGTTGTTAGCAGTTTCAGGTTCACTGAAAAATATTGGTTGTAAACTGGATATTTCCAGCGGGAGGAGTTTTCAGATTATTATTGTAGAAACCTATCTGTACTAGAAGTAGTCTACTGAATGCGTGAGCTGTTGTAACTTGGATTTGGAGAAACAAATACTACAGTGTAATTAAAATGTCCATTTTACTTCCTCATTTGTGGCCACAAAAAGCACAGTTGAACCCTTGCAAGGGGACTGCTGTCTGTCTGACAGTGTATGTGGATACATGCTTTCTCTCCTTGATGAGATTGTTGTGGGAAGCTTTTTTAAAAATTTTCTGGGTTAAATGGGAAATGATAATTCACTTCCATTCACTGTTATTTGGGGACATCCTGGTTAAAAGTATTTGATAGGAGCTTTATAAGGAAGTTTTTCAGATGTTGCAGGAATTCACTTACGTTCTGTAATTCCATACAATAACAACAACTCCTATCACCAAACGATACTATCAGTTTTACAGTAAAGACAAGAAAATGGGCTCTAAGTGGCTTCTGTGTTGTGTGACTATATATTCTAGCACATCTCATCACATTTACATGGAAGTAAAAAAGTCTGGATGTGCTGCCGTGCTCTGATAATCTGTGTTTGGGCAATTATCAACAAAACAGACTCTGAATAATCAGCAGCTGGTAAGGACAAGCAATATCTAGAACCATCCCAAAGCTTAACAGATGCAATTTCTGTTGAGCAATGTATGTACTAATTCTAGGAAAGGGCTCCTGCACAGCCTGTTATAGTTATGAGTGCTTATGAAAAGGTTTGTGGTAACTTGAATTGTATCTTGCAAGGTCCTTTCAATAGTTTTAGGGAGAAATGTAAGAAAATTAATGCATAATAAAATAATAATAATTTTTTTTAAAAAAAGCAGGCTTGGATTTACCTTCCTGAACTTGAGCTGTAGATTTCCTTTATAGACAGAGATCAACTCATCTCTCTTGGGAGGGAATGAATCAACGTTTGGTTATACTGTGCTCTACATTAATTATAGAAAATAATTGAAAAAGAATAGAGTAGTTCAGTTGAAAGGCACTGTCAAAGATCATCAAGTCCAACTTCCAGGGCTAACCAATAGTTAAAGCATGTTGTTGGGAACATTGTCCTAATGCCTCTTGAGTACTTGTAGACATGGTGTATCAAGCATTTATCTTTATTCTGCAAAAATTACTCTGACCAATAGAAGATAAGGCATAGAAATTCTTTGAAGGCATCATCCCAAGTTAAAACTTCTGATGTAAGATCCCTCACTGATTTAAGAGATCATCCAAATTGGAAATTGTGAAAAGTGCTGCATTAATAAGCCAAAAGATTTCTGTATGACACTGTGTCTTTCTAGACTCCGTCCTCCTTTTCTGCTCCTTCCAAATACAGAGATTAAATAGGAATTCAATACAAGCATTTCTTGTGGAAAGTTAAACAGCTCAACCTTAGCAACTCACATATTGGTCACTGCAAGTAGAAGTTATAAAGATGTGAGTCTGAGAAGAGCAATGTACTTTTATATTTTTTATCCTAGGCAGCAACCATGAAAAAGTTTTCCAGTTTCTGTTAAATTTCTCCTTTACTGAATTCTCTCCGTCTCAATATTTTCCATATTTATTCAATCAGGTGTTACTTTATCTGAATTTATGGTAGGCAAACTAGTTATACTGAACAGAACATGATTCTTTGCTTGTGGTTTAAAGCCTTGCTGATTTTGATCACTTGCTCTATATAAAAGAATCAACTTTCTGTTGTGAACATACTAAATTACTGGGTTCTAGTTGTTTCCACTTTTCTTTTGCAGTTTCGGATGCAGTTCCTCAAAATGGATGACATTTATTGTGTCATCTTCCCTTTTAACTTGTTTTTTCCACTTAACAGCACCTACTGGAACAAAAACAAATAGCAAGGAAATGAAGCACCATATCTTAGTATCTTCCCTGCTACTTTACCTTTTAGTTCCCTTTCTAATTCTGTCACAAAAGACAGATCTTCTGCTCCATTACTATCAGTTAATGTTTTGTACAAAATAGAATTATCAGGTCTGAATCTTGTTCCATAAAGAATGCATTTCTTTTTATAGTGATTTTCTTAAAAAGACATTTATTAAAATCTTTGATACATTTGCTGTTTTGTGAGACATCTTGACACGTGACTGTTAGGAAAAAAATTGATATCTGTTCCAAAGCTAATTATGACTGAAAAAGCAACTTCCTTGTACAGTCTCATCACCTGAAAGAGGGTTGGGTTAGGTGATCATATACGTAGTCGGAAACAGTGCAAGAGTTTGTAGATGTATAAGAGAACTAGAAGACTGTTTCTTTGCTTTGCCTATACCTCTGCTCAAATGTCTCTACTCAAGATGTTTTCTACTTGCAATAAGGTGTGATGCCGTTCTTATGTGTCTGCAGGAATATGAGAAGAATGCTCACAAAAGCAAATTTCTCATTATTGTTAATTTAATCTCCCTAGTGTTGAGGATGAGGATTATATTTCCTCTGGTATTTATGTGCCTATTCAGTTCCAAATTAAAATTCGCTTTTAACAAGTCTGAAGTTTTTCAGTGTAAAAGCGTGGCTATCGTGGACAAGTTGGTTTCAGAGGAAAAATGGAAACTAGAAGGTTGCTAGCCTGAAGCTTGATTTGCTTTTCTGTAGACAGGCTGACGGAAAGTTGATGCATGCGTGCTGTATCTTCCTGGCTTGTCATTTCCATCAGAAGAGGGAACAAGGCGCATGTAGGACTTGTAAAATCAAGATTTAGCCTCCTGTTATTTGCTCTTGGATTTTTATTAGTTGTTAAGGAGTAAAAGAGCAGTAATTGGAAAACTGACACCTTGATTCTTCCAAATTTTTTTCCCGGTGAAAATGTGTGTGTGTGTTTCTTACGCAGGTTTGGATTACATTTTATAATGCAGTTTTCCCCGGAAGCAATTTTATTTTCTGAATACCTCAAGTTCTAGAATGATAACACAGCCCTAATGCCCTTCTCTTTGTTAGTCAACAAAATGCCTACATTTATAATGTAGATTATGAGACACATTTAGTTGAGTGGGAAGAATTTTACCCTGGTGCAATGCCACTACCCACCTGGAGTTTCAATAATATTGAATCTGGCCTCTAGAAATTTGTCATTCAGGCTGGCTAAGCGATGTCATCATGCTGTTCTTCAGTGTACTTAGTTGAGCCAGTAGTACCTTGAGGATAAGCACGGGTTATGGAATATGGCTTGGGTAGGTTACTGTAGTTTATGAATGACACCATTACTGTGGTCTAGTGAGAATGATCTATACAGTTTACCAGGCAATCTCCCATTAGGCCTAAAAGGGTGGAAAGCTAGACAAGTCACTACAAACAGTGAGTAATTACAGTATCAAAATAGCATAAAGTTACATTATTCATTACATTCAACGTAAACTGAGCATGTGTGCTTGAGGATAGACTCTGCAGTTACTGCAGAGAGAAAACAGTGCTACTTGCTTTTCCTTTGCTCATTTCAGAATATTTCTCTCAACTGTCGTAACTCGGGAGGACATAAAATGCAAAAACGTTTCCATTTTCTTTTTGTCTCTGATTGTATCCCAGCTTCACCAAGTTTAGAAGTTTATGGAAGTTTTTTCCATTTGCTTCTTCACTCTGGACTATTTTGTAAAACTTGAATCTGTGGCAGGCTGACCTTAGAGTTGATTCAAATATGCTGCTAGATGGCTAGTGAAAATGGATAGGAATCTATCAAGAGAGTCATCTAGCTCACTTGAGGTAAAGTAAATGAATTTTTGATTGGATGGTTTCCTGTGAATCACTGACTGTACTGATTTTCTATTCTGAAGTATCTTCTCTATCTTTTTTGACTTGAGTTAGGAGTGGAGGAGTTTCTCCTTCAATTATAAGCAACTTTTTAAAAATTTTAATTTAGCTGTGGGGACAAATATTTCGGTAGCATTTTTCCAGTCCTGGCATTTATACACACAGTGAGCATTTTTAAAAATAACTGCAACACAGGAAAACACTGGGATAAATATCTGACAAGTTATACCTCACTCTCCACTGCCCTCTACTCTCCCCTCTTCTGAAAGCACTTTCTGTAACTATATAGCAACTTCCGTAACTATATAGCTTTCACAGCAGCATATATGAATCTGAAAGAAAGAAAACTTAAAGCAGAAATCATATGCTTTAGTTTGTTATTTTCTGAGGAAGTAATTATGCTAAGATTACTATATGCTTCGCCTTTCTCTTAATATTTCCTGTAAAGTACAGCTTAATGTTTAACATCTATCTATCCAGTGGGAAAAGCAAGAGCAAAACTTGAGAGCAAATCTATTAAAGAAGTCTTTCCAGAGGAAAACAGTTTTTAATGAAATGAAGACTTTAAGCTCCTGTAGGTTCCCTTCCAAAAATGCTATACACACCAAAAATACTCATGACTTCAACCAAACCCTGTTTAAACATCAGGGAAAATGGAAAGTGAGAACACAACTGGTCAGTTAATTGCCAGGTCCTCATGGCTATAATATGTGCCTTCAATAACCCCCATCACAGTGCTTCAGTTTGATCTTCACTCCCTGCTTATAGTCATAAGGACACTTAGTCTTTTTCATTTTCATTCATCCTGGAATGTTTTTTTCATAGGCATCATTGCCATTGAACAGATGGGTAAGCCAAAACAGAGCCCTGTGGAATGACTTGCCAAGAACTGATAAGTGTTAAAAGTGAAATCTAGGTTTCCAGCCTGATCATATTTCTTCCATGCAGGAAAGGAGATCTGCAAGTCCTTCTCAGGACTAGCAGTGGGAAGGATATGCATGACATAAGACTTCACCCTATCACTTAATCCTGTATCTCAATTGTTTTTCCCTGAACATTTCTCGTTGTTCCCAGAAAATACAAAACACAGGGCTGAGTGGATTTAGATACTAAGGTAAAGGTGTGTTTTCCTGATACTGTCAGAAATAGAAAGGATTCCTCCTAGCCTTGTTTTCTTTAAAGTTTTGAGAAGACAATACTTGATTGTTTCATATTTTATTGACTGCACATTCCAGAGTCTTGAGATAATCTATACTGATTTCGATGAAAATGCTTGTAGTGAACCCGAGGGGAAAAAAAACTAAAAAAAATAACAACAAAAAAAACCATCCTCATTGCAATGAAAGCACATATAGCATATGAACATATAGCACAAATGAACAAAAGTCAGTTCCAGTAATGTGGCATTTTTAGCTGTGGCTGATAAGATCCTGTGAAAAAGAAAAGGCAAATAATTTTATTATTATTATTTTTTTTTTTAAGTATCTCCCCTTTCCTTCTCTCCCCACAGAAAAGGACTTACTGTGAAAAGTATTCAATCTAGTAAAGTGTCAAAGAGTATTATTCTCCTACCAGCCTTGCCAGCCTGTATTCCCACTTTCTGGGGCAGCAGATGTTGCTTATTATCAGGATTTCAAACAGCTTGGTAATCTCTCTGTCCTTATCCGAAGATCAACAAAGGATATGGAACACTCTCCTTGGTGGAACTTTAGATCATCTTTTTCAAAGACAGTTTCACACTTACAGAACAGTGAGGGTAGGGAAGGGGGCATGGAGTGTTCATGCTGCTGTACTAATCTTAAAATCTGTTATCTCCATGAAAACCGTGTGCTGCTGGAAACTGCTGAGCTCTTCTGAAGGGATCACATTTTTCTGGAGACTTGAAGTAGTTCTGAGGAGCTAGTTCAAGTCTTTAATTATTGTGAACAGGTGTACAGCAATGTCTCCTTTCAAGAAAATACATCAATCTTCTGTGACTGAATTCTTATCAGTAGTATATCATAGGTTTTGAAATAGGTCGTGCAACATCTTCTTACAGGTTCATGTAAGAACAGGCCCTCTCAACTCCCCAGCTCTTAGTATACAAGGCTAGATGCTTCTTTCTATCTGTAATTACATCTGTGGACCCCTTCCAAAAGAAATGTGAAGAACAGGTCTGTGAGAGAACAAGAAAATGTTCTTCCATATAACCATTTTCCATAATTCTATGAAACATTTTAAGTCTTATACTGATCATTTTCTCATAGCCTTCCACATTTACTAAAGGTATACCACTGAAAACGTTTTATTTCCTCTTGTGATTGCATTTTATATTATGAACCTGAGTAAGCATGTCAGACTTCAATTTGGCACAGGTGTAAAAGTAACGTTTGATTCTGTTGAGAAAGTGAGATGCTGGACAATTAGGATTTTGATGAAGACAAGACCCTGAAAATGTGTCTCCTAGTTTTGCTAGCTCATAGTTTTTGGTTAACGAGCCAAGGGGTCTTTGATTGTTTTGGACTCCATCCAGACAGTTGCACAATTTGCAGGAAGATTTGTTAGTGTGTGAAGATCAACCACAAGCTCAGAAGGCTGAGAGCAATGTAGACCTATTTTATGATGCTGGCTCACAGTGTCAGAGGCAGATGTTGACAGTATGGTAGTAGAGGTTGAACCTGCCCGCCGGTATTCCATTACATATTGTTGCCTTGCAACAAATGGCAGCAGAGGGGCAGTCTGACAGAATGACATCTGACGTATAGAAAAAAATGAGACTCATTGACATCCAGTGATGTTTACTGAGAATTTCTGGAAACTGACCAGTGGATGTGAGCACAGTGAGGAAGTGGGCGATGTGTTTCAGCAGTGGTAATGACCTTTGCTGGTACAGATTGTTGAGAGTGCGACATGCAGGTTCTCATTATTGCTGGTGGAATGTATAGTTAATGATGGTGACTGTCAAAAAACAGTGTTTTGTAACTGAGAATTCGCTCTATCAAACAGTTTTCTTTTTGTTTCCATTGTAGTTTATATGAAAAGTAAATAGGAGACATTATTCTTGGAGTGACCTGGATGTACACTATCACACACTGTACATATTGCTATTTCACCCAGAATGATGCCCTTATTGTGAACTGCAAGAATAACAGGCTCTAGCCTCTTTTGTTTTGGCTACATAGACCTGACACCCCTTCCCAAATAAGAAAGTGCCATTTTAGTCTTTATTTTACTCTTTTCAAGGGCCCCTCCAACATTGCTTCTGAGCTGTTGCAGTACACCTCCCACCCTAATGGTGGCAGAAAAGCCCCACATTTCACTGCATTAACTGCAACTGAAGCAGACAGGTGAAAAATAACAGGGCACATCCTGCCATAGGGGTTCAAAAACATCCAGAAAACCATCAGCAATGTGAGAGATTTTCAATAGATCATCGCCAGCGAAAGGACTGCAGCTGCTTAATGTAGGCAGAGCTACAGCTATAAATGGTAAAATCATGAGGCATTATTGCTTGTATGTCCCAAACTGGAAGAAATGCAATAGCATCATCAGGCATGTTTTACGTATATAAAAGGAGATAGGTGTTTTTGTTCGTTGTAAGCACAGTTCTTTACTAACATTTGAATTCAGTGTTAGAAGACATGGTGTTTTTAATAGTATCTAACTATAAAGCAGAGTGGGCATCTATGTGGATGCTACGCTCAAAATTAGAGTAGATGGATAATGAAATAAATGTGTTCACAGAATTGATATGCAGATAAGAGGTGGATTCTATAAACAATTGTTTGCTTAAGACCTGAGTAAAAATTTGGGCAGTGTTTCTAAAAATTCACTTTATTCTAGGAGTAAATTATAAAATTCCCCTTGCATGCTCAGCTTTTGAGTCAGCCAAAGCTAGTCATACATCTCCTGCATTCAGCCTGTGGTTACATCATGCAATCTGACAAGTAAAACAAAACTGGAATCAAATCAGTCGCCTGATCCTAGCACAGAACATTTTTCCTTTTTTCTTTTTTTAACAAAATACTGTACACAAAACATAAGTAGCAGTCACAAGTATGAGGCCCTGCTACAATAAATCAAAGACATCGCACTACCTATTGTGGGGACAGAAGAAAATTTTTTTAGTGAAAAAAGCATAAATGACTCAGGTATCTTTCTTTTCTCTCTGTCAGGTCAATTGATCTTTTGCAGAAGTACAGGAGTAGGAATGAATTTTCGTTGAATTTTCTTTGAGTTTTCAGTGCTGCTGAATTTTCTATATACTTCTCAGTGAAGTATGCTGAGTGCTTGTAACTTTGCAAATTTTATATACTGTTCCTGGGTTCATTAAGCATATTGATAGAAATTATTTTTCTGAAATGCCGAGGAGAAGGTAAGGGAAAATCTGTGTTAAACTGCAGTTCGTTCATATCTTTAGTAGTAGTATCGTTTTCCTGTAATTCCTGGCAATTCTCACAAAATTCACTATAAAGTTAAATTGAAGAGAAAACAAAATGTGTTAAACAGGGAGAAATGTAAAGACAAGATACTATTTAAAAATAAATAAATGATTATTGACCTCTTGGCCAGGTAGCAACTATACTGCCTTAATTCCTATGCAATAGCTACATGATGTACTTGAAGACAGATTTACCTAAAAAGTTTTTTTTGAAGGTACTTTGAGAGGTTACTTATCTGACATGCTAATCAAAGTAGAAAATGTAAGCAGAAAAGTTAAGTCATGCACTTGCACTGTGTTAGGCAATATCTGAGTGGAAGGCTCTGCAAATAAACCCTTGGTCACAACATTCTACAGATCAAGAGTCATACTTATTCTTCCTTACATCTCCTTTTCTTCTGGATAAGGTCTTTCTAAAAGATTGTCTTCTCTCCGATTTGTTCCTCTATTCTGAGAACGGCTGTCTTCAGGATTTTGCTTATTGAATCAACAAAAGCTTCATGTGTATGAAAACACAGAGCAGCAGTTACAATTCAAGACTTGCAAGTGGGTGTTACATAGGTGCTAAATTCATCAAGGTCTGACTGTTTGGGAGAGTCCCAAAACCTTTATCATTTGATGCTTCTTTAGAATTGCTACTGTAACACTATGTCGTCACTATCTTAATAAAATAGCCAATCTTTTTCCAATTGCTGATAATGCTGCTGGCCTTCAAGCTTCTGATGACAGTGAGAAGCGTAAACTAATTGTGCCTATTGAGCAGAAACGTTTGGAAGGAGTTGTTGACTTCCTTGCGGATAGAGAGGCCTTGCAGAAATCTTGACAAATTAGAGGTCTGGGCAATCACCAACCACATGAATTTTAACAACAGCAAGTGCTGGATTCTGCACCTGGAATGGGGCAACCCTGACTGTATATACAGACTGGTGAACAAGAGGCTGGAGAGAGGCTCTGTAGAAAAGGATCTGGGGGTTCTGGCTGCCTGACAGTAAGTTGAATATGAATTGGCAGCATGTCCTGGCAGCCAAAAGGGTCAGCAGTACTCCGGGGTGCATCAGACCCAGCACTGCCAATTGTCTGCACAGCCTTATCTCAAGCACTGTGTGCACTTTTGGGTGCCATAGTATAAGATGGATGTAAAGTTATTAGCATCCAAATGAGGGCTATGAAAATAGTGAAGTGTTCTTGAGTTCTTAACATATGAGGAGTGACTGAGGTCCCCTGTTTTGTTCAGACTAGAGAAGAGCAAACTGAAGGGAGACTTCATGGCAGCCTACAGCTCCTCACAGGATACGGAGGAGCAGCAATCATCTCTGTTTTCTGGTGACAGGACCCAAAGGAATAGCATGGAGCTCCGGCAGGGGAGGGCCAGATTGGGTTTTGAAAAAAGGCTCTTCACCAGAGGGTGGCTATGGAATGAGCTGCTCAAGGCAGTAGGCACAGTCCCAAGCTGCCATAGTTAAGGAGCGTTTGGACAGGGCACTCAGACACGCAATTAGATTTTTTGGATGGTCCTGTGTGGAGCCAGGAGTTGGACTTAGTGAGTCTTGGATGTGCTGTAATCTGTGATTCAATGATTTCATCAGAAGGCTTAAATTTATTTGCTACTATTTAGTGGTCCTAGTTCTTGCTTGTAAAGCAGTTGCAGATTCACTATCACAAGTTTGCACCTTTTTATTTTGTCACCTTCAATCGGTTTGCTCACTGATGTTATTCTATTAAGATCAATGGCAGTTCCAGCATTACTTTGAACTGAAGCAGTCACACACCTAATCTCTAAACCTCAATTAATTCAGCCTCCCTTTTTACGAGCATTTTTCCATGCCCCTATTCATTCTTGTTGAACCTCAATTAATTCTTCATTATCCTTTTTGAGATCAAGTACGCACAACTGAACATAGCTTTTGAAGTAAAAGTGAACTTGTAATGTAAAGAATGATATTTATAATTGTTTCCATATTATTCTTTATCCTCAGGCATTGTCCTGTTTTGTTGTCTTCTCTCACCAGATCTGCAGATCAAGCAAAAGTCTGTATGATCTGCCCAAAGGATCTTCTGTTAAATCGTTTAGGGATCTCATTCTTCTAACTTCTACTGCTAGCCTAAGGCAAAATTTTATGATTCTAAATTCTTAAAAGTTCCCCAGACAACAGGCATATGAAATATTGTAGCAACATTCATTCAAAACGTGGTCAATAGGGTTGTACAAGCCAGCCACAACATTTTGAAATACCATCCCTTGCTCCATATGACAGTTGTAGAGACTGCCAAAGGAAAAGAGAGTGTAGGAGGAGGCTCTTCAAAAGCTGTTAGCTTTGGATTGAAATCCATAAAATCTGGTGGGAACTTCTTGCAACTAGAAGGTTCTCCATGCTTAAAGCAGGATTCCAAAATAGTTGCCAAACTAACAGGCTGCTGTAAAAGGAGAATTTCACTCCTCAGATTCCTTTCTCTTTCAGGATAGGGTTGTGCTAAGGTCAGGTAATTTTAAAAATTTAAGCATAGCTTTCTCTCTCTCTCCAGGAAGCATTCACAGAAGTACAGGCTCAATACTGCATTCTTTTCAGAAGATGAGAAAGTCTTCTTTGCCAAGAACTCAAAAGATATGACTGTGCTGTGCTTGCATTTCAACGTAATGGCCTTCTCTAAAGGAAAATGACAACTACGGTGAATGGTCTGGAGAAGATGTATGAGTAGCAGCTGAGGTCCCTTGGTTTGTTCAGTTCAGGGCAGAGGAGGTTGAGGGGAGGTCTCATAGCGGCCTATAATCCCTGATGAGGGGAGCAGAGGGGCAATGTTGATCTCTGTTCTCTGCATCAGGCGCAGGTCAGATTTGGTGTTAGGAAAAGGTGGTAGGCACAGCCCCAAGCTACTGGAGATTGAGGACCATTTGGACAATGCTCTCAGGGACAGGGTTTGCATTTCGAGTGGTCCTGTGTGGAGCCAGTTGTCTTTAATGATCCTATGGACACCTTCCAACCCAGGGTACTCTATGACCTTATTATTCTATGATTCTTCAATCTCTCAATTTTCATGAGTGTGATAACTTATTTCATGACTCTAGAGTACTTAAAAAGAAATTCATTAGATTTGTCCTGATAAATTTTGTCCTGATAAATTTTTTTTGTCCTGATAACATTTGTCCTGATAAATTTTCAGTAAATATTCCTGAATTAGAAGTGGGAGGAAAGAAAAGGGGCAGTGTCAGCATTCAGTTTCCTATCTTTGTCAAGGGAAAGGAATTCCTTAGGTGTAACTAATGTATTTCTGTTGGTTCATGTTTGACATGAATAAAACACAGTGGTGTACACATTTCCACAGCCATGGCTGATTCTAGAGAAGCCCAGTTCTATTCTTCACACTGCTGAGATTTGTTTTTGTATACACACTTGATTTTCCATTATGTTTGAATTTCCTTTTGTCTGATGTGAACTGTGTGATTGTGGCAAACCCACCCAGTCCAGCGTGAGGTTGGAAACTCTTGCTATCATACTGCCAAGAGATAATTAACTCAGTAATGTTAACAGGCAAACTTGGCATTCAGCTATCGCACAGGGTGGGAACAGAAAGCAACAAGATCTGCATTGTAACCATCTATTGACCCCACCGTCTGCTCTGTCCCAGCTGCCCACGCATCCACTTGAGATACCAGAGAGCAAAGATGGAAAAACTCAAGTGGCAGGAAGCACTATGAGAAATTGTTCTTGCTTCGCTTTCAAGGCCCTTTCCTATTTCCCTGTCTACCCATCAACTATCCATTGTTCAGATTCTCTCTTCTTTCTGTATTGACCAACAGAACCCTGTAGGCTGGTTTCCTATTTCCTATGAAAAGCAAAATTCAAAAAGATGCGGATGCTGTGAAAATATCTTTTAAAAAAAAAAAAAAAAGTTCAAAAACTGACTGAATTACCCTGCAAGTGGGATATTTAAATGCCTGTGGTTCAAAGCTCTGTTGTAAAGCCAAATGTTTAGTTTTTCATGCATGGTGCATTTGGCCGAGGAAGACTGCCGTGAGTTATCTACATGGGAAGGCAGCTTTGCCCTTGGGAAAAGGTCTAAAATGACTTGCAAGTATTTCATTATTGACAATCCATAATACTTTGTACTTCAGAAGTGACTGAAATCTTCCTGTTTGGAATAAAATCTTGACTTGTTTTGAGTCAATGTTCATCTGGTTTAGGGATTCTGTCCACAAATCTTATCTTAAAAGCAGCTCCTTGTAGCCCTTGGTCATGATTCTAATAATCCCAAAAGGCCTGCTGCTGTCATTGACATTAAAATTATTATTTCCTTTCTCTACCATTTCTTTCCATGCAAAAAGATTGCTGTTTACTTGTTGAAAAGTTCAAACAAGAAAGCACATGCCTACATAATTTGTATGATGTAATCATTGCCTGAATTAATAATTTATGTGCAATTCCACCTATTTGAGAATGTTTTATAAAGTAGAGAGAAAGCAAACAACTCCTCAAAGAAAGAAACAAAACATCCCAACCTTTTTTAAAAAAATGAGATGGCCCTGTGTATGTCCCCAAGTTAAAAACCTTTCATGTTTTTGCTATTTTGTACTAGGTTTGGTTAATGCTTGTGAGTACTTTATATTCTGTAAAGAGTAATTATTGTTATATTAATAATTTTCTAACATATCTCAGTTAAGGAGTCTCCCAAGGGAATAAAGGTATTCTTTCTGCCTTTCAGGAAAATAGAACCACTAAACCAGATTGGAAGTCAAATTATGAATGCCAAAAGTAATAATATTATTTGGAAAGGGCCAGCAGTACGGTTTTCCTAGCTTGTGAGCAACAGTGAAACAAGTGTGTAACTGTCTATAGAAGAAAAATTTTAATGTAATGCATCCAAAAAACGCATGTGAAAAGTAGATTTTCAAAAATACTTAGCAGTCACAGCAACTGGTATGGTAGCTTATTTTGTGGATCTGAAATGAATCTGAAAAGAAGCCTGTTGAATATCCATTTCTAATACTTCAGAAATGATCAACAGTGAGTCCTTTTGGAAAGTCAGTGGTGAGTCTTGATTTTTGTAGGTTGTGTTCACCTACAGTTCCTATTCACTTTAGTTTAGGTGAAGAAAATATGACCAATTTCATAGGTGCAGGATGAGAATTGAAACAGACAAAAGGCACAGCTCAAGGTCTGATCATATTGTAGGCTACGATCTGAGCAGATATGAACAAAAAGAGGTTTCTAACAGCTAATTGTTTGCAAGAATTAATTTGTACATTTCAAGCTAATATTTAATCTCAGAAATGCATCCTTTGCCACAGAGACAATGATTGCTAGTATGATCTGAGACTAATTTTAATCAGTGCTTTTGGAACAAAATGTTCGTAAATGTGAGAAATTCATAAGATTTCAATGAAACTTACCCAGTGTTATGCACGTGGGTTTGACTATTTTAGCCCTGGTTTTAAGTTCTGACAAAAGGAAGAGGGAATTTCAAAGAGAAAAGGAAAGAATAAAAATGTAGAAATGGAATTTGCTCTTGACACTCATGATAAGAAACATGTTCATTACATGTCAAAGAGGTCAGCATAGTTAGCAGCATTAGTAGGAATATGATCTGGAACAACAGCAAATCTGTCACAGTGCCACTACCTAAAGGGCTAAGGCAAAAGAGAAGTGGAAAAAAAATCTCAATTACTAAATCTACTATTTTCTTTGCAGTTTCATACATTCCATGCAGATACAATCAAAACCCATATTACTTCTTTCTGTAGCAATATTTGGTTTGGAGTAGGACCAATGCTATTTCCCAGTTCCCATTTTTATTACTAGTCTTCAGAAAACCGTCTAAGAGACAGAGTACTGAACCCCACCATTTCAGCGTAAAGCCCGTCCCAAACATACCGAGTAACAATTCTTCCCCTTAATGCAACAGTGCATTGTGCAGGAGATACTTCATATTCATACAGCCCCTTAGAGTGATGGACAGTACTTGGGATAATTCCTGAACATGAAAGACTGCAAAGTAAGCAGAAATTATGGAAAACAATTAGCCAAAATATTTCTCTTTCTGTAACCATGAGAAAGAGTCCTTTGAAAAGTGCCAGAGCAGATTCTGTCCATCCTGATAATTTTGAATAATACTTTATTCCATCAAGCGTACCCATTGAAAAGAAACTGGAAATACTAAGAATGTCAGTCTGAGAGGAATGCATGTGAGAAGAAAGAATGAAAATGTTTGAAAAAAATGCAAATGAGAAGAATTAAATGAAATGTTATAAACTTTAGGAAGAAAAAGAAAAAAGGAAAAAAAACCCACAAAACCAACCAAAAACAACAACAACAGAACAGGATAAAATAAAAGGAAGTTCTTATTTCTTCTCATTTTCCCTTCATCCACTTCCTGTAATAACAGTGGAGGGCTGTTTTTCACTCAGAAATGCTTCTTTTCAATAAGGTATGTGTAAGTGTGCAGTCCTTATTATATGCACATTTTTCCCAACATCATTTGGCTTTGCTTGGATTGCTATGGTGTTGTGGTTTAGCCCAGCAGGCAGTTAAGCACGACAGGGCCATTTGCTCACAACTTGCACAGTGGGATCAGGGAGAGACAGTAAAACTTATGGGCTGAGATAAAGATAGTTTAATAGGACAGAAAATGAAAGGAAAGCAGTTTTATTGACGTACATGTCATGTAGAATGTGATATTGAATATTGAAATATTTACTTGGAACTATGTAAAATATTGAAACATTTAAGTGTTTATTCAATATGACAGCAGAATTCACTGGGTCCAAAGAAATTTTAAAGATCCTCTACCTGGGGCCCTAAACAGTGCAGACAAAGCACAACATCAGACACCCTAGGATGGTAACAAGGAACAGTTAGATGGAATAGGCAAAGTAGGAAGTAAATGAAAACAAAAATATGCAGAAGAATAATTAGAAGGCTGTGCCGTGAATCTGGCTCTTACCATCTAACAGTACTCTATCAAAATAACGTAGAGATAGAAAGGAAGGTAAGTGATAGGTTTGTGGCCTTTGTGATTCTGCTCCACAAATACCAGCTAAATGAGAGAGACCCTTCAGAGAACAGGATAAGCTGCTATCTTTGGCTGAGCAGAAGCAGCTGTTGCAGATGCAGTGGAAAAGAACCTTTAGTGGGAATGAAAGAAGGAAGAAATATATTAAAGGTGTTTTTTTTTTTTTCCCCTTGTAAAATTAATCTCTGGTACTTTGAGGCAGGAGTTGTTTCACCCTGCAAAGGCCTAGCTATTCATCAGGAGAACATGGAACCAATCAGTGAAGATTGGTGGTGGAACTGTATGGTATAGTCGAATTCTTTAAAAAGCCAAATGGAAATCTAAAGAGAGATTGGATCATTTTTTAGCTGACTGCCCACTGATGCTCTCTGGGAAACTGAGACAGGAGTCCTGGATTATATTCTACAAATTCCAGGGGCTGTACAACCAGAACTGTAGTAAGAAGCACAGTTAAGCATAAGACAGGTTAGAATAAAATGGGAATAATAGAAGAGCAATACCAGTGGTGTCGATTTTGAAGGGAAAAATAAACCAATATACCACAGTCATCCATAATACTGAAGAAAGTGAGAAAAAAGCCGTGGGAAACCAGATTCCATGGAAGTAACAAAACACAGGAGTCAGAATGAGGGAATAGAAGCATAAAGAAAGAGACTCTTCGAGTCTTTAGGATTGGCAAAGGCAAGGATCTTTTTTGAAAAATTTATTTATTTGGGGCAGGTTGAAAAGCCAAGATTATATGCTTTCCTTCTCCTCTACTGCATGATTTTTGCCCTCAACACTGGTGAGGACACACCTGTAGTATTGTGTCCTTAGTACCAAGAACAACTGCCTTCTCCTATCAGTAACCAAAAGAGTACAGATATATTCAGTTAAAAAAGAAACATTCAGCAGTTTTGAGGATGTTATGCTACATCTGTTACCGATTGATTCAGAAAACCTGAAGATATTAGAGCATCAGGAGGTACAGAGACATGCTGACCTGGTCTTCCAGAATAGCCTACAGGATACAGTCAGTCCCATTACAGGATCTAAACTTAGAAATTAAAACTACATCTCTCTATCCACTGTGCAGAGAGGCAGGCCTTGAATACTAATGGCCAGAAAATGCTCATATAAAATAATCATATTGGAGAGGATTCCCAGCTACATAGATATCTAAATCCTTTCATTTATTTTAGGCTCCTCTACGCACAATTTTTTCTGAAAATATAAGAAAATTTTTCAGTTACACAGCAACTCTGTTGCTCTCAAGTTAGGAATGAACGCAGCTTTCCCATGTGCTGTCAGTAGAGAACTGTCACATTGGGCTTACTGCACTTTTTTACAGCTCTTGCAGTAGCAATAAGCACACTTCCTAACGTTGCCTTTTTGAATTATTCTAGTTTGCAGTTCTGTCTAAAATCTAATTTTTATGAGACTTTTTAAACAATATTGTTCATCTTAGGAGCTACATACTGTGGAGATTTTCATAATTTGCCTGTAGGCTGAGCATTGCAAAAATTTGGAATTTATTTTGATATATTCTTATTTCACACAAAAATTTTAAAAGAAGTGTATCTAACCAGAAAGGTGAATGCCTAAACCTGAAACTCTTTTCTCATTTTGGTTTTCTAGGTCTGGTGATGTTACATTTCCAAGGCATGACTAAAACAAAATGCAAGATCCCTGAAAACTGAAATATAGTCAAGATGAACAACTGTCAGTTAACTTGGATGCAAAAGGAAAATGTCATGGTAAGTCTTTCTCAAATATCTTCTACTTTCTGAAAGATGTGTTAATTTAGCAATACAGTACTAAGGACTGCTAGGACTCTACAACTCATGGAAGGAGATTATATTGAGATGCAAGTTGATGTCTTCTCCCATCTAATATTAATAAGATGAGGGATAGTGGCTTTAAGTTGCACCAGTGGAGTTTCAGACTGTGTACTAGAAAAAAATTATTCTGAGAAAGAATGGCAAGGTATGGAGGTTGCCCAGGGAGGCAGTGTAGACACATTCGCTGGAGGTGTTCAAGAGCCCTGGAGATGTGGCACTGAGGGACATGGTTAGTGGCCATGGTGAAGATGGGTTGGTGGTTGGACTGGATGATCTGAGCGGTCCTTTGCAACCTTAATGATTCTGTGATTCTAATGATACTTCATTGTACTTTAAAATTTTAGTAAAATGGAGAAGTGCTTGACCTTTCCCTTTGTTAAAAATATATCTTACCATCAGCTTTGGAAACAATACCTGATACAGTACACATACGGTATTCAGTGAATGTGATTGGCAGTGAAAGAATGCAGTTCTTGAAGTTGGATTGATGTAGTATGAGGTTTAAGAGGAAATGAGTTTGAATGCTTGCAGTTTAAACCTACAATAGCTCTCTTATTTCTCTCAAAACCTGACAGACAGAATGTTTTGATTCTGTTGTTTGACCTTTGCTTTGTGTCCAGGGAAAGGGTGACAGCTCTGCACCAACCCAGCAAAGCTCAACTCTTAAGCTTGGTGTTAGGTATCTTTCCATTTCCATAATCCTGTTTCAAAGGAAAGCCCACGAGTAACTAACCAGAAAATTCTGGTAAAACAGAACAGATCATAGGTTTTACTGAAGAGGTGAAAAACAAGGATTGATAAAGATGACCAGGTGAAAGAGTGAATGAACGATGAAATGGAAGGGTAGAAATGAGTGGAAAGTGTCTACTGCACACATACTTTTACAGTAAGTGGAAATGGCAATCATGTAGTTTTATGTAAATATATTATTATCACAAACTTGCTGCCTTTCTTGACCAAGCAACAGTTATTCTAGTCTAGCACACGAAAGGAAAACAGTAGTGACCTTGTCATTGCATATTTATTAGGGTAGCTCTGTTAAGTGCAGGCAGCTAGAACACATCACCAAGGGTAAGTACTTTTCACAGTGGTAACTTATCAGAAAAGGTAAAAAAACAAATAAAACTATTCAAATAAAATCAAACCCTCCTTTTCAACAGCTGATTTTTCTCTCCAGCAGTAAACAAAACCCCACTACCAAAACCAGAGAGGAATCCTTTCTTTTCCTACCACACAGCAGGCTGACCTATACCGACTGGACCATTCAACGCTCACTTCAAAACTAGATGACTCCTCCAGCACTTGTTGCATAATCACTTTAAGAAAATGAGACAGATTTTTTTCAAGAAAAAGCTTTTTATTTCTTGCAGTTACTTCATTTTTCTCAAATAACCATGATTTTACTGTTATGCAAGTTAATGAATACTGCGTAAAGCCACTGTAACATTTTCTATTTATTTATGAAGTTACCTATGGAGGGAGACATACAGATGCATAAATAAATACATACATATATATAATCACACTGAGAAAATATGCAGTTAAGGAGTACGATTGAAAAACTGAAATTCATTTGTTATTCTTAAGAGGCAAGTATGAGCAAAGTGCCAGTAACATTCCAAACACATGTGCACAAATTCCTTATTCCTCACGTGCCTGACTGTGATATGTTTATATGCTGTCTGCCTACATTTTGTCTGTTTTAGAGAATTTCAAGAAATAATGGTTGTTATGTGCTCTTCTACCTCATCAGCAAGTACCTTCCAATACAGTGAATTCAGATACTTCTACTGCAGGCAGAGAAAAATATGCAACAAATATGTTTTTGATATTTCCAGTGCTTTGTCTTGCTAATAGGTAATGGTCTGAGCCTACCAAAAAGTGCCATCTTTGATATTGACAGACCTAAATCATAGGCAATGGGCTGGTATGTGGTATACATTTCCATCATCAATCAGAAATTCCTACATCTAGGATTTTAGCCTTTTGCTCTGTCACCAGGCAAGGAACAGATTTTGCTTATCCTGGGCCTCAGGCAGTTCTGTGGACAGAAAGAGAAATTTCACCAATTAGAAAGGAGGTACAGCAAGAGTTACTGGGTAGGGGATTGTCTGGATAGAATTTAATGAGGAGGCCAGTGAGAGAAATGTGAACTGTGATACTGAGCCTGGCCTTGCAGCTCGTCACTGGGCAGTATGCTCAGACACAAACACGTTCTAAACTACAAACGTAGCACTGTGTCTCATCATTCTTAAAATTCAGCGTAATGAGCATTATTCTGACTTTTAAAAGTGCGTTAGAAATGCTAATACAGTAAAGATTGCAATGCAAAGCGTTAGTTTAGAAATGTCAGAAATCCCCAGGGTACATTTTATCAACAGGCAGTACAGTCTAGCACTTAGAACATGGCAAGAGCTCTCTGCTAAAATGACCTTCTGGCTCATATGCCTAGATTAGAAGCTCTGAAATTTTAAAAACAAATTTAAAATATATCCTTTTGGCAATACAGTGCTTTGCAAGAGGTTAATAGGTCACTAAATCTTTCCACTGTCCTCTTTGTGCTCAGCCATTGAAATTATTTGCATGTCTCCCATTTATTTCTCCCTGCAATCAAATCAGAAATGCTGGAATAAAATCTTAATGGTTTCCACATCCAATATTGCTGATTGTCCATGAAAGCTCTGTTCAGCCCTGCAATATTGAGGTGCCTTTTCTGGGTCACTTGGAGAGGAATGTCAGGCTGAGACAAAATGTTGTAGGAACTGTTGGCTGAGAGTATTGAAATTTGGCAAAGTGGAATGTAGCTGAATATAGTCTGCTAGAGGTGAAACTGATAGATAAACTGACCCTCTGGTATACCTGCTGGGTCATGTAATTGTGATATGCTGTGCATTAATTGCGTTTAAATAACTGTCTACTTCATACTTCGCACCCACAGCAGTGCTTTCATAGCTGGATGTCTCACAATTAGGCCCCATTGTAGTAAGAGATCTGTAATGACCACATGGTTATCTGCAGCCGTTCTGATCCTGAGTTGTCTAACTCTCATGTAGCAAAAGATAAAAACTATTAAATGAAAGCCTGATTAGAAGCATGCAGAGAATGACAATGCTGCTTAGATGAGTGATTTAGCGATCTGCAAACATGGGCACATGGCTCACTGGGGTACAGATCTGATGCCACAAAATGCATCTTTCATGGATAAAAATGAATTCAGGAGTTCCTACCTTAGCTATTCAGAAGCAATGCGCAGTATGGCAGCTGCTCTGAGGCAGCTGACAGCAGTGCTGGTGACAACCACGGTGCATCGCCTGTTTTGCACCAGATCTCTGCCAGCACTCAGCAAAAACTCTAAAGTGATAGCAAGGTTAGAAGTGAAGTAATGTAAGGAAAAGACTAAACGAACATCACAGAAACATTGTAATTATCTCCAACTTATATGTTATAAATCCAGAAGGTTCAGAAATAAGGATTAGGATAAGTAAGCTCAGACGTGGTAAAGCCCTACAAGAACAACATCAAAACTGAATGCTTTTAACAAAGCTATGCAATGCAGTTATTATTAATGTATCATAGGTATCATAGCTTAAGATATATAATTGCTTTAAAATATTATATATATGTATAATTTTATATGATATTTTATATGAATTTATATATATAATTTATATAATATATAAATATATATTATTTATTATATATTTATTATATATAATTATATGTATGTGTGTGTGTGTGTGTGTGTGTGTGTGTATAATATAAATTATATATACGTATATAAATTTTTTACCCACTTGACACTAGAGCTTTCAATGAGTTTGAATGCATAGAACATTGGAACAAGCTGCCTAACAGTATTTTTTCCTGGCTGGAAAACATACTGATGGTACATACTATAAGTGAATGCAATTATAAGTAGTTTCATCTCGTAAATATTTTAATATATTTACTTAGAATTTCACATAGCACTGACTTGGCAATGAGTGAATTCTATAATTCTAAAGAAGCAAGAAAAGATCTTCACACATAGTGAAGGGACCAAATAACTGTTTAACATGCAAAACTCATCTCACCTTAATGAAGGATCAGGACTTTTGTAAAATTTGAAAAAGGGATTGAACAGTCATGTGTAAAGAGAGGAGTTCACCCTTCTCTGTCTAAATCATACCTTATCAGCAGTTTCACTGTTTCTAAGAGACATATGTAAACTGTGAGAGTGGGGAATGCAATGGCAGGTGAAATGTAATGTTGACAAAGTAACCTATGCACTAGGAATAATTTATATTTCTTGTAAGTTCTCTACGTTTTGAATTTGTTATTTCAATACCTCCCCCCCATCCTCCTTGATCTCTCCACAAAAAAAAAAGGCTTGACTCTTTCTCCTCTTCAAGAGAATCACAGCTGCAAAACGAATTTAAGATACAAAGGAAGACTGTTCTGAAAATTCCACATCAGTTGTGATTCTTCATCAAAGATGCACGATACAGTCCATACCAAAGACAGAAATTGTCAGAAACTGACCCAGAGAGTTAAATAAGTATAAAGATATGTCTCTTTAAGGACAGACAAAAAAATTGTACTGTTAATTTTAGAAAATAACAATGCGAGATATGCCATGGTAAAGGTACACACAGCACCAAAAATGCTGTAGAGGGAAGTGACTCTTCTTCACAAGCAGAAATTGAAGTCAGTAGACAGCAGATAGAAAGCTGATTTCAGGGAAAGTGTTTCCACCATGCATCATTCCATTGTGAAATTCACTGCCAAAGTGTTATAAAAAGGAACTTATAAGTATTACAGTTAATATATAGATTATAAAACTGTTCAGAGTTTTATTTTTAATCAACAACAAAGTGTTTCAGAAGGAATATATGCAGGTCACTCTGAAAGTAATGCCTCCCATTTATTTCCAAGGAAACTGCAACAGAAACAAAGAACACAGTAACACTACTTGATAGAGCAAATTCTCAGCTACAGCAAAACTCTTTTCTAACATGTTCACCACTGTTAGCTGTGCATTTTTATCACTGATGACCAAGAGATGACATGTCGTGATCGTAAGAATCTGCATGATTGTCCAGAATGTGGCTGAAAAGCACAACTCACCATCTCACTGTGCTCACATTCAATGGTTGGTTTCCATAAATATTCAAGAAGCAAATGCCCTTTGCTGTAGTCTGTCACACAGCAACATGTAATGGAATAGCCAGGAAGGCTTAGCCTCTACTACCATACCAACATCTCTGATGTTGTGGCTCAAAGTAATAAAATTACTTTTAGAGCAGCTCTCATAGAGCTAATTACCTAGGCATTAGTTTTGTTTCCCTCTGAATATCCACGAGGGAAAATACACATGTACGGATCAGTTGTCTAATTCAGCATCACAAGTTGTGCCAGTCCTCATACAACCACTGCTTCTACAGTGTGTGCATTGGCATAACTC
Source organism: Centrocercus urophasianus (assembly GCF_019232065.1). Classification (NCBI taxonomy): domain Eukaryota; kingdom Metazoa; phylum Chordata; class Aves; order Galliformes; family Phasianidae; genus Centrocercus; species Centrocercus urophasianus. The sequence continues at coordinate 42,147,267 of NW_024884475.1, read as the reverse complement.
CCAGTTACTTTTTTTTAAGACCTTTTTTTTGAAGCATTGTAAACTTTTCTCTACATGCATATCCAAACACACTTTACTAGTTTATCACGTTGATTTGTTGGATTTTAGTCATGAAGGAAACCAGTCTTCTCTAACTACTTTTCATCCAAACCATGATTGTAATGGGATTATGCTATCTTTTCCTTTGAGTGTGTCCTATTCAAAAATCATTTTATTTCATAAGGCAGGAAAAGACTATTAGATGCCATAGCATTACCTAAATTCTAGCACACACATGTAGCATGAGGAGGATCCTGTTGTCTTTTTACATTTCGCTGTTTGAGAGAACTCTTTTACATCCTCACACAAGAGATTGGAATCTCTGGATATTGTGTCAGTAACAAGCATATTTAGACAGTTTCTTTTTCTTTGATGTTTGTGTCCCAAGGCTATTTTGACTACGCAGAATGTTCCCACATTTGGAGATTATTTGTTGTGAGAAATTTAGAAGAGTTTTCAGTGGTAAATGTGAAAGGAATGTAAATGCCTGTTAGAATGTACATGGCATTGGAACTTGTCCATAGAAATGGAAACCTACCTTCACTTTCCTGCTTTAATTGAGGTAGTATTTCTTAGTTTGAGTTTCAAGTTAATGCTAATATGAATGTTCCAAAAAAGTCTGCCTACAAGTGTGTATTCTAATATTTTAAGACAAACTCCAAGACAAATCCCGTGCCCTTCTCTGATGGCTTTCTACCAGTGTATTTGCTGGATGCTAATAGCTGCACAAAGCCACTGAGCTGCCATTAGTGTGGGACTCCTGGGAGAAGACAAGACAGGAAACATAATAGTGTAGTGTCTTGAAGGATAGTGACATTGGAGGTTGTTTTCCATAGCCTTGTTGACACAGTACCTTCCTCTGAATGTGTGTTGGTGACCTAGGGTTAGAATGAATTGCACTGTGTGGCATCAACACCATGACTCTTCTCATTAGTGAACACCTGTTGATAATTTAATAGCCTGAAGAACAGCTGAAAATTGAAACTAGGTGCAGGCAGACAACACATTTATTCAGCAGTAAATCTTTCCTCTTCAGTGAATATTCAAGGCATTTGCTATTATGCTCTTTTATATAATGATTTAGTTTTGTTGATAATTGCAAATGAAAACACAAGAAAAGGAGGCAATGTGTTGGCATCTTAAGTAGAAGAGGCTGACCCTACCTCCATGGTGTGTCAAAACTAGTATTAGTTGTATATACAAAATAACAAAAACAACAACAATCAGCAAAAAGTTTCTTCTATCAAAAAAAAAAAAAGCCCCTAGAAGTATTTTACCTGGAGGATACCACTGAGAAGCAAAAACAGACACCAAAAGAAACACTGAAGAGCTGATCTAATGATGCAATCCTTGTGGAGAAGTGAGAATGTCTAATTTACTGGGGTTTTTGACAAAAAACTAAAAATAAATATAAATTGAGAAGTCTTTAATTCTGATATGAAATGAACGTATGAAATCATCTTCAATTCCTTAGCAACGTGGACTTCCTGTTTATGTCTTTTTTAACCCTTAGCACTTCAAGTGCAGACAAGTTTTCCTGAAGTTTTTAATATCCCTGCACCTTTGGGTTGCCTCATTGCCTGTTTCTTCTGATGATGAACAAGAATATTTTCAGAAGTTTTCAAAGTTGCCACAAAATCAGTAAGTAAAAATAAAAAATCTTATTCTCTGGTCAGCTCTAATTGCACAATAAACCAAAAAGCTTAATTTATGATCCAAGAAAGAATAGAATTTTTCCCAAAAATACTGATAGCATTCATAGATTTAAATTTGCATGTCTAAGAACAATTGCACATTTGCCTGTAAGGGCGTGGTTTTCAATCATAAGAGCTTTGAATTGATCCTCTCAGTATTTATTTTGTCTGTGGAAGAAAAAGACCAAATAGCTTACACCGAAATGGGAAATGCAAGTTTTATGGAAAGGCTAAAGTTATACAAGAAATTCAGCTGTGGAGGATCTGTAGAAAAAAGCAGTGTAAGGAAGAGGAGTTCCTTCCTCAACACATAGCTGCTAGGGGTTGCAAGGGGTCTGTTGGATAGCAAGCATAAGTCATTAGTATTTCAACATAATTATTAGAGTGATGTGTAAAGAATTTACTTATTAGCTTTGGAGGTAAAAAAAATAGTAATAATTAAAATGATTTTTAGAATAAAAAAAACAAAAAAGAGGAACAGAGAGAGATAGTTAAATGTTCAGATAGTAAAATGTGCAGACTCCCTGGTTGACATTTATAATAGCATTTTGAAACCCATCCCAGAGAAGTATTTCTACTCCTCTGGAGCAAGATTCAGCTTAGATATATTTAGGAATTTTGAATGTTTTACTGTGTCACAGATTGTTGTGGTTTTTTGTGGGTTTTTTATTTTTTTATTTTTTTTAATTAGCTAATCCATTTCTCATGTGGCTGATTTTAGAGGAGAAAGAGTGAGTTTTTTATTTTTACCTTATTTTATGTTTTGTCACTGAATGTACTCATTGGATGTCTTTCACTAAGTAATGCAGAACTGAATTAAAATGGATTAGTCATGTTGAAAATGCTGTTGAAGTCCAACAAGAGGAAGAATCTGTAAGACTTCAATTTTAACATATTTATGAATATTTTAAAAGAGAAATGATCTAAAAGCACATTATAAACAGGTGTCCATCCGCAATTCGTCACTGTGGATAAGTCTTATCCCTGCTCATTTAAATAAGTTCTGGAATCATTTCTTGCAGAACTATATCTTTTTAGGAACTTAGGAAATGAACTGTGACCCATTTGAATTGAATGGAGATGGGCCAGTTTTAATAAGCGGATTTTGTTCCTGTCTTTCATTTCCATGAAGACCGTGAAAAATTGGACCAAAATACTTGGCTGCTTCTTTTAGCTGCATTTCTATCCATGGAATGGGTAAATAACACTTATGCCCAGTACCAAATAATGGCCTGAAGCGACAAAATGAACTGCTGCTTTTATTGAAGGCCAAAAATCAAAAATAAAAATCAATGACCTCAATGGATTGAGCTGCTTGGAAATAGAGCATAGAATTGGCCTGGACTGTCTTTGTCCAGATTACAGTGAGCATGCTTTTCACAACTATTTTAAATAAAAGTGAAGAATAGAGTTTTAAAGACAACCAAGAGCTTTTTCAAAGACCTCACTAGGTTTAGAATAATACATAATATGACTGAAGGCTCTTTTCTTATAAACCCAGATTTTTATAAGACACTGTCAAGTAATTGCTCTGTTTACTTCACAAAAGTAGATAATACCATTTAAAAATAACAGCTGAGAAAGTACTTTGGAAGATTCTTAATGCTATTTAGGTTACTTCAGAATAGGGTTCATCTCGTGTAAGTTTCATCGTCTGAAAACAAGTGTTTTGTCTTAGCTAGGCACTCTCTGGACACTTGGTGAGGAATTCTGAAAATCATAGAGGCAATTCAAGCTACTGATACGTAACGGATTTTTATTTTTATTTTTTTTTAATTTTTTTTTTTTGTCAACAGACCACAAAGAGAATCAACAAAACATAGTTTGGATGTCTAGATTTTATACTAATAGTGTTTAGCAAGAAGGTGTAAGTCTCCGCACAGATAAGAAAAAGTCTCTTTAAGGCACCAAATAGTTACAACTGTAGGGCTGTCATACAGCCTTCATATTGTGGAGCGCAGGTGTCCACCTTTTGGCTTGCTTTGGCCGCATTGAATGAAGAGGAATTGTCTAGGGCCACATCTATGAATGTTGTTCTGAAAGTAATGCTTCCTAATTATTTCCTTGGAAACTACAGTCAATACAATGAGCTCAATAACACTATTTTATACAGCAAATTCTCAGCTACAGAACATTTTTTTTTGACAGTCACCACCATTAGCTATGCATTTTCACAGCAGTAAATGAGAGCCTGCGTGATGCTTTCATAACAGTTTGTACCAGTGAAAATGACCCAGTGTCACTGTCACCACTGCTGAAACACACCACTCACTCCTTGCTGTGCTCACATCCACTGGTTTAAACATTCAGCAAGCAGTGATGAATGCCAGTGGGTGCCATTTTTTCCACACGAAAGAGTTTAGTGATACATCTTTGCTTTGTTTGTACTTTCTTATGAGACGCCATTCTGTTAGACTGCCCCTCTGCTGCCATCTCTTACACGGTAACAAAATGGAACAGAACATCTGTAGACAGGTTCAACCTCTACTGCCATACCACCAACATCCACCTTTGATGTTGCAGACTAGCATCTTAAAATAGGAGGCATCACTTTCAGAGAATTTTTCATAAAATATATGATGCGATTAATGTATATAAAGTAATAACACTTGTTTTATTTTTTAATGTTTTTTATTAAAACAAAAATAGAGCAACAAAACCATAACGCTAGTGAGATATTTGACACTGTTTTTGTGAAACGAACGAATTAGGCTGGGTGATGGCAGTTGCTGCAATTCTTAGTGAGTTCTCAAAGTGTTCATCAGAGATTTTTGGTGAAATTTTACTCTTCCTGTACTCCATCCTTTAAATAATTATTCACAAATATCCATACTGCAGAAGGTGATTACATGAACACAGTTTGACTGTGAAGTGAGAGATATTTCTCTCTGGCAACAGAGGGTTTATAAAGATCTGGTAAAGAGCCATAATCAGATATCTGATTGCAACTCTATACATTCCATTTGAAAATCTGCAAGTAAAATATTTATGTCACAACTAAAAAATTGATGATTTTTTGGGCACGGCTGAATATTCTTTGCTGTTCACAGGACTGTGTTTAGCCAATGTATCAAAATACGTATAATTATTTATACGAGTTAACGCTGCAGCGTGCCCACCTCATATCCCAGTTTTAGTCCAGAGAGTGCTGATTACAAACTGATGGTATGCGCCTTGGGCTGGGCTGGTCAGAGGTGCTGCCATGATGGGTAGCCGCATTGTGAGCTGGGCCAAGCTGCTTGCAGGCCACAGGCTGGACATACCTGAGTGAAAAGGGAATAATCAAAGAATAACTCTGAAACTTAGAAAAGTTATTGGAAAGTTATTGGAAGACTTTTTAGTCTTTACCTGTTACAGGAAAGTCTGTTTTCTGTAGTAATTTCTAGTCTTTTATAATGTATAATTTAGAGTTTGCCTTGAGTCATCAGAAACACACCTTACAAAATCACTGGTGGGAGACTGAATTGAAGGTTATATGCTTGGGTGAAATTGTTTTTTTCTGATCTCATTAGATAATCATCTTCAATTTTGAGACTACTGCTATTTGGGGATACAAATGCAAAAGATTTTCTTGGGAAGTAAGATGGATTTCAAACATGTAGAGTGCTGGTGAGGATAAACATCTCCATTCGTACCAGTGGAAAGATTTAAATTCCCCAGCTGTTTATCTCCGCTTCCCTCTGGAAGTCCACATTTGCCATTCTGATGACAGAGTGGGAACATCTCGCTAGCTAAGTGTTTCTGTAATGATTTCAGTGCCAGTGATGAATAAATCCTATCAATTTTGCTTGAAGTGGAGGAGGGGGCACTCACAGATTATTCCCTTAGGAAATCAGGAAAGACAGTAACATCTGGAAATGAAATGGGTGGCTGCTAGCAAAACATACTAACCTCTTCAACCCTCATCCTATGCTCTTGAAGAGAACAAGTGCTCACAGCCCTAGCATAGTGGAGGGTGAAGGGATTTCATGGGTAGTATGCAGTAGAAAATCAAAGCATTCTGTTCATTAGAACAGATCATATGATTATGACTTACCTAAATGTGACTTGCCAGCTTATGCGAGCAGTTGCTGATGAGAGAATTATGTCTCAACACTTGATGTAGTTGATATTACCCACCCACATTTATTTTCTTATTAATTTTTCATAATATTTAGTTGAGTTTCTGAGGGAAGATTCTCCAGCAAGATGAAGGAGTAGCAGTCATCATGTCAAGGGAGAAAAAAATGCTAATTACTCACTTTAAAGTCCCAATGAATAACATCAAAGTTAACATTATTTAAAAGTTTCCATAGCTTCATGAATTATTTAATGGTGGTTGTAATGTAGCAAATTGTATTAGAAAATCTTACCCTGTACAATGCTTCTATTTGAATTTTGATGTAGTTTATAACATGTCTTCTGCTATCTGCTATCTGGGAAATTTTCATTGATAGTATGAATTCTGCAGTGAAATACAAACATTTTTATTTGGAAAAAGAGCAAATGAGTTTTAGACAGAAAAAGAGATGAAACATGTTGTAACAAGAGTTCATAATGAACTGTAGTCCCTGGGAAAAGGAGGATACGAATTTGTATAATCCCCTCCTTCACATGAGCAGTTCTCTAATAAGTAATCATCACCAGACTAAGGAAACACAGTAAAGAAAATCCTGAAAAAGAAAAAACGTAGGAAACTGGGAACACCAAGGCAATCCTATCACAATTCCAGAAAGGCAGCAACTTTCCCAGCATCATAAACTGAGATTTCACTGTTGCAGGCAAATTAATCACATGAATTTGCATTCAGTAGGGTCTACTATTCAGTGTGCTTGAAAGGACCTTTCAGACTGCATAGTGTCCTGACCTCACTGGTGATGGGATACTGTAGCCAGGTTAGATTGCATTAAACACCTTGTGCATGTTTAGTTAGGCAACCCAGAAATGCTTTTTAATTAATGAACAAGGACAGCTATCTCAAGGGACTCTGTAAAACTACAATTCACATGTAACATTAGGATGGCTTATTTGTACAAAAAAATTGCAGTTATAACTATTGCAGGTAAGATTGCATTAGAGTTACGATGGTGTAAAACCTGCATCAGAGAACACGGTTCTAGAGAAGAAGTCACTCTGTTATGCAGTAGCAACAATTTATCTCACAAGAGTGAAGAGAGACCAGTGTCTGAATTCCTCAAACTAGAAAGTGAAAGGAAGGGATTTTCTTGCAGTTTGCTCATTTTATGAGGAGGGGGGAAGGGGAAAGGAAAAAAAAAAAAAAAAAAAAAAAAGAAAAAAAGAAAAAAAGAAGCTAAACAAAATCTCTTCTGCAAGTTTCACCAGAGGGAATAAAAGAAGAAAGAAGGGGAAAATCAATTTTCCTCTGTGTTCTTACCCTCTCACCCACATACCAAATAAAGGAGTACTGAGGAAAGACAGGTCTAAATCACAGGGGAAAAGCATCAAATCCAGAATAAAATCTTCTGATTGAGTTGAAGTGTTGCCATTTCCCATTCCCTTTCTGAAACACTTGGGAATTAAAATATTTCATTCACTTTTCTTATTTTTCTAGGGAAGAAAAATTGTAGTAATCTGGTGTAAATATGGTGGCCGCAGGCTGACAAGAGCTATGGGGGACTCACAGGTAGAAAGGAGAGATGAAGCTATGCCCTCAGCTTAGCATGTGTCACTACATATTAACAGGATCTGTGGTTATAAGCAATCTGAGGTGCAATGAATTAGGTGGGATAAGATGGGGAAGAATGTGAAAGTCCATCCGATGCCTGTTGACTAGCCTATGGTGGCTAATCAACTGGTAAGCTAGCAGTTTGATAGCCATGGTTTAGGAGCAAGCTGCATGAAGCAAATGCATACATTGTAATAACAAAGTTAAAACAAAGTTATCCTTTGATAAGAAAGTCTGTTTAAGGATGTAAGTCTCCCTGAAACACTGCAGTATGATGAGAGCCTGGAAGAGCATTAAGCTATTGTTAGGAGGATCTCAGCCAGAAATAGGAAAGTGTGGGTTGAAGCAGATCTTCTGTAATGATACGAAACTGGAACTTATTGGTGATTCATGCTGAACATATCTACGCCAATCAGAAGCACTACAGGCTTGGGTCCCTGGACCCACCATTCAAAGTCCTCACACAGAATGTATCTCATAGAAGTCTTCCAGTACAAAGAAAAGTGTTACGTAAAGATGGAAAATAATTTGTAAGTGATCTGAATGGGCATTTGGTGGAAAGGGTTCTTGAATAATTCTGATACTGTTACCCTTCTCATGGTATAAGCCTGTGAATTTGGCTTGCTTGATAAAATGTGCTTTCCCATGCAAAACCAGTTTTGAGTGACAAATCTGAATTATCAGGATTCATAACATATCTTTCATCAGCATATACAAGAGCGGAGAGAAGATGGGTGTCCTGCCCTGCTACTCTGCATTCCGTACTCCCCTTCTGCATCAGATGCATACAAGCAGCACACATGGTCAGAAAGTAAGGGTCCATGTGAAGCAAAGCTGGGGGTCACTATAACATTAGACCTGGCCGTGTTATAGTGGTGAGGCACAAAAGAGGACCAGTCGTTTTAATGTACTCATAGTCTGTACATTTTCCCTTGCAACATAAGAACCTGATAATGCTCAGTGCTTGTTAAGCTTTCCCGTTTGGCCATAGAGCACGTGAGGTTTATGTGAATCACTGTCAGAGGGCAAGCATAAATTGTGATAAGTAGCCTATATGTAAAAGCAGTATTTCTGCATCAAGTAATAATATTGTGTTTCCTGGGAAATGAATGATTGAAATCCATCCCTTGTCACACAGTAACACGCACAATAAATGTAATTTTAAATCCATTATAATGCTGCCAAATACATTAAACAAAAATATACAGAGGATTTATCCACCAGAAGATTTACAGATTTCCTGAGTGGTACATCATTATCGGAACTGTCAATTTGAAAATAAAAGTTGTCAAACCATCACTGGAACATAATAAAAGCTGTGACAGTAATACACAATAGCTACTAAGTTTTTTAAAAATAAAACCTTCAGAAAACCCACTCCACTCACAATTATCACCTCTGCAGACTGCCAAGGAAGTAGTAAAGTACTAACGGATACCAAAAAGAGAGGTGTAGTAATCAGCATAGTTAACATCGGCACTGCAACAGGTATTGCGTGTTAGCACCATTAAAAATCAAACTTTTGTGCCTTCAGTGATGGAACCCAAAAGGGCTAACATCCAAAAGAGAAAAAATCCCAGCTAAAAAGGCTCGGTTGTTCTCATATTGTTTTGTCTAGGTTTTGCTTCTCCTGCTGGGCTCTTGACTGGTCAGCAGTGCACTTCTTAGATTCCTTGGTTAAGAGAGAAGGGCAAGAGGTAGCTTTCTCACAGTGTACAAGTTATTATAAAACAAGAAAAAGTAATTATTAAACAAGAAGTATCTATCACACGGCTTTGAGTTTGAGTGGGCTTTCCCTACCTGAAATCTTTCCAGGCTGGTGTATTTGAATCCAGGAAGCCAGTTTCATACATTCTTTATGTCTGAGAATGGTACCACTCCATCTTTCCCTTCCACATTCTTTATGATCTCTCCACCTCATAATTTCCTAGCAGATACAAGATTGTATCATTACACTGTCCCACAACTCTAGGGCAATTGCTTCCAGATTATCTAGTAATGTTTTCTCATCTCCCAAATCATGCAGGCTCTTCAGATTTATGAATTGACCTAAGCTGAGTACATCTGGTAATTAATAACAAACAGACGCAGAGACCACACCATTGATTCTATACATGATTGCTCTAAAATGTGATGGTGTAAAATATTAATGGTCCGGTTGCATTTCACCAGCTTAGCCAACCTTTGAAGATAGTTGGGGACTTCTGGAGGTATCTAGAATTATTTGTTTTGATATGGTTTCTTCTTTGTGTCATACAAGCTCTCTTTCTCAAGGCTCACCTCCTACCTTGTAAACTAGCAGAGTCAGATCCACTTGCAACAAATACGTGTCTCTCCCTTCTCTCCAGAAGACCAGTGCCCCTTACAACTTCTTTTCCAATTTATTTTTAAGATGCTTCAACAGCAGCTGTTCACAGGAAAATTCTGGTGCTGCAGACCAACCCCCTTGCAGGAGTCATAATAAACTCCTATGGCTGATAAGTGAAGCAAGACTATGTCAGATTGAAAGGAATATTTTATTCATGCAGGGAGGACAGTTAACCATTGAAATGACTCGTTAGGGTTATGGTGTCTGCCACTTGGTATCTTTATATTAATCTCACAGGTGCTGAAAAATCTGATATTTGAAAGATCTGATATTACTTGGAGAAGTTGATGGAGTGTATATGTACTCTTCCCAGATTTGTAGTCAGAAATGAGCTGGACTGATTATCAGAATATTTGCTGACCTAAAGAACAGTAGCTTTACTTTCCTGATAGGGTGACAGTTTCACTGCAAACTTAATTCAGAGGAACTTAATACTAGTACATCATCTTACAACCTTGAAGATCAACAGTAAAATATAGAGAACTGTGGAAAGCTTTTTTGTTGTGACTGCCCAGCCTGAAAGAAAACAAAGAACTTGGGTTGTTGGGTTTTCAGCACTTTCTCAAGAGTTTGGAGATCTAGATGTGTAAGTCTTTACTCTGAAATGCAATGAAGATATGTGGAAGTGTCCCCACTGAACTGGGGATCAGAAGTTTTGAAGTCAGTGACTAAATCCACATTGACTTAAATGAAACCCATTGAAAATTTTAAGGGCTGGGTCACAGCATAGAGATAAGTTACTGCAGCTTAGCAATTTCACTGTTGTTTAGATTAATGCATTTTAGATAGCATTTGCTGGTGGCAAAGGATGCTGCTGTAGCCAGTTCCTGTAGGTCAGCTGATGCACGATATGTCATTAAGCTGTGGTAATTCATTTGGGCATCACCATGCTAAGCTTTTCCTGGCTGTTAGTATATTCTAGATTATGATCAACTTCATATTATTAGACTGCAACACTGGACCTTCTGTTTGGTTGTATCTTTATTCAGCTTTGTAAAAGTCTATTTGGATTCTTAATACCATGCCTTGTTAATGCCATCCTTAAACTGTGGGGCTCTATAGACTGATTTGAACTGATGCCCAGAATGTCCTTAGCTGACCTATTTAGTGCTGCTGAATCTGTATCCCAGACACACAATCCAGTGTATTTCACACTGTTACCTTTACAATATTATTATTTGTTAACCTCGGTTTACAGATGGTAAATTGAAGTGATGAAGTGATAGTGCATGGGACTTTCAAGAATCCAGCATACTTATTGTTGCTTCAAAAAGGAAAACAGCCATAGCTCTAGTGATTGAATTAAACTCTTTCAAGGACAAACACTACAAAAGCCATAATAATGCACTTGCTTATGTCATTTTCTCCTTTTGCACAAGAAAACCCAAAACCTGGAGCACTTTTTGCAGTACCAGCATAATTTAGCTTTATTTGTACATTGTTGTCCTATCACTTTTGAAATCCTGGCAGACAGTGATAGGCATCCTGCTTTGGCTGTGGACATCTGGTCACCCTTGAATGGAGCCAGCCATGCTAATTAATTCTAACAGTACACAACGCCTTGTTCTGCACTGTCATAATTCACGGAAGGCAGTGAAATCTTATACCCCTTTCTGCGAGGTTTTGTGCAGGCACGTGATTGGAATGCTACTTCATATGTATTTCACATTCTTCTTCAGCCCCAATTTACCTCCAAGAAAAGCTCAATTCCTCATATTTAGGATAAAGAGCAGATGACTTCAGTCAGCTGAATAAACCTGTAACCACATGGAAAGCTTACTATTTACTTACTGGAAACTTCATGAATTTTGTCTGTTACATCTTAACTACCAAGGCAGTTTAAAAAAAAAAAAAAGTGACTATTTTATCTTCACTCTCTTCACCCCCCTGCACCAAAACCCCACAAATAAATAAACAAAATTCAAAGCTACATACCTTTCAGTTCTAGTGAGGTTTAACTGCCTGATAGCCTTAAGTGCCTTTGAAAATTACCAGTTTACTGGCAACAATATTTTAGTAGGAGTGGCATCAGATATCTCACAACAGCAGATAAAAGATAGTAATTTAAGAATTTCAGTTGTTCTATTTTATTTGTTTGTTTGTTTGTTTGTTTGTTTGTTTAGTAAACTGACATATTCAATTGCAAATGACAATTATTTTTGTATTCAACTTCTTCTATCTCTGGATTCATTTCCATTCAAGATTGTAGCATGCTTTTAAAAGAAAAGTGCATCCAGTGGAACCCAGAGCTGGATGGTAACACATTGCTAAGTGAAAATATTGTTTTAATGACAAGAATTATTTGCCAGAATATTTGGGAGAAGAGGGGCAGATTTCAGGAGGACTGGATAAACACACCTACAGACTTAATTTGTGTGCACACCAGATCATATTATTAAAGTCAATTAACTGGCTTTTTAAATTATCCTTTAGGGTGTCACCAAATATTGTGGTGGCAGCAGCAGGAGAAGGGTGAGTAATAACTCAACAGTAATTTCCCTAGTGCCTGTAAATAATAAACATTGTTAGCAAATGAGTGATGGAGGTCAATGGGCCATACAGTCATTAGATGGTTTAATGATATGCTGCAGGTTATCTCAGGGCACAGTGCACTAATGACATTCTCAGCCTTCCCTGCAGCAAATAACCTCTGCAACCTGAGATAAGCAGTCACATTGCACACTACAGTACAATAGAAAATGACCCCAACAAGAAAATTTCTCTTCTGTTTGACATTTAATGTGCAAGTATCCATCAAAATCTGTCCTGAGAAGAGTGCTGTCCTTAAATCTCTGTTTGCTAACAGAGAAGCTATTAAAGGGCAGAAAGAAAATACCCTCAGACTTGTGGCTTATGGGTAAAGAGGTAATCAAGTCAGTTGGAGAAAAATACCCAGCATGTAGCATTTTGTTTTTTGCTTTCATGGCTGTTGCTTGGTCACTGCAGAAGTGTAGTCCAAGAAGTATAAAGGGTACGGCCTGTTTACTGCTGAAGGTTGTACCAAAGATCATAGCAGATACCCTGTAACCATGAAGTCTTTGAATTTATGAAATCTGCTGTGTCTCTTGTCAATGACACATGAATGATCGTGTAGCAAAAAAAGGGGCAAGGTGTCCCAAAGTTGAAGTATCTCAGAGGGGATATTAAAAATGAAACAGAAAATACATTCACTTGAGTTCCTTCGTGACAAGGTCATTCAAGAGTAGGCAGCATAGCTACTATTTAATTAAAATAAGTTCAATATTTAAATATTTCATTCAGTTGTATTTGTTCACTACTAACAATATTGTAATTTAAAAGCAAAAATTGCAATAGAAAAGAAATGAGGATCAAAGACTGAAGAGACACAGCAGAAATGACAGGAGTCTCCTTTCTCCAGTAATGGAAAGGCCAGCCAGCAAAGATCATGAGCTGGAAGCGACTTACTTCAGACACTTTGTATTGCCTCTTACTGTATTCTTTTTTAATCTGGTGATCAGTTAATATACGACTACAGTGGTTTGGCTTCTTGTCACTGCCTGACAACCTGGTTGTAGTGGACATATGTAATAAGGACAATTAATAAGCTGTAGTTAGTGTAACCACACTAAATTTCCAGTGTCTTAACATGAGACTAAAACTGTAAACTGTATTACAATTGTACTGATGTCTTGAAAATGGAAAAAAACATGATGAAATACCATTTTATTTCCTGTTCAGAGCATATATATATTGTTAAAAATTCCTTACTGAGAAGAATTCCTTAGCTTAGATTACTGGAAAAGCCAAACAGATATTGAATTATAAGGGGAAACATAAGTTAGAAATATTTTTTTTCTCTCACATCTGTGTTTTGTACTCAGTCTTTTCACTTACTCACACATCCCAGTCTTCTAGTGGGTAATGCCATCTTCTACCAACATCCCAAAGAAATACCTGAGAAATAGTAGACCAATTTGTAGCGTACATCATCATTCATTTTTTAATAAGTGTTATGCTAGAAAATGCTGGGAAAGCCTATATGCAGTCCACTTGACTTTCTGAAAGGACTATGGATTCCCAATATTCTGCACACATAGTAGGTGGGACAAATATAAGGAGGACAAAAACTAAAGTGAAATTTGACATGTGCTATGGATCAGAGTTCTGCAGCTTCTTGATAAGCAAAATTTCCGTGGGGCTCAATGCTAACATATTCCCATTCAGAATAATTGAATCACTTTACTTCAGTGCCTAACACAATTAGTTCTTGAAGATCTTACTTGACTTTGACTTTAACTTTTCAAAAGTTTCTTGATGACCACAAGGCAAACTTTGCATCCTATTTCTAATGGTACAACAGAGTAATAGACAGCCCAACCTGAGTGCCACTGTATTGCAGATTTGTTTCTAGAGCCCTCTTCCCTTGATTGGGCAAAAGCAGTGGCCACTCAGAAACTAAATGATACATCCTCTTGGTGATAACTACGTTTGGTTTTGTTAGCTTAATTTTAAAAGAAGCCAGCATGAAAGTCCCAGGTTCTTCGTCTTAGAGGATTAATCCAATTAGTTGAAAAACACCTGTGAGCAGATGAGAATGTGATTTCCAGAGTAAAACATTCATCAAATTTATGGATGTGCATTGTCTCTTGCAAGTGAGATTCATTCATTCATACTGCTAATTCTCACTAAAAATAACAGCCATAAATTTGTTTTCAATAAAACAATAACACACTACAAGGGAGTTCCAGCAGATAAAGCAAAGGCTTAGCACCAGATAGGCAGCAAGGATCAGAATATCTAGGCTTTTGAACTGGTGCAGATGTACACTACATCTAACTGGAGTAAGCCCTTGGAATGCAGATGAATATTTCTTGTTTTAATACACTGAATGTGGCCCTAAGTAGCCTTAATTTTTAGGAAGTCCATATTCTAGATCTCACCTTGGTATTCAGCTCCTACAACTGAAATGATGACAAAAGAATTAGGTGGAGGCTTGACAAAATCCCACAAGCTTATTCCTGCTGTTTTCTACTTAACAAGATATGACCCATGTTATCTACAGGCTCTCAGTGTGTTCCATTTTACTATTTTCGCTAAGTACCTGTTTTTAAGTGATGTAAGTTTCATCTTTGTTCCACCTTTCTTTCTCACTAGCTAAGTGAGGCACAGAATGAAAGGCTTGTATCAGAAAGGCAAATTCACATAATATTTCCTTTTTTTTCACACGTTATGGGACATACAGAGAAACCTATTGAAACAGCCACGGCTTAACAAGAACAGATGCACAAGGTTTTTGTTTCCTCAATACTATGACAGCTGTCACTGTGAATGTAGAGGAGAAAAACATGATATGGATGACACATGTACGAGACAGTAAATAAGGTAATGCCAATTGCAGATGTTGTTCCTAATTTGGGCAGGACTTGCTACAGTAATTTAATGTCCTGCTCTGGAACGCATTCAGAATTTTTTTCAAAGCTTACTACGCAGCAGGATTTAATTATA
Organism: Centrocercus urophasianus; assembly: GCF_019232065.1. Lineage (NCBI taxonomy): Eukaryota > Metazoa > Chordata > Aves > Galliformes > Phasianidae > Centrocercus > Centrocercus urophasianus. Next base: position 42,132,035 of record NW_024884475.1, on the reverse strand, counting down.
TAGGATTTTATATTTTGGAGGAGGAGTATGAGAAATGGCCTTAAATAGTAGTCATTCTCTTTTAAAACCCCTCTTACTCTACAGCAATCGATCACATAATTACATATAATACATCCTGGTGCAATTCAACCTTCGGCCTGTGCTACACGGGGGAAATTAACCAGTACAGCCATTCCGTAATAACTTCCGTTATCGTTGTTTTGGTATGATTTAACTGTTCTGGAATAACTCCCTAGTGCAGACATTCAGTTCCAGAATAAAAGCAATTTTATTCCAGAATAATTACTCTACTTCCAGGGGGGAATAATCACTCCAGAATAAAATCGCTTTCATTTCAGAATCATATATACAGGGAGTTGCTTGAGTATGGCTCCCCCACAGTTATTCAAGTGCCAATTAATTTTCTCTTGTACTCAAAACCTTAGTTAGTCTTCAGCAGCGCTCAGTCTTATTACACTTAGCTGTGTTTACATGCATAAAATTAAGCACAGAAATTTAAATGGAATGTGTTAAGCTGTGTGAAGTTTTTACCTCGTCTCACACACCACAAATTCAAGATTGCCTAACAAACACAAAATCTAATCTGAGGGAAAAAAATCTGCTTGAATACTTGCCTCTGCATAAATTGTATGATATAATCTGTCAGAGCAATCCAAGGTTTATTTTCTACAGTCTGCAAAAAGTAGTCCAGCAAAGAAACATACGTGCATACACACACACAAATATTTTGGATTTGAGAACTGACTTGCTAACATGTAAAATGGCTGCAAAGGCAATTTACAAATAATTATGCTTCAGTCATTGCAAACTGGAAGCCCAAGAAAATAAAAATCCTAACGCACAAAGTTAGAGACATCATTAATTCAAGGATTTTCATATGCATTAAGTAAGGAGTAATAATAACTTGAATTTCATGGCTGGAAGAATCCTTCAGCAGTATTCACTGGCATTTGAAAACATTTTAACCAGGGCTATAGCCAAAGTTGGAGAGACACTGTACACAGTTAAGCAGAGACATAGTCTGAACCCGCCCGATGTTGAAATATTCCCATTGCATCTCATTTAAATCATGAGTCTGGGCCAAAGTGCAGATGAATTAGCATTTCATGAGAATTTTTCAGTTTCTTCAGTTTCAGTGACGGGAAACTGGAAACAACAGCAAACACAAATAGATGTACCTTAACCTTACACATATTTCTGTGTTTAAATTCAAATTAAAACAAAGGAAGTCATATTTTAAGCATAAGTTCTTTTATTTCGTTTCGTTTCAGATTAGAAAGTGCAGTTGGAAAACTAGTATTTATTTGAGATTAGAAATGTTCTTTCACAGTCATTCTGCTCTGTGAAAATCATATGTTTTGAGCAGGATCCTGACAGCTTGTGAGCTTCTTCTGTCAGGCACTCAGCACCTGTCAGAAGCAAACCCTCAGGTATTTCTCCTTAATACACAATTTTATATATACTCTGTGTTAAGAGAGTTGGCAGACAGATAGATTGGTGTGTGCTTTAAAGAAATAGTAAATTGTTCTTCTGCAGTGCAGCTGTAGACTTCTTTCATGGTAATTAAATCCTATTTTAACTTTATTCAATCATTTCTTTTTATTTCTATTGGAATTTACCCTGATCATACCGAAAGTGAAAGAGTAGATTTCTGCAAGGTTTGAAGTGGGATATTTAGGATTAATCAGATATTATTATCATAAGCTTTACCTGAATTTCAATTCATGGTATTCTGTACGTAATTCAAATCTATGATTTACCTTCTACAGATTTCGGTACTGTCTCCTTTGGATGATATAGCTATATTCAGAATATAGTTTACATGTGAGTTAATTAAGGGGTTGAACTTGATTATTTTGGAGGAGTTGGCCAATGATTCATGGCACCGAGGACATGGTTAGTGGGCATAGTGGTGATGGGTTGATGATCTTAGTGGTCTTTTCCAGCCTTAATGATTCTAATATTCCATTATTTTAGAGGCAAAATCTGAATGATGCCTATGTTATTTTTATGTTTATCAGAAGTCAGAGTATACTATTGTCAAATAACTAAGTTGATTTAAAGTCCACTCTGGTCTTGGTCTGAAGAGGTAATCTGAAGTATGCTGTCTGCATATCTCTCCATTCTGTAATTTAGTATATGAATTTACATCCCATCTCAAAACATCTCACCTGAGAGCCGTGAGATATTAAGAAAAAAAAATGTACAAGGCAAGGAATTTTCCTTCAGATAATTGATGCAGTTACAAAAGTATACAAGCGCTTATTTGTCTGGGTATTTAAAACTTTTTCCATTGGTATCCATTTCATTCAGAGATGTTTTCATTTAACAGATGGAGACAGTTTTGCAAGCAGTGTTTGCACCTGCTATGTGAAGTAGCCATGTATTTTAGTGACAACAGACCAGATCTTGGGAAAGTCAGAGTTCAAAAAGCACTAGGTTTTTTGAAGGCCCCATGAGGACTGCTGGACTTGTTTACTAAAAGGAGTAATTTGATGAGTTTAAAAGGTGGAGTTTCAGACAAGGAGCTACTCTTCAGCTGAATAGACAGTTTTCTGAACAGTGACTAAAACACCCTGGAACTGGACGTGAAGAATAGAGCCATGCACTTCTGCAGTTGTTCACTGAGTGAAGGTGTCCCACCACCTTTAGTGATTAATAAAGGTCACTAGGGAAATCGAAAATCAAAACACCACTCATCAGATTACCTGATAAAACATACTACTGATTCAAAACCCATCTCCATCAATAACTTTACTAGGATGTTTGTGTGCATTGGCAAAGATAACACAATTCTGCATTTGCACTGCACATTCATGGTGGTCCCAGAATATGGTCCAGTAGTGAAGCAGCCATGTATTTCCTTCCAACATTCCTTAGCGAGAAAGATGTGTGTGCGCCTTATGCTTGCAAGTCTAATGCTGTGTGAAGTGTGATTTGCTGTGTGTGGGCATGGCCTTCACAGGAAAGTCCAAGAGGTCAGATTTATTGAGTATGAAAACAGGCCTGCAGTTAACATTTGACTGGCACTTCTGAATGTCCAGAATCAAACCAAAGCTCTGCCAAGCTGACATGTTAATGCCGGAAATGCTAGGAATGTGTCTACCCTCCTTCTGCCAACTGTGTTAGAAAAAAACTACTCGGGGCTGGGAGGGGAGGAGAGGGAGAAGGGGTTTGGAAAGAAAAAAAAAAGAAAAAAAAAGAAAAAAAAAGAGAGAGAGAGATGCAATCTAGAGAAATTTAAACTCATTGCATAGAAAACTTATGGGTTTGTACTATTCAGTAGATCTTTTTCTAGGTCACCATCATTCATGAAAGCTTCAGTTTAAGTTGTGAAATGTACTGTATTTGTCAAAGAAAGAGATTTAGTTATATACACTAAGGAGAAGGGGAAAAAAAAAAACAGATGTAATTGTGTGGGGAAAAAAAAGAAAAGGAAAAAAATGAAAAAGGAAAAGGAAAGAGAAAATGGAAAAGAAAGAGGAAGAGAGAAAGAAGGAGAAGGAGAAGGAGAGAGAGAAAGAAAGAAGGAGAGAAAGAGAGAGAGAGAAAAAGAAAGAGAAAGAAAGAGAAAGAGAAAGAGAGAGAGAGAGAGAGAGAGAAAGAGAGAAAGCTCACCCTGCGACCAAAAAGATGAAGCAATTCTATTTTGATTCTTGTAACAGTATTACCTTTCATTTGCATCACACACAGATTGCAAGCTTAACCTATTTAGTTACAGTGTATGGTCACATGATCACAGTGCCTGTGAATGCCTGTGCTCAATTTGTGCAGCTAAAAGCATTAAGGCAATAAATACCTGGCTGATTTCTTCGAACATTTCCCCATGACCCTGGCAATGCATAGGGGATGATATATCCAAATGCTCTGTCTGGCAGGGGCAGCATTACTCCTAGATCCAACAACTGTTTGGGGCATACCTGACTTATCTTCTTGCATCTCACTTCCAAAGCCCTTTTGGGTGCAAAGAAGTGTGAAAGATGGAAAAGACCTGGCAGATTTGGACAGTGCTCACTGTGTGGTTTTTTTTTTTCCCCCCTGTACTTTTAAAGGGATTTACAAGAAGTAAATTGAGTGGCTGGCTGAAGCTACAGCTGAAGTGTTAGGGAAATTTGGTGAATATCATCAGATTTTGTAAGCTAATGTCAGGCTTCCTGAACCACTGCATTATTTGTGCCCTGTGGGAATACAGCCAATATTGTCTCAGTATCGCTTGAGCAACTTACAGGACAAAACCTGCTGATGAGTTCCTGTTTCATGCTCCTTATCTGCCACCCTGTTGCCGGTGATTTCATGAAATAGATGTCACAGCCTATTCAGATGCACTGGGCATCTGATTTATACTTCATTACAAGGCACTGATCTACTTTGTTCCTGTATGCATGCAAAAAAAAAAAAAAAAAAAAAAAAAAAGTTACATTTTCAAAGGCGTTCAGCAAGTGTTTCTGTCTCTCCTATCTAGATGGCTCCTTTTTTGGCTCCTACAGACTTCCAATAGATTTCATTAAGGACCCCAAAAATACTGAGTCCTGACTGTGAAGAACGATTCTTTTAGAGATTCTGATCCTGTACACTAGAAAAGCAGATTTCTCAGCAACCACCCCCAAATTACTCCCTTTTTCTGTGTACTGTGTTACTCTGCGTACTATCTGACACACAAAACAACTTTCCCTGCCTCGCATCCCAGCTACTTTGGTGAAATTCAAATATATTTTTTCAGTACTTCCTCTTGTTGTCTGTCCCCCTGTGACACTCTGTCACACCACCTAAGGAGTAACAGAGTGACACAGAGTAATACATCATGTCAGATATAGTAAACATTTTTAGGCATTACAGATCTGGAATATTTGAGGTGAAAGAAACAATTGTTTAATCCCAGAAAAGAACATACAAAAATCCACCAGGAGGTAGATATTTGCACCTGAGTTTTAATGATGCCTCTGATTTCTGTTTAATGTGGAGATGTGCACAGTTATGGCTGTAATGCTGAGACTGTGACTGTCACCAGCTTTTTTAAATGTGTTGTCTTGAAAGGCTAAGATAAATCTAAGATAAATGTTGTGTGCTGTGGGGATTTTTCAGGCTTTTTTTTTTTTTTTTTTTTTTTTTTTTTCCCGTGTAAACATTGATGATAGGAGCAGAATTGGGCCAAAAGATCTTCTGGAAATTGACTCTCCTTCAGGTGAGAGAGAACCAGGGTTTTCTTTGGTTTTCACATTGCTTTAGCTTCAAGGCTTCCCTGATGTTGTGTTTTGCAATGCTATGTGGCAGCTGGATACACTCAGTGCTGAAGGCTTGTCTGCAGATGGGCTCTGGAAAGCTACAGTGAGCTATCTAGAGATTTCAACCTAAATAAATGTGGAGGGATGAAGGTTGAAGACCATGTGATGTATCATTAAGTTACAAGTAACATCCCACAACATCTTTATTTTTGCCAGAAAATGTATTGCTAGAAGGCACTAACAACAACGGTACCATAGGAGACAAATCCACATTCTTATCCCTTTTCTTATTTTCACAGTGCCTTTTATTATGGGCTGAAACAAGCTCATGAAAAAAGACAACTATGTAAAGGTAAGAAATAGAACCACTGGGAAGAAGTAGTGAGGAGGGCCTCAGGACAGCCACAGAAATCCAAGAGCTGTTTAAGCAAAATCAACTGAAGTGTAAGAGAAAAAAATGTGAACAAAGAGGATTTTTTATTTAACACTATCAAGACAATGCCATTAGATTTGTTTAAAAGACATGTTATGACAAGAAAAAGCAGGGTGAGTTTCTGGGGGATTTCTGAGGAGTGGTATAGAGAAGACAATTAGAAGATCGTGACTGAGTCTTAGAAAAAACTGTGAAATGGTGTCAGTCTGTAGAATTGGTCTCAACATGTTAAAGAGAATACTCAGTGCTCAGTGAACTAAATTCAAATCCCAGATCACATGGAGTCAAATCGAAACTAAGAGAGCATAAGGAGGCTTAAAATTTCCATCAAGAATGGACCAGAATAAGGAGCATGAGAAACTGCTTGCTTCTTGTTTTGAGCACAACATAAGTAGCATCCAACCTTGAGAAAGAACTAAAAATACATCTTGAAAAGAGCAAACGTTGTTTTTGTAGAGAATGGATAGACACTGAAAATATATCCAAAACCAGCTTTATAGAGAAAAAACTGTACAGGACAGGAGTCTACATTCAAAAATTCAGATAGAGTAATACTAAAATAAATCTGGAAATGATAAAGAAAAGGCAGTTTTCCAGTACATATGGAAATTCCATGGGGAAAGATCCTAAAACAAATGTTTTCAGTGTAATTTTAAAAAGTTTGATAGCAGAGAAAATGTATAATAGAGAAGACAGTATGATTTTGTACATGAAATTACTCTCAAAAGAACTTATGTCCCATGACCCAGCATTGCCAGGGATTTGTATATGCGACTTGAAAGGTTGCATAAGGCTCCTGCAATGCTATTTAGAAACCAGTGTCAGAGTTCTGATGCATAACATTGGTATTTGCTAGATAATGCATGCCAATTATATGAATGCCAGCTAAAGGGTTACAATGTGTCTGTTCTGAAGCTAAGTGTTTTGCAAAGATTATGATTTAAATACAATATACCAAGTGAAAGATAGCTGCAAAGTAATTATCTGTTTGGAAAATTATGTCTGAATTGCTAGAGGATGCTTCTCCTAAAAGGCTGGTAAACAAGGTTTCAGTCCAGTTATCCCTCTAGTTAATCCTATCAAGTCACCCTGGAGATGCATCTTGTCCCTTCCTGAATTGTTGATAGACTGTTGAGATCTCAGCTGCCAGGTATTGTGATCATTCATGGACCATGAAGACTGTGATAAAGCTTTATAAAAAAACAAAGCGGAACAATCAAGTTGAAAATGCTTTTTGATTAACTCAGTGTGTGAGGCTGCCATTGTGCCAGCAGCTAGAATGAAGCATAAATGTGAAATACAGGCATCTCTCCCATAGTTCTTCTGCCTTGCTTCCATGAATGACGAACATCTTTAGCTACTTCTGATACAGTACAAAAAGGGAAATGGCTGGAAACGCAGGGTTTCATTTAGCCTAGTCTTAGCCAGCTCAGGTATATGTACATAGCCTGAAATATGGAGCATTTGTCTACAGTCAGCCCAAAGGATAGGATTAATCTCCCAAAAGAGACACCTAACAAACCTTGACAGTAAAGGGAGCCTGGGCCTGGGAGACAACTTAGACTGTATGCCTATTGTGAAGACGGGTAAAAATAGCTGGGACAGATTGCATCAAGAGTTTTCTTGATACAAACAAGCATGGTCTATGGAGGAACCAGAGGATCAAATGGCATCAGAAAATGATGCCAAGCAGAGCAGTGCAGAACTAAATCCCACAAAGAAGCTTCAGTTATCTATCAGATGGAATAAATCCACAGAGATGCACCCAAGAGTTCTTAGTGCATGAACTATACTGCCTATTCTATTGTTTTCACTGCAAGTGGTAAGTGTAAAACGATTGCCCCATCACGAGCATGAAAGATTTTGATGTGAGCCAGCAGCTGTTAGAGATCCAACTCATCTTACCGGCTCTAGACTAGGAAAGAAAACACATAATCATGCTTAGTTATTGTGAACAATGAACACTGTCAAATCCAGCAAATTCTGTGTTAAACGTGAAGAAGCTCAAATACGTTAAGACTGAGAAGCGCATACTTCTGGCACTAATGAAATTTTAACTTCTCCCATTGGAATATGTAATACCAATTGATTTCAGCAAAAGCACTCGAATACGTTTGATCCACATGAAATGAAATGGATTTGTTTAAAGGTACCATGATTTCTTTTCTTGCCTTCCACTGGCATCAGCAAAGAGAAATTTTCTTGTGTGTCTGCTCATACCAGGCATACTCACCTTACCATTTCACCTGTGTTCAGTTTAAATCATTGGAACTTGGAAACTAATAGTTTACTTGTAGCGCCTTGGCCAATTGATACTGCACACAGACAAATAAGTGTTGTCAGCTTGCAGAGGATTCACTGTGGTTTTATAAACCCAGGCCTTTGTTGAGAACAAAACTCAACTTTATGATGCTGTGAGCGAGCTTTTCCAAAGTCTGAAGCAAGGATTCCATGACCAGAGTCCACTGTAACACCCCCTTCTTAAGCATAATCTGTAAGAGTTTCTTTTCTCAGAAGCCTTTTACTGCTGTTGACTGTCCTGCCTGAGCCATATGTCTTCATTTAGTGGCTGTGGCTTCTGTTAAGTTTATTTACTTGCCCCTGCAGCCTTGATTGAAGGACTGCTTGAATTTAATTACTTTCTAATGCAGCTTGAATAGCAAATGTGCCTTTGCTAATTGATAACTCCTTCTCAATGAGGCTTTGTATCTCACCCTGGCACATCCCCTTGAGTGCTCTGGGTAACCTAATTGTTAGGATCACTGATTCAAATGGAAGTGGATACAGGAAATTCAAATTCAATACTGTACAGTGAATCCTGGCAAATGCAATCCAATTCTAACATTCTGAGGGGAGCAAGCAGTTGTGCTGAGGTCATGGATTGCATGGCTTGGTTACCTACCCATCCCTTACAAATTAACTCCAGCTTAAAACAGTTGTAGGTGATTTAACGAGAAGCTCAGATGAGGACTTAAGCAGACACAGTTACAAGTTCAGTGCTCCAAAAGCACTGTCAAGAGAGAACTAGTCAGTAAAAGATAGCAGCATGAAGTTTGCCACTAAGCTGAGCAGCAAGAAGTCCAAGAAGTGAAGTGAAGTGTTTTTTCTGTCTTTTGAAAATTCTCAGCTACAGATTGCCTTATTTGATCTGTTAGGATAAAACCAAGCATAATGCAGAGAGTAAGAGGGTTTTGTCTAGCTGGGAAGCAAATTCCTTGGAGTCCCCTTCTTTTGTCTGGGATGGGCAAATCTGCAGTCTAAGGCTCTGAATGAGCTCCCCTCTGACTTGTGTCCTGCTTTGTCAGACAGTGCTGGAGTGTGGGCTGTTCAGGAGCAGGCAAGCATCTCGCCAACAGCCCTGGAGTGCAAATAAACTTAGGACCCACAGAGATGAGAAGGTTTTAGTGAAATGATCTTGGCAAAACAAAAGAAATAATCATGCAATGTTTAAATGGGATCTCAGTGAAGGTAAAGTCTTCGCTGCAAAAATTGGTCAGGTGGAAGCGCTGGGTGCTGGTTGATGCTGCAGGATATGAGTCATTGTCCACAGTCTGGATGAAACTTTTTCTGTGAAGTACTAAAGAGACACTCTGTTCAGTAGCACAGGCAGACTACTTAGGATATCATTGACCTCTAAAGCACTCAACAGTTTTTCCATTTGAAAAAAGATGAGGCACGTAAAAGTTCCTGTTATGTCACACTTACAGAAAAGCAAGCGTACAAAGATTATTCTTGTACTCTCAAGTTTTGCCACTGAATGCTTGATAGGAACACTCTAGGAAAATCAGAAGTGCATATATAAACCTTATAACTATTTCCAGATGGCTGGAGCTATCGTTTCACTTAGAAAGCCTATTATGAGTTCTTTGTGTTATTATTCCAACAGATGTAAAATCAGCATCATGCTAGGCACTACACTAGGGAGTATTCAAAGGCAATTGTCCAAAGTTACTTCAGGTTTGGGCACAAATTGTGCTCTCAAAGAAAAGGGAAAAGCTTGTTCTTTGTGTCACAAAGTAAGGAATACTCTGGAAATGATGTTCTTACACTGTGATCGTAAGTTCCAAAACTATGGCAGTGCATTTATGTGGTTTTGGAAATCTGCTTCTTGGTCATCTTCAGTACATAATGGAGATATGTAGACATCTTAAGCAACCTTGCTTGTGCTGAGTATAACATACACTGCTATATTTAATATTTGTTTATTCTCATTTGCTGGGACGACTGATAAACAGCACTACATTTCCATTTGTATTTCAGGATTTTCAGTACTTTGTACTCATGTGCAGAATATTGTTACTGTATGAGGATTCAACTAGACAAAATTTTCTAAGAAAAACAGTGGCCAGACATTCTTGCCAAGAGATCAAGATTGGCCAGAAACATGTTCATGATTTCTTACCCACCTTTCTAAACTATCTGCAAGATATGAACTGTCAGGCAGGTTTTTCAAAAAAGCTGTGTTTTTTTATATAAATTCATTTCAAAATCTTTCACACTGCTTACAGTTTCAGTGCAAACAAAACAACAGTGCACATGTATGTTTCTGAACATGCTTCTGTGCTTTCCCAATTACTGCATTTATTCGTTTTATTCTTCCATCTGTTTACTTTGTATTCTTCCATCTGCTTACTTCTTTTTTTACTCGTCTTCTCTAGTTCTAGTTTGTAAGGAGCCACTAGAATGAAACTTTATGTATTTTGTTTTTTTGGAGACGACTTTCTTCCTTTAGTGCTTTCTTTGTGTGATAATTCCTGGGGCTGCCCTATCCAAAGCATTGCGAAGTTGCAGTCATCTATTTCAAGACAGCCAAGTACAAAATCCAGCCAGACTGAGGGGCAGTTCATTTCTTGGCCTTTTTGACCTCTTTCTTCATTCACTTTATGCCAGCCATGACTGGACTACATGGTTAAATTTTGCTATATCTTTTGTTTCACATGTCTTTTTTTCTTGTTCTTTTTTGTGGCTTCATTTTGATTATGGCTGCTTTAAAGCCCTCAACATACCAATAATTACTGGGCTCAAACAAACTCTTCCTGTCTTCTTGTTTTTCTTGGCGCATCCTTTTCAAACAGCTTCAGCATATTTTCTTGTCCATTGCTGTTCCTAAATATTTCTTTCTCTTTCAGGTTCAAATTCTTTGACTTCTTTGCTCCCATCGCCACTTTTATGATCCTTGTTTTAAATCCCATCATAAAAATCTTTCCTCTGTTTTCTTTTTTATGTCTTTATCTCCACTTTCATTCTTTTAAAAACACTGTCTGTTCTCTCTGGGAGTTATTAGATGTTATTTATTGCTTTAATGCCTTATCACCTTGTTTCCCTTACATTGTCATCTTGGTTAACAGAGCATATATAAAAATACAGATAGTTTTAAAATAATTAAATGCAATACAAACAAAACTACACAAAAATAGACTGTAGTGAGATACAGGGCAAAAAAAAAATAAATGCAGTTCATTTATTTTCATAGTGAACCCTAGTGAGATCTCACTTTGTTGTATGCAAGAACACTGACAATGAACACCTGTGGCGGTTGCTGCAGCTTTGTGTGTACACCTCCTTCTGAGTCTAGGAGCGAAGCAGAATAAAAAACTATAAGCAACTATTTATATCAACTTTCACTTCTTTCTATAACACTTTTCTTAAAAATATGAAGGAAAATCAAGATCTAGTTGAATAGATAGGAAGCTTTGCAACATCCAGTCCTTAAAGTTTGTTTTTATATATACTGTTGATAGCCTTTCCCCTCTGCTCCAAAATCCTCTCAAGCCTGCGAATTTCAGTCTCTAGTTTCTGGACTGCCATCATCACTAGCCTTTCATTCTACAGTGAGTACATTACTAGGGTATTTCAGACATCAGCACATCACAATCACATTAAGTCACAAGCATAATCTAGTTGATCACAGAACACCTGCCATGTCTAAATTCACACCTTATAGTGGCAAATACTGTGATGCATCATTAGCAGCAGAATAATCTTATCAGAAACTAAGTTTTAAGTTCTAAGAATACACCATTTTATTTTCTTCTGAACAATCAGTTGGGGTTAAATGTTACAGAATATTTCAGGTGAATACTCAGTGTTTACACAGCTATCTTCTGGTTGTTTTCCACCATGAATTTACCACCATTGATTATTTCACCAAGAGTAGCTGATCAGATTGGAGGGATGACTAAGATTAAATTCATATTACAATAGGTGATTTATTTTATAAGAATCTTTATTCTCACACACTGGGTGAATTTCAATAGGGTCTAGAGCTCAAACTTGCTTGCTCTGCAGTAAGATCCTATTCCCCAAGTGGGTCCAATGGAATAATTGCAGTTTATTCAATAACACAGTCCAAAGTTTGGAATTCAGCCCCACATGAAGTATATGCTCAAAGCTAAGTACCACTGCCTGCAGAGTAAATATTAAGTAAAACTTAAAAAAGCATTAATTCATTAGCATTGTCCAGAACATATCTGAATTATTTCTAGTCACTAACAGATTAAACATTACATTTTACAAATTGCTTTTCTACCTGAATGAGTCATTAGATAAAATCATGCATGGTGGGAGTTCTTCACAAGCTCTTGTGCTTTTAAGTCTCACAGCTTTATCCAGTGACTGTTTCATGTTTAAAAATAAATAAATAAAAAAAGAAGAGAAAAGCTTACCCAGAAAACCTGTGTTTGTTCCCCAGCTGCTGAATATCACTTAACATTAACTATTCAGGATGACTGCCCAAGCCATTAGGAGAGGCCACATCTGTTTTTACTCTCTTTTTCTGGTCAGATGAATCCTATAGTGCCCTCTGCATAAAGCAAATACGAGGAGCAGAAAATATCCTTTTACACGGACACCTTCTCTGAAAAGCAGACAGCCTGATAGCTATGCTGCTCTGTTGGGCAATAAAAGATTTGGAGTTGAACCCCTGAGCACTAAAGCAGCGTTGCCTCTTCAGCATGCAGTAAATGAGAGCTTCCATGTAAAAAGGGGTTCTTCCAGTAGTACCTTGAGCAGAAACACTGGGGGGAGTACATGGACATTTGTCAGGCAACTGGTCCTGTTAAGGGGCTTCTTAGTAGACATCTTCATACAGTTGCCTGTGGTACATACACAGAGGAGCACCTGATTTCTGGATGAAGGTTAATTATGAGACAGTGCTCTATTCAAACAAATCCATTTTTACCTTCCATTTACTAGTCTTCTTTTGATAGAATCTTAAATCAGCTTTCCTGAGACCTGGGCTCTTTTTTATTTCTTTCCATGGTGATTGATCTCTTCTGGTAGGAGAAATTCAATTGCTGTATTTTCCTCTGTCCTGAATAAGCTTTCAGAGTGAAATGTTCACTCTGTATGCTTTGGAAAAGAGTTGTTTACTTCAGTAGAACTGTACTGCTTTGCGCCGGCCAGGGCCTGACCTACCTGTAAGATGATGGTAGGTATCTTGAAGGTGCACTGTTTTCAGAAAAATAAGTTTGCCACCTACCTGTATGCTGATGCTTGCTTTCATTTTTACTACTGACACCAAAACATGTGCATTCAACACACAGTGATGTCTTGGGCTGTGTTACTAAAAGGCTCCAGCTAGCCCCTTGCATGCTCAGTTGACATGCTCTTGACAGATACGACTGATGTACAACGGATGGTTTATAAATTTTGTTTATTACATCTTTACTCTTTTTTTTTTCTTTCTTTCTTTTTTTTTTTTTTTCCTTCTATACTGTCCTCTTCATGCAGAAAAAGATGTTTATGCATACTTTGGTCCATTTTTGCTATGGTAACAAATACCGTAATAGGTTTGGTGGCAGTAAATTTTGGAGTTTCATCTTTAATGTGACAACCAACACATTTCTAATGAATAATCAAGTAAGCAGATATGAATTATTAAGAGATTTTCTTATTATTTTTAGAACACGCTAATTCTGGCTGATACTGGCATACAGAACAAAAGAATGCTTCGTAAAATTCCATGTTGGATTATAGAAATGTTACTGGTATTTACTTATCACTTGAATTTCAGATTCTTTTTCCCTCTTAAAGTACAATGCAACAAACCTAAAATAACGTAGAAAAGTTTTAATCAATGATTAATTAACTATTCAGCTTCAATTTAAAGCTGAATTGACATTCCCCTCCCCCCCCCAGTTTTTTAAAAAGCAAAAATCTCCTTGTTGAATTTTTCCTTTGAAAGTTGGTGGGGTGGGGGTTGTGGTGGTATTTAATTAAACACCATAGTTTTTGCTTTCCAGATCCTTGACAGTATTTTGGATATAATCTTACTGTGGTAACTGGCAAGCAATCCTGCTACAATAAATCAAAACGTACAGCAGAGTGCCAAAAGAAAACACTTCCAAAGCAGCTCTCCTGTGCAGCCACATGATTTGACCTCTTATTGACAAGCAGAACATTATATCTTAGGTGAGAAAATTTAGTTGTTATTAAATCATACCAAAATGAAAAATAAATGAGAGTATTTTTCAAAAAGGAAAAAAATATATATATTTTATAGCTTCCAAAGTTTGGGGGAGGTGACTTTTTCTGCCTTAGCATTCTAATAATAACCTAAAGAGAGGCATTCCCCATTTTCTGCCAAGAGCAGAGAACACGCTGTTTATCAATGCTGGGCTCTAATTCTGATCAACAGTTGTGCCTTCCTTTTCGATCCACTGCGGGGCTTTCACTCACGAGTGCTTTACGCCCTTTGGCAACGAGGAGATCGCTGAATATATGACATCATTGTTGCTAACACCAGAAAACAAAAGAGGTATATTTGCATGAGAAAGACAGCTTTTGGTTAGCAATGAAGAGAGGGAGGGTCACAGGTTCATTCTTCTGTTTGTAAGCGGTGGGTAGTATGATAAGCTGACCATGGCTTATTATATGGGGCTCACAGTCAGCAAATACAGCGCCGAATAAATCGCTGACTATAAAAGGACCATTATCCCCTGATAAAAGTTGTGCTGGCTCTGACTTTTGCGTGGCGCTAGGAGTTCATTCAGTGTTCAATGCGTCTCCGAGAGAAGCACATACCATTCTATCGCTCCTTTGTATAGATTTGTTGGGTGAGGGGAAGGGATGGAGCCGGATCCATCCCACCCCCAACTTCCTCCTTTGACCTGCCCGTTGCAGCTAAGGCCTTGCCTAGGCAGACAACAGCACAGGGTTGAAACAGCCAAGGTCTAAGACAGTTAACAACCACAATAATGTCTCAAACTGGATGCTTAAGGAATCGATATCAGGCACTTGGTTCAACAGGTGCCAAGTGGACAGTGCTAAATGCTATGGGTGTGAGTAATCATCTTACGTCATAGGCAGCCAAAGAGCTTCTGGAGCCTTTTTGTGTGGTAGTAGGGTCTTCTCTTGAGGCTTTGTCAGCACAGATATCCCTTACACCTTGATGTTAGGAGATATCTTGCTGGTGTAGAGCCTTGTTAAGTAACTAATGATTCATTTTAAGCTTTGTTAGCTTTGCTAAAATTTTATCTTTGATTGGACACATGTAATCTCTTAAGTATAAATTGTTGACTAAATCTTGGGCTAAGAGTTAATTCAGCTGTACTTGTGTTCCCCTGAGAAGGAGCACTGAGAGGATCTGCTCTGAACCTTGTAACTACATAGGAGAGTCTTGTGGGTGAGCGTGTTTATCTTCTATGCTGTAAATAGTCAAGTATAACTTACCCTCTCAAATATTGTTTAACTAGTACCTTACTTACAGCTATTTTATATCAGTAAACATGTTCCTATTTCTCTCTTACAAATAAAACATATAACTTCTATCTATGATAATGGCATTCAACTTTTTTTAAATGAAAGAAATTTATATACCAGCATTGCTTGTGGGTTAGCAAGTATGTCCATGATCCTTGGTTCTCGTAGTTTCACTGAGATCTTTCGTTTCTTTTAATAGACAACTTGTGTAGTGAATAAGGAAGCAGGAGATACACTTAGTGGAAATACTTGGCATAAAATCCTTTTAGAAACACTTCTGCTTTCAACCAGTGGTTTTGTCTTCCTTCAGTGTAGGGAATATGTGAATTGCATAATACTGGAACAGCCATTGTATTAGCTCTTCTTCAGTGTTATGTACAGGATGGATGAGATACTGATCTAAAACTAGTTGAACCCATTTATGGAAGCAAATGTTAGACACATTGCTGCGCAGGAATGAATAGGTGAGGCTTTGAGCTGTGGGAGTTCTCAGAGATGTTGCCAGAACTCCAAATATGATTTAGCATATTGCTTTCTGCATTTGAAGGGGTCTGTATTATCTCTGGTCTTGCATTTAGCAGAGAACATTTTGGTAATTAAAATGTTTCAGAAATGTTGTGTTTCTTTTATCTGTATTTCTTCTAATAGAAATCTTGGCATATACATAAGCTTTTAAAAAAAGCACTAGAAATTTGGTTTTCTTTTGTGAAAAGAAGTCATGGCTTGAGATAAAGTTTTGGTTGTGTGATAATGTTATTTGAGTGCTTGCACAACAAAATCTTCTTCAGGAAGAAAATGGGAACCTTGTTCCTTGTTATGATATGAGTGACTAGGAAGGAGAAGAGTTCTAGAGATGCCCTGGAGGCTCAGCAAGTATGTTCTCTGGCTGTGAAAAGAGGTAGAATCTTTCAGCAACATAGACATAAGACAACGTTATATGCAAGGTGTAGCCAAGGGGCTAGGTGAAATTGCAGAGCAGTACATTTAGATCATTTCTGTATAGTGACAGTTAATTGGGAGGACTGTGGTTCCTCACAGTGTTGTAGATAACTTCAATGCTATCTCTTTGAATACATTGGACTCTTTAAAGTTCAAATCAAGCAGCTTTAAATAATCTAAAGATTTGTATCAGTTTCTTCTTGTTTACTCTTGCAAGCTGGAGATGTCCATCGCTTCTTTGTGGGGGAAAAAAAAAAGTCAAAGGCTTTGCATTATTATTGCCTGGATGTCCAGATACTGCTGCAGGAGTAAGGCACTCTGAAAAGAACACTGACATCTTAAAACAATGAAGGTTGTATCTAAATTAAGAGTCATGGTAATAATGTACTCTAGTGTCTTGATGAAATAAGTTCAGCAGTTCTTCCCTGCATAAAAAATCCCAAATGGGCCACAAAACTGACTTGATTTACCACTGTGCGTGAGCTGACCGTACCACAACAAACCAGCACATGTTGTTGTTGCTGTAATCATAAGCTCAAGATGCAGAATGCTTGACAGAGCAGGATGTTTATATATCACTATATTCAACCAGCTGTTCAAGAGTGCAGACGAGCAAAGCATTAGAAAAATACTAGGTGTGTTTGTATTATATGTCTATGTATGTATCCAACTCAAAACACTATTCCTCTTTAACTCAGGCAGTTTCCGTTATTTGTCTACCTACCTATGTATCTTAGTGGCTATTCTGCATCCCTGCTTTTTGCTAAGGAAATTAAGCCTCTTGCTTCATCATTTCAGCTATTTCCCTGCCATATGGTTGCTCTGATTCATCCCAGCCATCAGCTGGTGCAGTGCACAGTTCAGGGATGTTTTAAATTTCACCATATTTAGGGGCAGGAGGCTTTTTATGTTGCTCATCTTTTCTGATGTTGTAGACTTGGATGTGCCAACTAACACCGCTCATTTCTGGCTAAACCAATCCTATTTTTTTCTCTTAGAAAAGCAGTTTGTGCAGGAGGTGGGAAGGGGAAAATGGGCAAGCACTTAGGCTTAGGTTGCTTTTACAGAAGTATTTCAATTCCAATTCTCCTATGCCCAAGGCGGTGAAACCTATAAATGTAATGTAGTATACTGACTGTTGCAAATTTAACCTAATTCCTTTGCAGCAAGTGCAGCTACATAAAGGAAAAATAGTCTGTGGTGTGTACAAGTGATTTAAACTGCATTGCTGGTGTTTAGTGTTATAGTCACTCCCCACTAAGTTTATCCAAATGTGTTTTGAAAGGTAGAAGATAGATGATATTAGACAGCATTGTATGCTGTCCTGCTCTGTAAGAACCAGCCAGTGATTCACATAAATAACATAAATAGATCTACAGGGAAAGATGTTGGCAGGAAGAGTGCCTGCATTCTTTGCAAGAGTCTCTTGCAGAGCTGATCGGCACAGGAACAGTGGCTAAAGATGGCATCTGCCAGGCTTTGCAGACAGAGGTTTTTTGTTTGTTTGTTTTTTAAACAAAGGCACAGCTTCCTAGAGGCAAGAAGACACTTCCTTGCCAAGTCCAGAACAAGTGCTTACTACCAAGGCTAGCACCATTATCTCCTGGGTAGGTGTAGATATGTAGGTAAGTCTGCTTCAGACAAATTTTGTGAATGTATCTGTCTACCACCATATTCTTTGAAAATCAAAATATAGGCTACCTAACTCATTACAAGAGCATCAAGCTGACTATGCCAGAGATTTAAGCAATTAGTTAAATTAAAAAAAAAAAAAAAAACAAAAAAAAAAAAAACAGCAACAACAAAGAACACAACTAAGAATAAAATGAATGGAAACCAAATACATAAGTACGACTACGACAAAAAAAGTTTTTATTCTGTTTAAAAGCATAGGTCATGGCGCTTTATCCCATTTAACAAATTGTTTTCACAAACAAACCATTTGCCACAGTGAGGCTGTGGGTTCTCCAGCCCTGGAGGCACTCAAGGCCAGGTTGGATGGGGCGCTGCGCAACCTGAGCTGGTGGATGGCAACCTTACCATGGTGGAGGGTTGGAGTCAGATAGGCTTTAAGGTGCCCTCCAACCTAAGCCATTCTACAATTCAGAGATATTTATAAAAGGACAAAACTGTTTTTCCTGATGAATGGTAAGTGTTAATGTTTTTGAGATACGAATGTTTAAACTGATTATTGTGTGATTTCTACACAATACTTTTTGCATGCATTTGAGCAGTTAAAAGATCTGTGTATGGCAAATTACTTCATTCAAATGTGCCCCAGCATGGCTTGTAGAATGTGGAAGACAGCAGGAGGCAGTTTTCAGAGAAGTTTATCTCCTTCAGCCTTTTGCTGAACAGTAATTCTAAAATCAGCTTTCTATTTATCTTTGCACTGTTTTAATTCCTGTGGTAAGATATGATTTTTGGATATCCTTACTTCAAAGGATGAAAGAAATGATTTTTCTTTTTCAGCATATCCAAGTAGAATAAAATTATTCTGTCTTTTACCATGTGAGATTTGATTATATAATTGATTGATTACCTAAAAATACAGGTGTATTTCCTAAATGTGGCAACTTGAAGGAGAGAATTTTCTTTTCTGTTTGTTTTTGCGTTTGATTATTTAGATTGGTTTGTTCTTGTTTGTTTTTAGTTACAGATAGAGGCAAAACAGACAAGCTTTCAAGCATGTGAGTCCTTCAGACTTGAAAGAGAAGGAGAGATCTTTGGAGTTAAATGTAAACTGAGAACAATTGCTTTGAATTTGTTAATCAGTTATATCGTTTGAGAGAAAAGGCAGCAGGTACCTCTGGAACAGAGGAATGACACTTGCAACAGAAGAGATGATTTGATAGCTATCTCTTGTGGGAAAGAGATTGGCAATTTATCATCAACTGAACTTGTGGGAATTACTGGGAGTGGGCAAAAAAAAAGGCATAATTTACCACAGGACTAGTATCACTCTACTCAGTCTGTGATTTCTGCTTTCCAGTAGTGTTATGAATTTTAGTTCCCAGAGACGTACTTTGAAGGTTTGAGTTTCTCAAATTTCCCTTGAGAACAAGGACTGAAAAGGTAAAAATGAAGTTACTGTTTTGTGAGAAATATTCTCAGATCTTGGAGTATATCTGCTTCTCATCAGTTATTCATTCAGTCTGATGTTTAGTGGCTGTATTGGTTTCACCCATGTAATTTCCTTGAGGTCATTTAATATACTTGCTGAAGTACATCATATGGGATGTGTAAGCAAGGACAGGTAACCTGGAAGAAATAGAGATGTTGTTCAGGCAGTTAGGGACTGAGTTAAGAAAGGTAAAACCCAGATAGAATTGAGTTTGACCAAGGGTGTCAAGGTCAACAAGAAAGATTGTCACAAGTATCTCAGTAACAAAGGGAAGACAAGGGAAAATGTGAGCCATTTCCTGAAGGAATCGGGAGACCTGGTTATCCAGGAAGTAATAACACTGAAGTGCTTCTTTGTCTCAATCTTTACCATCAAGACAGCCCATCAGGAATCTCAGGTCCCATAGATAAGAATGAATGGCTGTATTAAGAGGGATACCTTTGTTTTTTGTGACTGTACTCCTGCAAGATCCAAGTGGTCAGTGTTTCACAAGGGAGGACAATTCCTCCATAGATTAAAAAAAAAAAAAAAAAATCTCCTAACAATCTTTCACAAGAAAGAACACTGAAGAAGAATCCACTTTCAAATTCCAGGAGTAAATATTGTAGGTTCAGCTGTTCTTCTGGATCTGGGAGAGTAAACACTTCCAGTAGAGCTTCTCGCTGTGTTGGGCAAGACTAACCACAAATATTTGTTTAAGAGGTATGAAATAACACTGGTGTTTGGTGGTCAATCTCTATCCAGATGATCTTGCTTCATCCACTCGAGCATGACTGAGTTTTAACTTGCAGCAGCTATGATTTGCACTAGGGCAACGTAAGATTCCTGCTTACTCTTATATCCAAGCTATTAATCACTGATCTTGCAATCTTTGGTCAATTGTTCCTTTTTTTCTTTCTTTCTTCTTGAAGCCTTTTTCCAGCTGAGATCACCTTCTGATGGTCTCTCCTGGCTGAATGAAATTCGTTTGTAATGAGGGAGGAAAGGAACAGGTATCTAAGCACAAATAGCTCAGTCACCATCCTGTTCTCCAGTGTTAGATTACAGCAATTCAATGTCTATACTACAGCATATGCTATCATCTATTTTTGCCCTGTTACCTTGTTTGTACAGTTGTCTGACAGAAACATCATCCAGTGGCCTTTTTTGGCCAGCAGTTCAGGTCTTTTGTAGATTCAGACAAGTTTAGCACATTAGATACTGTCTAAGGCCTTAGACCCTTTCTAAGACCTTTTTTTCTAAGACCTTTTGTCTGACCTTCTCAGGGCCATATAGTCAGTCTTAATCCATCTCTTCATGTTGCTGTCTCTTTTCATGAGCTTATAATCAACAATCACAATTACTTTAAAAACCTGAGATAGCAAAATGTCAACTTCCTCTATTAGTCTCTTCTGTATTACTAGATATCAATAATTTCCAAAGCAGAAAACTGTATTGTACAGTTGCACATCTGTGGTCATTTCTAACTGGTAGGCAACTAAGCTCCATCACAGCTCATCACACTCTCACTCCCTCTCCTCAAAGGAGCAACGGGAGAAAATATGATGGAAAAAGAACTCGTGGCTTGAAACAGGACAAGGAGATCGCTCACTGATTACCATCATGGGTAGAACGGACAGGATAGGGAGACTAATAAACTTCATTGCCTATTGCTAACAGACTAGAGCAGTGAGAAAGTAAAACCACAAAAACACCTTTCCCCATCCACCCTCTTCTACCTCCTATCCAAGCCGCACAAGTGAATGGGGAGCTGTGGTTGTGGTGAACCTTCATCTGCTGCTGCTCCTTCTTTCTCACTGTCTCCCCTTGCTTCAGGGTCAGGTCCCTCCCACAGGATCTCATCCTTCCCAAACTGATCCTAGGTGGGCTTCTCACAAAGTCCTGCTGCTCAAACTGCCAAGTATGTGTCCATATCATTGGACCCATCTTTCAGAAGGGAGCTGCTCCGATAGGGTCCCCTCTCAAGTGATACTAAGATCTGGGTGGAAACAGAACCAGGACAGCTGACCCAAACTGGCCAAAGGGATATCCCATATGTATGCTCCTGCTGAGCAATAGAAGCTGGGTTAAAGAAGCAGGAAGAGCCAGCATATTTGCAGTGATGTAATTTGTTTTCTCAAGAGCTTGCTACATATTGTGAGCCCTGCTTGCCTAGGAGTGGTTGAATATCTGCCTGCTGATGTAAAGCCTTGTTTTGCTTTGTTTCCGTGTACAGCTTTTGCTTTACCAAGCGAACAGTCCTTATCTCAACCCATGAATTCTTCTGCTTTCACCTTTCTGATTCTTTCTCCATCCCATCCGGGGAGAGTGAGTGAGTGGCTGGGTGATGCTGAGGTGCCTGCCAGGGTTAAACCAAACATTTAGAAAAGCAGTGCATCACTTTTATATGCTTGCAGTTAATTGAGAAAATGGCATGGTGGTAGCTGACGAGCTATCATTGTTGACTGTTGTGGTATCTTTGTCAGTCGAACGAAGATATATCTGATGGTGGCAATGAAAGGTAATCAAGCTGCCAAGCACAAACAAGCTTTGCCAGTTTCACGCATTATCAGTGATCAAGCTGTTAAAATGGCACTTTAGTTCATTAGCAGTGAATATGATACTAATAAGCATGGCAGGCAATTAAAACAAGTGCTATATTGTATTAGCTTACTTGCAGTCGGCACTTTGAACAACCTGGTAAGCATGTATTTGATGCAGGTTGTGCATGAGTGCATTGACTGCAGAATGAAAACTAGTTATATTTTTTGCTGCTTCTAATTTTGTTGGCTACAATATCTTGTCAGGTTCGTGGAAAAACCTGCTAAACATTAGAAGAAAATAGTGGGTGGGTGTTAATAAGAACATCTTGAACGTTGATTAATCTAAAATCTAAATATTCTTTTTTTCTTTTACTAAAGAATCCAGAAGTATTCTCAAAGCTGGCACCAGCTGCAGGTGTCGATATGCCATAATTGTTTAGATACTATGGTAACAGACACTGGAGAAAACACTGAGACATAGTTTTACATCACTTTTCTTTTGGTCATTACATGCAGTTTTGATTTGTACACTTGAAATTCATGCCTCATTGAATTCAAAATCAGAAATACATTCAGTTAGAAGTACTGAATTTCACTGAGTTAATACAAAAATGCATCATATGCTGCAAAACCATGCTTTAGTCCTCACTAGTTATCATTCTTTAGACCTCTAACTGGAACAAAAAATTGTACAGGTTCAGCGAATTACTGTGAAAAGCATTGATAGCCAAATTTGAAGGAAAACATAAAACCAAAGTTTAACTAAGTGAGTCTGACTTGCCTCGCCAACAGAGACCTAAGAACTGTCCTGTCACTGTCTGTTAACAAAAACAAAATAACAAAAAAACCCCTTGTGTTCTTCCCTAGATACTCTGGCAACAAGTATCTTGCATTTTACAAATACATGTTTTGTGTGTTCTGTATGAGGTGAATTACAGGCCAAACAATCCTAGCACCCTACCATATAGGCCCTGAAACCAACCCCATTATCCCTTTAACTTCATTCTGTCTCTAGGGAGTGAGGAAAAGTAATGTTAATTCAGAGCTAACAAAATGAGAGTAACGTGGCTAGCTTACAGTTGAGCTCAAACTGGACTGAACAAACCTGTCAGCAGTGGAGTTAGGTTTAGATAAATGTGAAGCGATATGAAGTGGGAGGAAGAGCTTAAGTATTTTTCACACGCTGCTGGGATCTAAATTACCTAGAGTATTTTGGGAATGTGATTTTATGAAAATAATCAAAAATGGTATGGATTGTTAATACTGTAGCAGAATGAGGATTTTATAATTTGGAGGTACACTCTTTCCCTCGCTGTATTCACTGTAGTCTGTCTCAGTTACAGTGTACCGCAAGCAGTAAAGCTTTACTTGGACAGGCGAAAAGAGTGGAAGAGAGATTAAATATTGACAGAGATCAAAATGACCAAGGTGATTCAGTTTAAAAAGCAAGGCTGTAAGAAAGTTCACCAAAAATAATGAATGTTTATGGGAAAAGAGATTCGGTATCCTTCTTCCACAGCCAGTCCCAGCCCTGTGACACAAAGATGAGGTTCAAGCTGATGAAATTGGCAGGCAGAAAATATGAAATGAGCAGAAAGGAAAGCATATTATTAGCCTATGGAACTCAATGCCACAGGAAATATTTGAGGAAGAAAAGTTTAGAAGGATTTTTAAAGGGTGGAGTTACTTAAAACAAATGCAACTTCTGTGACTGCATGAAGAAGTTAGGTCAAAAATGTTAGATGACTTCCTTGGCAAACTTCTTGGCTTTTGTAACTCGGTTTATTTTTGTAAGGTCCGTTTCATTTTATGTTCCACCTAGTCTATCAATTTTCCAGAACTTAAATGTAATATGTTTGCACAGATCTTAAAACATGTTTGCAAGGTGAATGCTAATCAGTTTCAGATCACTGAGGTGATAAACTCAGTGAATCAATACAAGCTCTGTGTCCATGTGGCTTTGCTTTATGGAAACACAACAATATCTCTAATCATAAGCCTGTACATGAGTTTGAAAAATAAAAAGAAGGAAAAATAAATAGTGTGGGTGACAACGTGCTACTTTTCTATTAAAACTGTTCTCAAATTGCTGGCAAAGTATTGTCTCATCTTGTCACATTATTTATATTGCACCCCATATGTAGTCTGTTTTAATGTGGCTTTATTCAGGGTTATATTGTTTAGCTTTTGCAAATCAGCAGTTATGAAAGAAAGAAAAGCAAAGTATTGTATGCTGCCTTGCATCCCATTAATCCCACTGAAGCTACAGTTAGCAGATACGCAGCATGTTATTATGTAAGTCAAATAATACTTTGAATGCAAGAGGAAAGCATTTATAAAGCAACAACATTATTGCCGCTATTGGGAATGTGGGACATTTAAATGATCTATCTTTAAAAAGCAGCTGAAATTACATGTAATGAAAAGTTTAGAATCCTACTAAGCAATCTGGCATACGCCATTAGCTGCCTAAATACCTTTGCACTGTGTTGTTCCGGTTCTCGGGAGTTATTCAAATGTCTAATTCCCAGTGACATCACTAGGACCAAGGTGCTTACTTACCTGTGACTGTTCAGGTTTTAATCCCTTAGCACAAGGATATTTTCAAGATTAAGAGTTATACTTATTGCATATACCTGTTGCATCTCACAGTGATTTTTGTATTTCCCATATGTGCTTTAAGCTTAGGTGTTGATTTATCTCTCAGTGAAATCAGAAAGACCTGAACTCAGGCTGGAGGTTAAGGACATGGTGTATGGGAACCGCTGAGTCACGGCCTGAACCTCTGATTGATCACCTGAGGCAAGCAATGAGTCAGCCAGAGGAGCACAGGTGAAGGCAATTCACCTGTGCTGCCAGTGGAGCCTGGCTCCACCCCTCCTAGATCTATTGAAGAGCTGGCTACTAGTAGAGAAGGATCTCTTCTGGAGATCTGCTCTGCTGGAGTTCTGTAAGTGAGCTCAGGATAGGGGTAAACCTTCTATTTATTCTCCTTTGTTATCATAATCTGCTTTGTCAAACTCTCTTGTTTATTTCATAATTATAACATCTTAATATTCATTGATTATACATATGGTAATATACTTTGAATGAATGAGAGTTGCATTATGACATCCCAGCACAGTAACTACCTGATACTGACTTTCTGTTTTCATTTGGGTTTATTTGCTTGGTGCATTGTCAGAATGTCCCTTTTAAGTGCTCTGAAGAAGCATATTTCCCTCTTTGAAAGATTGCTGTCATCTGTTCCTACAGAGTTCCTTTAAGTATATCAGTGCCTCATTTTGATACATTTGACACAATAATGTTCTCCAGCTGCATACAGAAGCCACAGATAAGTAGAGCACTGAATTAACAGGCCTTTTAAAACTTCCCAACTCTATAATTCTTTACAAACCTTCTCATTAAAAAAAAAAAAAAAGTCTTAAAAGTACTAACATTGGTAGTAGTAGTAGTAGCAGTACTATAGTATGCTTTTATCACACAGATCAAAACATTTCTTTTTGTTTGTTTGTTTGTTTCCAATCATCTTGTCTTTTTCAAGGGCATTTTATTGCTACTTTACCCTTTTGGCACAATTACCAAGATCTAGGACATCTGTAAATATCAGGGAACAATCGCATTAATCTTATCTTCACACCTAGCTACTCATATAAAGGAGAAGGATTTTTGGTATGTTAAGCAGTGCAAAGTTAGAATCTACTTTCAGTCAAGATATGAGCCTGTGCCAAGGTTAGGATTCTAACTTAAGTAAGATTCCTCTAGTTAAATATCCTGTTTTACTCACTTGAAACATTATACAACCAACCTAAACTCATCCACTGCCTAGTAATGTGCTGCTAAAATATTTCCTGAGCTGTTCCTAGTAATGCCTACTTTCTAAGTCTAAGGTCTTCCTGGGTGACAAGTGCCGTGTGTTATACTGAGAAACTCATTATTATTCAATTTGGTTAAAAAAAATGTGTCAAAACTTATTTTTCCTCTGGGAAAAAGTGCTTTTCTGTTAAGTGGAAACTTGCATGGATTACATTTTTAATCAAAACACAACAGATTTATGGTAAAAACCTCACGTTTCAAATGCAATTTAAGGCTTATGTAGAGGAAAAAACACTTCTTCCTAGCTAGTTCTAAGTTTGCTCCTGATCTAATAAGAAAAATACAAAAGAAAAAAGCCAGCAGAATATAAAATTTATCCATTAATAATACACACACAATTGGCCCTCTGGAAGAAGGAATAACATGAGAGAGTGTCGGATTGCTTTTATGCACAAACCTTCAGGTATCACAGTGATGGGTGTAATGTACAGGCAGAAGAAACCTCCCCACCCTTGCAGACAGCTGCAGCACTTTAATGCAATGTGCTAAATGAAATTTTATGCCTAGAAGATTCGGATGACTTCTGAGCAGTGTAGTTTCAGCAATATTTAAAACTCACTCTGAAATTCTCCAGCTGGCAGCTGTTTTGTCCCCAACAAATACATTTCTCTTTTCCATGTTTTAATTCAGTTTTCACTTGCCCCTCTACTGTGGTAGGTCTTATTATGTGAATGTCTCCATTTTCCTGATCTTTGCCTCCTGCATCTCCTCCAATTTTAGATTACCACCTGCAGCTATCCACCGTCAACCTTTTCTGCCTTTCTACTGCAGATAACCAGTTGCTTTGGCAGCTTTTTTCCCCCCCAAGTGTTACTTGAGTTCAGGAGCATATGGAGTACACTCTAAAGCAAATACAAGGCAATGCCCGTGGCATAATAAATGGAAGCATGAAGCATCATGTTTTTGTGCTGTTAATGCTACAGTAGTTACATCTGTCGTGTGTAGTTTCATTCAGATCTACTTTGCTTGTCTATTATCGTATCTGTTGGCTGTACTCTTCTGCTACAGAGTAGAAGGTTATGAGGGCAGGTTGATAGCAATTCTCCTTATTTCCATGCAGACAAAATTGTGATTTTTTTTTTTCTTTTTTTTTTTTTTTTTTCAGCAGTTCAGAGAGGAAGCTTCATGACCTTCTAGGTCAGAGGGTGAATACCTATCAGAGTCTATAATCTGTGGCTGTGTGTGCTGGCAGGGCCAGTTCATGCCTTTATTCTGCAAAAGTAGGTAAGCAGTGGTTGGGCATCAGCCAGACAGGAGGTGAAAAAGTGACTTCGTAGCCTCTTTGCATGGATTTTAAACTTCTATGAGATAATAGCTGAGAAAAGGGGTTTGTCTTAATGTTCTTGCTCAAAGGCTCAGTGGCAGCAACTGCTGAGCAAAACAGCAGCTGATGTGTGCTGGAGTTGCCTACTCATTTTCTACCGTGCAGAACAATGCACTGATGCATTCATTGTTCATTGGAAGATCAAGACACACCGTGGATAGCCCAAGCATTTTCTCAGAAGTTGCTAAGTAAATATAAAATATTTGTGGTGACAGTAGCGTTTTGCCATTAATTTTCTTCTTCAGTATCCTATTTTCAGAGGGAATTAATCCATTTAAATAAATGGATGATAAGATTAGGATTTTCAGAAATACTTAACAATTGGCCTGTTTCAGATATCTGAACTCCAGAGGGAGCCTTCTATTGATACCAGTGCCAGCAGAGCTAGAATAGTGCCTTTATTTAAATTTATTCTGCAAGGTTCAATTTAGGCTGCTACGTAACAAAAGTACTCAGCACTTACAACTGGGAGCAACTTCTTTACAAAATAGTTACTTCTTGCCTGCAGAAATAGATTGTCTTTAATAACCATTAGTACTGTGGGAGAACATACTGACACCAAGTCTTGCTAAAGACCATATAAATCTCCTAAATTCAGTGGCTCTGAATTAGGTCCAGAGAAAGAGAGAGCCTGATTCAAAAAGCTTATCTAAACAAGACAGGCAAAGCCTGGCTGAAAACAAATGTGTCAAACTTGCAGAGACTTCCAACACCTGGTGGCTTGTGTTCACTGAGCCAAAGTAAAACAGGGCTCTGATGTAACTACCAGAGTAACTGAATAAAGATGTAAGCACATGGTAGTGTATTTGTATGGATCCTCGGTCGCTGTTTTTGTGTGCAGAGATGCAGAAGTATTGCATGCCTTTGTGTGGATGTAGCAATAAGATTCAGTATCCAACACAATCCATTAGAAATGTTAAATATTCTCAGGATATCATTGGCAAATTTTACTAGAATTATTTCATGTCTTATTTAACATTTTAATTTCAGTCTTAAAACATCAAATTTGCTTCATCAAATACTGCATACAGGGCATGCCACCTATAAATGATAATAGATAGTCTGACTGATAAAAATGTCTGGACAACATAGCAGACAAACAACTGCAGATTCTCCCCTGTATACACAGGCGTTCAGGATTTTCAAGCACAGCTAAGTAGACTCTCACCCATTTTTCCCCCAGCCTTCTATTTAAATAACAATGAAAAAAAATATCTGAGTATAGGAAGATACTAAAATAAAAATGAGAATGTGAACTAAAAAAACCCCAGCAAACTGGCACTGGGGAATTTCTCAACAGAGAGCTTTGCTATGAAAATACAAGACACAGAGACACCAGTTCCTGGCAGTTTTCCCCATCTAAAGGATAGCATACTTGCATTTTCTCATTCCCTATTGGGCTCAGGTGGAATCATTTTAACTCTGGTCTGACTCCAGAAATGTGCTTGACTTTTCTGTCAAAACAAGTTTAGAAGTAGAGAGCTGATGGACACTGCCTACCAGCAGGTGCTCTAGTCTCTCCATTGGAGTTACCAGTGAGATGCTGGGAGGGGGGGGGGGGGGCTGTTCTTTGGCTATGTGGGCCACTACTGTGATCCCTTAGTCCAGCTTTTGTATGTCCAATGTCCTGGCTTCTTACCTGGTGTTTCTGTGGAACATCCCACCTTAGTGATGGAATCCAGCCTGTGCAAGGTACACTAATATTTCCAGTCCAGTATAGAGGCTCCTACCAGATGAAACCAAACTCTTTTGAGAGAAACAGTCCATATTAATCTGATGACATCCACACACAAAAGTTCTGGATTCCTAAACAACTCCCTCAGTTCCTCCCCCGTAAGCTGAATAATAACCATCTGGTGGAGCGATTTAAAAAAAGTACAGATATGCCAGAATTTTCTTGGCAGGGATTTGATCAAATGGCAGGAGGCAAGCCCACAAACAACATTCTCCTTCATTCCACAAGCCTGATTCATCTGCAGACACCATTCCTCTTATGCTGTGGATGATGCAGGTGTCCTATGGGAAAATAAACAGTGTATAATTGTTTCATAAGAAAGCATACTTATTGGGGAGCAGAATATATTACGTAGGTGCCCATACTTATTTCATTTGTCAGCTCCCATTTCTCAATTCTTCAAATTTCCGTTTAATACCTTTTTATTTATTTTTCTGGTGTAACTATAATTGCCTAAGACTTCCTTGGTTTTGCTTTTTAATTATTTATTTATTTATGTTTCTTTTTTTTTTTTTTTTTTTTTTTTATTGGAGCAGTTGCATTTTGAATACAAATTCAAGCTATGTGCCTTCTTGTTTTGCTTTCCTTTATATCCAGTGAGTTTCTAGGTGAATATCACTTACGTTTGGGATAGCAGTGTTTATGCACAAAGTATTTCCTTGATGGAGTTTCTTTCAGAGTTTCCTTTCAAAAAAAAACAAAAACAAAAACAACAACAAAAAAAAAACACAAAACATTAATGCAGCTTGGATCAGGTTCTAGCAACTGGAAAAGGCTCAGAAGCTACGCAAACTGTATGCTGACATCAAGCCTTATGATTTAAGAATTACTCTTAAACAGCTAAAGTAGACTATTCTGACTCCTCTTCCATGACTAAGCCTTTTATAGGGAGCATTACAGAGTCACAGTTGCACAGATGCTCATATGCTCCCAGTCCAACTTTGAGAAAGGTAATTATTGTATCCTCTGGACTTCATAAGATGTCTAGAGCTGCTCCTTTGCTTACACAGGATTATTATTTTTTTTCTTCCATTGCTTGTTGTTAAGATGGAAAGGGAAGTGCTGTGTGGATATGGTCAGTTTTCTTAATGCTGTTTCAGTGCTGCTTGGTTCCTGCTTCAGAACTGAAGCTGCCTTCTGCTTGGGCAACTGTGCAAGAGTTGTTGCACGCTACAAGAAACATCTTTTAGCATAGAGAGGGGGTTATAACAATCATCCATCTTCAACTCCCTGCCCAGCCACTGTTTACACTGCTGCTGCTGAATGACAGGAAAGCTGCTAGATGAAAGCAGCAAGTAGTCTTCAGTAATTGGAACATTCAACAAATAGGGATGTTAGATAAAGTGTTGTGCGTGGCTGAAAGGTCAAGCCCTCACTATCTCTTCAACTTGATGATCAATTTGCCAGATTTTGCATTTTTGGGTTTTTAATCTCCTCCTTACACAAGGGAAACAATATTTCATTTTTAAGATAAAGACCTTTCTTCAACAGCCCCTCTCTGCCACCTCTCCCACCCACGGCACGGTTTTGATTTCAGTATCACATGTCAGAATTAATCAATCTGGTTTTATTTCAAGGTTAGCTAAAGGAATTTCATTCCGTTTGAGTTGAGAATTAATGTTATAAAGCAGAAATAGCATATCCACTTGAAGCAAAAATGCCTTGGCCTCTGGAGTTAATGGAGAGCCCTCAGCAACCCATGAGAGATCATGCTAATTTTTTTGCCTGAATTTAAAAGAACGTCAAAATTATTTGACATCTGAGTCAAGAAATAGGGTTGTCTGCTTTTCCCTTTTTTATTCTGTTCTGAGAGATGTCTCCTCTCAGCATCTGGATTCATGCCCTATCTTAATATTAAAATTAAATTATATTAAAAATCTGAGTGATTAAAATGTTTAAAGTCCAATGAGTTGGCTGCACATCTCATTTCCCTTACATACACATAGCTTAAGAAATCTTCGTTTATATAGCCAGGAAGATAACTTGATTGAATTTGTACCCCTACAAACCAGACTGAATTTCTGCTCAATCCTCATATACTTTTTTCCCACTTAAGTGCTTGACTGTATTTATGACGGTCAGAGGAGCAAAACCTTTGTTTCAGTGGTTTATTTGGGGCATAGAGAAGGAAACTACCCTTACTCTGTGTTTTCTAAGTGCCTCTTCTACATTCTGACTCTGCAACCACATTGGCATGATGTTGGATAGGGAGATTTTTTCCAGTGTACCATCTGACAGAGTTATCAGGAAACTTTAAGTACATCATTAACGTTTTTCTACCAGAAAAGCCTTGACAGTGTCTGTGCTCAATCATCCTTCTCCTTCACTCTAAACCCAATTTATCACTCTCTCTCCACTGGGATGCTAGTTCCTGATAAAGAATAGGAACAATTCAGGTTGCTTCAGGAGTATGTCTTAAATCTGTTTTTTAAAGGAATGAAGAAAAGTTTTGTTTGAGGAGTTAAAAAGTTGGGGATCATTTCAGGTATTCTGAAATTCACCAGGCTTTTTTCACTGTGAGCAGCACAGTTAAATCAAGAGAAATAGCCCCTGTCATTTAGCATTGACATCCCTGTCAGAGTGATATCCATATTCTTACAAATGTCTAAAGTGACAGAGATTTTCAGTAGGAGATTTGCTGGGACTGATCCCTTACTTATTCCAGTAGCCACGCCTGAAGTCTTCTATATAACTTGTGCAATGAAATGTTGAACAGAAAAGTGGCTAAAAAAACTTCCCTTCTTGAACTGTTACCATTCTCCTCACATTCGTATTATTTATTGTATGGACTGAAAAGAACTTGTGCCCCAGAAAAAGATGAAAGAATTGTATGCATGCTGTAATATTATTCATCCTTCTAATATTATAATAACATTTGGAGAAACTCCCATAACAGTGGATTACTTCTACATGTCTATGTTATCTCTCTTAGTAAGAGCTTTTCATGAACTATTGTTCAGCCATTAACAAAAACTGAGTATCTGTGCACCCCGTGAATCTGGTTTGCTTCAAAATGTGAGCTTTCATTGACTTACAGGATATGTGGTTTTAAAATGTAATGCTTTGCTGTAAGAAAACATATTATTTGAGTTGAAGCAGGAAATTTTATGGCAATTCTCTGTAGGTTTGATTTTAGCAGTACACTCTGTGGAACAGGCTTTGAGGCAAGTTTTTTGAAAAGGAACTTTCGAACACTGCTTCAAGAAGTGGCTGATCCATTGAGCTTCATTAACAGTGTAATTGGTCTCTGGTTTAGATGGGAGAATTGCAAGTATTCTATGCCGCGTGGTAGAGATGACGTTTAAATTGGTTTTTTTAAATATGCACACTTAGTGTACTTAATTGACTGTAAAATAATTATTCTGTGCTGTATAATTATGTTGTGGCAGAGAGCAAGGCTTCTAAACATCTCAAAGGCAAATGATAATAGCCCCAGAATTAAGACATTATTCTCCCCTAAAATATACAGTAAAATACCCAAAGTGTTTTATCTCCACAGTGAGGTCTTCGCACAAGTCTTGAGGCTATATTTAAGAAGATCCTTTTAATGCTTTCTTCCCATCATTTTCTACCCTTTGCTCATGTGATTTCAATTTATAGATTGAGAAGGAAATGCATATCAAACCATGGGCAAGAATGAGGATTAAAATCCCCATGTGGTTTCAGCTGTATCAGAATACCTAGTCATGTAAAAATATCAGCTGATCAAAGAAGCAATGAAGTAGTCATCTCCTCAGAGTAATCTGGGAATTGGTTGTTGAGGGTGGCTCATGGGACAATACATCTTTGAATGCTGATCTGCAGGCTGACGATAGTTCAAGATCACTTGCGAAGTAGGTAGAAGATATATCAGTCTTTCTCTTCTTTGAGAAATAAATTGTGGTTTGAATGTAACCCAAAGTTGGGAAGTGGGGAGGAGAAGAAGGAGAGAAGATCAGACAAACTCTCTCCTTCCAGAAAACTTTCACTGAAGGAGCTTGCACGTGGCTTATCAGGAGTGTGGGGCTTGTCTTTCTGCTTGGGCAAAAGCACCATTAGCCCTTCTGAAATGGTAGAAGTGCTATGGACTAAGAAAGAATGTCCAGCATCTCTTCATGCTTTTTTTTTTTTATATCTAGTTTTTGTTGATTTAGGACAGCCATGGTATCTTTAATCAAACCACAATTCCTTGTGAGGAGCTGGGCACTAAGGATCAAAGGAAACAATGAGAAGTTTGTCAGACTTCTTCTTCCTTGCCTTCTTCTCCTGTACCACCTCCCCAGACTGTAAAAAATCATACTTTTATTTGGAGTAATTTATCCTTCTCCTTGAGGGAGAAAAGCCAATCAGAAGCACCAAGCACGGCTGTATGTATTAAAAAATGTAATGGATGGGAAGTCTTAATTCCCACAACCCTCTCCCTTATCTAATGTCAGCTGATTTGTGAAATTATCATCAACACAAACGAGTGTTTCTTCGCGTGTTGTCATGTTAATGTCTACGAAAATACATCAAGTCTTTTATCCTCTAACTGGATCCTGATGAAGGAGCAAAGAATGAAGACAAATATTTTTTTCAACTTACTTTCCAGGAATAAGAGGCTCTCTAGGTCTGTCCAGCTGGAAATCTTTGACTGCCTCTTGTAATGTTTCCTAGCATCATGTTCTATGCACCACATCATTCTTATTCCTGAAGGATTTTCGATGTGGTTTGACTTTCTTTCACAGCAGCTGCAATAAAAACCCACCCCATAATTATCCAGCCACTTGCAGCTACTTATCATGCCTGCCAGGGAATTGTGAAATGGGAATTAGTGGAAACAGCTTTGTTCTAGGTTATTCTTGTCATGATGACCCAGTACCTCTTTTTTTTTTTTTTTTCCATTCTTGAAAGGCTCAGGAAACATAAGCTTATTTGAAGCTGTGTTTCCCTTAGATAGAACACTGCAGGACAGTGTTCTCACCATTAAGCTAGACACGATGGGGCCAGCCATTGCTTTTTGTTACAGAATGCTGCTGAGGAGAGATCTTTAACATTGGAATTAATAGTTTTTTGAAGTCCTTTCTCTGACCTACCCTCACCTATGTCATTGCACTTCTAGATGTCTCTTAACCAAGCAAAAGACGTGGTTTACCCAGTCTGAAGGATTTTTGGTAGTAATAATGATATTTTTTTTTAATTCTGGAACACAAGTTGGTTCTCAGAAAAATGCAACTTTGATATTGAAGCCAAGTATTCCGTTATTGTCACACAGTTTTCAGTCCGAAAACAGGGAAAAAAAGAAGGAAAAAAAAAAATGCCCCTTATGTAGAGTTCTGTATGTTGAATTGGTGAAAACTCTAAAGTCCCTCAGGAAACAGAAGCTTCACTAGCAATGAGATGCGAGAAATAGAATATTAGCAGCACATTTAAATAGACAAGACTTGCCAAAGAGGAAGAAAACCTGATTTATTCTTTCGATTAATAATAAATCATGTTGCCCTTTTAGCAGATGTCTTTAATGCTTAATATTTGTCACATATTTTAGATAATAGAATACCCCAAATAGACCCCATTAGCTTTAAGTACTGGACGACATTAGCGGAACAGTCTTTTGTATGAGAAGAAAAAATGGTAGACAGATTTGATAAATTATTGGTCATGGAGAATTTGAACAGCCCATCTCCTCCATTCTCCAAATGCAATAAATTTTATAAGATCAGAGTGTATGTCAAATGGAGTTCATAAAGTGGAAAATGACACTATTTACTTTCATCAAATAAAATGCTGCCAAAATTTATGGCTCTGCACCTCCAAAATCTGTCAGAATGCTACTGCTATTTGTGTAACACTTTAGCAATCCAAACTAAAGGGGCTATAAACCAACTTATGCTAGCAGAACGTCTAAAAAATAAAAATCCTAAATTCATAACTTGAATTGTTATACTCAAAGTGTTACACTCAGTTTTTTCTGCTTAGATAAGGGAAAATTGTACAAATTTTTATAATTAGCAGACCTTGAAATTATTTTTTCATATAAGCTGAAAAACCTGACCCCAGTTGAGTCTTGACCCACTGATTACTGATGACACAACTGCTGTAACACCGAGTTTAGTTGCAACTCTTTGCTCTTGAATTATGGTTTTCTCTTGAGCTGTGATGCCTTTATCTAATACTGCACATCTCAAGAGTGTAAACCTGAGGTACCTATTCAGCAGCAGGCTATGCAGCCCTTCTGTGAGAAACAGTATGCCAAAGTAGATCAAAGAAATGTCCTCTGAAATGTGTTGCTTTTTCTACAGAAGTAGCCAAAGGCAAAAGTTCCCTTTGTGATTTGAAAAGATGATCAGCGTGCATCTTGTAGTGAGATCTGGTGACTTTAAATGTTTTAACATGCAGTCACTCACATGTAATGGGAATAAAATGGTCCTATTTCAGTTTTGCTGATATGGTATTTAACTTCACTACAGCAGATTAATTTATTTAATATTTGTCAGTAGAACAGTAATGTGTGCTGTATTTGTCTTCCTGTTGCACTCTGACAAAGCAGATCTTTAAATGCCCGTGTCATCTTCCTGACCAAAATTACCTTTGATATTGTAGCAACAGAGTGATCTCTGTGTACTTCAGAAAGCATCCAGGTTTGCCTGATGCTGTCTCTTAAGTAATCGCTGGTCTGTAAAGTAGGATTTAGAGACTACTGTGGGAAAGCACTGACAGAAAATTGCAGTATTAACAGGTAGGGATTACTGTACTCCAAATGCTGCTTTTTAAGGGTGCCGCACACTTTTATTCTCATCTATCAAAAGCCTGGAAATGGATATGTCTACTACAGATGTGCTTTGGAGTGAAGCTGGTTATCCTCTCAGAAAAGCCTTGATGCTTTTGGTAATAATAGGAGCCATAAAATAATTCCCTTGTACATGGACTGATGCACGATGTCTCTGTCTTCCACATCTGTTTGCAGATCCCCCTGCTGTAAATCAAATCATTGAAATAATCAAGCTTGTATTTAGGTTCGTCTAGTTAACAATCCAAGTGAAAAATGAATGATGTTGTAAGTAATCTTATTTAACTTAATGCAGCAGCCTGGTCAAACATTAGCAGAAGTCCCAGGCAGAAAGCTGTAGTGTGTATCAGAGGGGTAACTTAACTATATAGACATCTATATTTGTGAGCTACAAAGAAAATCAAGGCTCTTTTATATGATTCTTTCTAGAATGCAGTGCATCGAGTAGCTAGAAATCTTTACAAGGCTAAAGAGTGAGCCAGCTGCTGTTCTTACTCTCTGGCTTAGTGACTGTATGTCCCATTACTCTCAACCAGCCTACGGTTAGAGCACCTGCCTGCTCTGTGAGCAAAAAACAACAGGCTGAGCTCTCTGACCTCACTTTCTCTCCAGTAAAGTGTACTGACCTATTATAAGCCCAGAAATGAACCAACACTTGGTCAAGAAGGAAGACAGAGCAAGCTGCACAAGTGCAATAACTTTCAATAGAGCCTCCAGCAGCAATAGCTCCCCTTGATGTTAAATAAAAAACAAAGCCAAGCTAGGAAATACATTTTTTTTCCTTCCTCTTAAAACAGTTTGGATTGAGGCTCCTTTTCTTCTAGATGGGAATTCTCAGTCAGGGCTCTTGCTAGAAGAAACACAGTACCTGTGCTTCCTACTGCCAAAGGCTCTGGGCACAGATGAGCCACCAGCACCACCTACACACACATACACAAATCCATCTTTAAACTCCCTGTCTAATTTGACTGGTAATCAGCGTGGGTAGATACTGTCTGATAATTATATGGCACTGAAATGCTGTTAGCCAGATCTCTCCTGTTTTGAGACACTTCATAGAGTTACATGGTGACAGGAGAGGGATTACTGCCAATCGTGGGCCGGAAACTGCAAAACATGTACTCTAAAATGACTCTGAATTTTACCCGCAATGCAACAGGATGCAGAATTTCAACTGTGAGCAAATAAGGTTTGGTCCAGAAAGTGTGTGTCTATTGATCAAACAGCTTACACGTTTCACCAAACAGAATGTTTCCATTAATTGTTACGCACTGAAACGTGAGACCCAGGGGAGGACAGTGACTGTATTAATAATCAGTGAGAATTACTGTTGCATAGAATTGTTAAGTTAGAAAAGACCACTAAGGTTATTGAGGTCTTGTGGAGCTATTTACAGATCCACAGAAGAAAAGGAAATGAAATATCTTCTCATATATGATCTTTTACAAAAACTATTCTACTTAAGATACATGTTATACAGGGCTTTGTAAACTAATACTACATGAGGCAAAGTTGTGGTGCTGTTTTTTATTTTTCATTTTTTTAACTTGCAATGGAAATTGTTTTTTGGGTTTTTGTTTGTTTGTTTGTTTGTTTTGCAGTGGACTTTCTTAGCAGCACTACAAACTGAGGTAGGAAAAGACTTAAAGATTAGCATACTGGATCATAAGCATGAGAAGAAATTGAGAAAGCATGGAGCTCTGGCCTATCCACGGTCTCCCACAATGTTTTCCAAGTCCTTCCTTTACTCATTTGTTTAATGTTTGTTCGGGTTTCTCAAAAACCAAAACTGTCCTAAGAACACCGATATCAGCTTGTCTCTCACCATGCAAAAGCACTGGTACAGTACAGGTCAGAGAAGTGCTGTCTTGGAATCGAACATTTCCTTTACCTTGTAAGTACAGTGTTTCCATCCATTCTCCACACACTGAAAAACTCCACCTATTCATATTACTAATATACTTGCAGGAAATGACTTTCACAATTATCAAATGCTTCACATTCACTCTGACATTTAATCAACTACAAACACAGCTTATCACTTGATGTGTTCAAGTGGCATGAACATTATCCCTTAAATAACACACATTGTTTTGTGGCTTAATTAGTTACTGTTAAATGACATTTTCTTACTGTATTCATGCTTGTCTAGATTTTGTATTTGCTGTAATTAACAGATAAAGTGCAGGTACAGAGTATTAGCAGAAATTAAGAGCATATAATTTCATCCATTCTAACAATTTAAAAATAAAGGCATTCTTCTGGGGTAATGAAAGAATAAGAACAGGTTCTGAAACAATTAGCAGATTCTGACGTTACCTTTGAACACAGAGGTGGAACCACAGCAAGAAGCAATTATGTTTTCTAAAAGCACAGCAGAAGCGGAATGCATCAGCACCCACATTTTTCTAATTCCTAAGGCTGAACTTCTGCAATAGGAAGACACTCAACTCTTATTTCATTGGTGAGATCCTCTCTACTGTTTTGTGCTGAAGTTTTCAAACCTACCCCAGCCAATTCTAGGAGAGGCATCACTCTTCAACAGTCTGGTGCATTGAGGTATTGTAGCCCTGTGTTTACTGCTACCTCTACACTCTATACAACTTGCAAGAGCCTGATCGCGCTCACTGTGTGTAGTAAAACTGTGAAAGCAAATACTGATCTTCCCTCTTTTATGGTAAAGGTGGTATGATATACATTGTAAAAGACAGCAGGGATCCACTCCAATAGTTTCCTCGTTATATACTTAAACATAAATGAAAGCCCAGCCAGTTGGAATACAGACGTCGTTTCGCCTAGTTCAGCAGTCCTGTGTATTGAGTCTTTGAGGGAAGTACACAGAGTATTTCTAAACCTTGCAAAAAGGCAGTCTAAGCAATTTTCCAGTAAACTGAATTCAAGCAATAGTGATCCAAATCTCAATCGGAACATCTAGAGGTGTGCAGATCAGAGATGGATGAGTAGTATGTGCTTAGTTTCATTGTGGTCTTCCTCTAGAACTACTGTCCCTAAGAAACCATCATTAGAACAAGAACAGCAACAACAAAGAAAATGCTTTCTGGATTAAAACAGCATGGAAGATGTCTGAAGATTGCTGCCAGTGCAGTACAGTAGTGATATTCAAGATATCAGTTCAGCAAACATGCATTGAGAGACTTGAAGGATGTGTGCTTTATCACTATGTCTGAAAATACAGCTGGGCAAATTCTTTTCAGAAGATAGAAAGCTCAAAAATGTAGTTTCATGAATTTTTGGGCTGAAGTTGACAAATTGTTTTGAGGAAAAATTGTAGGCTGTAATATCAAAGCATTTCAGTATTTTATAAAAGAAGGATTTCAGCTTTTTAGTTGGAAGTGCTGTTCTTAATTCAAGACGAGGAAAAAGAAACAAACAACAATCTGAAACTGTAGGAGACCTTTTTTACTTTGATGCTGACTAGTATGTTACCAATATACTCCACTGAGTATCTGTTGGATTTTGGGTTTTTAAAAGTTTGGTTTCTATCTGTCTAAAACAGCACTTTGTATTTTATTCTCCAACTGCATTTTTTTTCCCTACTCCCTATTCTTTTCTGTTCATTCATTTCCCCTATCTTCATGTTACAAACAGGATATAACAGAGTTTCAAAGCCTATCAAGTCACAAATGGAAGTCAAATATCGTAATACTAATGTTAATCATTTTAAGATGTTTGCAGTCAGGATTAGGATGCAGCAATTCCTTTGACTGAGGATGAAAGGCTGATCAATCCCCACAGTCAGGCTTGTTCACAACCAGCTCTTTTGTAGAGGCAGTTTGGTCTCACAGGCTGGAGGCATTCCTTGCACTGATTTCCTCTCTGTTCCTTACCCCCTTCCTTCCTCCCAGCTCAAATCACAGCTGGCTGCAGTACCTGCGTTCTCATAGCTCTGTGTCCATCACTCCCTGCATACTTTTTGCTGTTCCTTCTGTAGTTGCAATTCCATTATTCATTATAAGCATCTAGAGAAGCACAACTCATCGTTGTTCTAAGAATTCGCCAAGGAATACCATCTGTAAATGAATCTTCCAGAGAAATGCATACACGGAAATACCTTGGAAGGTATTTCTCATGTACGTTTTTCTCTCCCACAGGCATGCTCTTGACCTTTGAGCTCCAGATTATTTATCTCATTTCAGGCTAGTTCTGCATGCTATTTATTTTTCTGTGTAGGAGAATGTAATATGACCCATCCTTGTAGCTCCGAAGTAGAAAATGTCCTTTCTTACTTCTTCCAAAAAGAGAAAAAGTCAAATGGGTTTTCTTTTGATAGCTTAATGAAATACATTAAAGTAATCTTTAAATATGTACATTTTAAGCCTGCCAAAAAAATAATTCACTGGGGAATACATGAGGTGGAATATTCTAATTTCAAACTGATTAATTTTGCAGATGTTGGCAATCTGTATTGTAACATAATTAGTCAATTTATCAACCACATTATAAAATCAAGAATCACAGGGTTAAGAGAATGAATTCCAGATAATATTCATTTCAATTATTTTTTTTTTTTTTT
The DNA here is from genome assembly GCF_019232065.1 of Centrocercus urophasianus. Taxonomy (NCBI): domain Eukaryota; kingdom Metazoa; phylum Chordata; class Aves; order Galliformes; family Phasianidae; genus Centrocercus; species Centrocercus urophasianus. Next base: position 42,091,876 of record NW_024884475.1, on the reverse strand, counting down.
TTTTTTAATTTGATGGCTTCAATATTCAAAGCATATTAGTTCTTGCTAAGTAAACTGCATATGGATAAAGGAGATATATACTGGATTGATGTTATAAAAATCTTGTACTCAGTTTTTCTGAAAATATTAATGTATCTTCCCTGATCTTTTAGCTGACTGTCCTAATTTGTGTTTTAAAGCCACTAAATAAGCATCATCAGGATTCCATATGGAGAGCATGCCATGGATAGTGCTTATGTCTCTGTTGCAAATGCTGCTCTTGGATTGTTTGTACTTCTTTTCCTCTAATGAATTCATATTTATGTTGTGCAACTTATCTACTGGCATATGGTGGTATTTTCCTCTCTTTAATTACCAAGCATAGTTAGGATTTCCAGGAGGATCTGTTGGAGCAGGACATCCGCTACTGAAGAGGTCTTCCCATAATTGTAAATGATTCTGAAAACTGCCAGCCCTGAAATTGGCTACAGCTTCTTTTGACCAGGTTTCTCCTGTCATGCATATCGTTCTGGCAGACAGCTTTACAAGCAAAAGGTTGTTTCTGCAGATATTCAAAGAAATCACATGTCAAAAGATGGTAATAGCATTACAGCCAATGTGAGTTTGAGAACATGAATGTATGGGAAGATCCTTCTGCCTTCTTGCATTAATTCTCCTTAGACACTTTGTAGAGTAAATATCATAGTGCCCTGAGAAGGCCGCAATGGCAAAGCCACAGGCTGCAAAACACAAAAGCCTTCCAGACTAGTGTCATTTACGCAACTTCACCAAAGCCTTTCTCTTCTGATTAACTAGTTTGTCACTTAAACCAGACATTTAATAGTCCACAAAAGTCTGTGATAAAATGCTTCATATGTGCTCTGCTTGCAATTATTGTAATTAGGCATATCTGTCATTTTAAATCTGATTCAGCATGCATCTCCAGAGATTTAATCATTGAGGGTAGATCACCAAGTAGCTGGTTGAGTTAATTATTTGAATAATCTACAGTTCAGACACTTAATATTTTACCTACATATTCCCATGTGGGCCTGCATTTTCTGCTTGCGTCTACAGAAGTTTGGCAAAGCTGCAAAGAAGCCCTGACATCAGATGTAACAGTATGAGATAAAGGCACTGTTAACTTTTCATTGCTGTGGCTTCTGTCCCCAGGTAGAGTGGATTGGCATGAAGACTGTGGATGTGGGCAGTCAAGGCAGGCAATCACAAAGGAGAAGCTGAGGCCATGTGAAGTTGAAGGGTAGGTGAAACCTGAATTGCCATTTTTAGTGTTGAAAATTAAGGGATCCTGTAACTTTGTTGTGTCTTCTAACAACAAACCTGTCTCATTCAGATTTCGAGAGGTAGTATTTCACTCTAGAGATAGAACACAGAATTAAAATGCCTATGAAAGCAGCCACCTAGAGCATTTAAAGAAGGTCCTAACAAAAATTACTATATGTTCAATGGTGTTATCTGTAATAACCTAAACTGATTAACCTAATAATGATGCAAATCGCTCACTCTTAGACAGCTAAGAAACCCAAAAGCCCACAAATCTTTTTTTTCTTTTTTTTTTTTAAAGCATGAATGGGACAATAGCACATAGAGATGAGGAGATTTTTGGAGATTACAAAGGGGTGACATGCTGTATATTATCTGGGAGCCTACAAAGCAGCTGATGTGGATGGCAGATCTGTATGCTGTATCTGTCTGTGGTTGCTGTGCTGTGGCATAGGCCCTTCTTGACACTGGTAGAGGCGGGCAGTGCCAAAACACCAGAGGAGCTTTTGGCCTTGGCATCGGGAGCATTTCAGTGCCTTTTCTCCTTTCACCTGTAGGTGACGCAGCCCTTCCCTCTAGATATAGACTGTAGAAATCAGGAGCAGATAAAGAATCTCCTTACATTACTGAGAGGCTTTGAGAATAGATGGTTTGAGACAGGACTCAGAGAATAAATCTTCTGAAGTGGAAGGGACAAATAAAAATGCAGAAAGAAAAACAATAATATTGATATTCTTTAAGTCAATCCTGTTATCTGGGGAAGAGAAGAGAGTTGACCTGTAATCTGTAATGTATGAGGTTGCTGCATATAGTTACTCTTCACTTCCACTGGGAAGAATTTTGTCTTTCAAGGTAAGATGCAAAAAGGCATTTCAGTATCTAATTTCTCCCAGGTAATAAGGGCAGTAAGAAACTAGCTTTGTGAAGTTTGTTTTTCCTTAGTGGAGAAGGAGGGAAGCATTTCTATTACAGGATTTCCCTCTCCTCTGCTTTTCAATGAATCAAGTGCTGATATAATTCAAACACAGAAGACACTTGATAAAAGAGTATAGCATTTGCTTAGCCCACAGTGCTTGCAGACTATGCTGGTCTGACAGAAGCATTGCTATTTAGAGAGAGGTGAGTGATGCTCTCCACCCCTGAAGATTTTAGCAAAGGCTCAGTATTTAGAACAATATGGGACTTGGTCCCTCAGCTGTGCGTCTTAGGGTTGATGGCAAAGAACACATCTGCTGTGGCCTGGTATGTTCTATTCCTGATTTGCTCTGACAGAGAGGGCAAGGGTTGATTTGTGAATCTTCAGAGAGTCATCACATCCTTGGCTTGTTAATGTGTGTCCTTTACCATTGTAGCTGATCCTCAAGCAAGCATGTTCCCCAGATAACCCAGCTGTTCCTCGCTACAGGGCAAATAGACCATCTTTTCAGTTCTCACATGTGAAATTGCATTTTTAACAAGTTTTTAGTGTACAGTTTTTCTAAGTGCTGCTGTGAAGCAGTCAGTTTATTAAGATCTGTATTAATCTAATTGAGTGTTTTCCACTTACAGCTGAACTAAGGTATAATTTGGCCAAATGCAGGTGTGAACTTCCGAAGTGATATACACATCACGTTCAGCACATCCTAAATCCTGTAATGCACATACACAACTATGTATTGCAAGGCTAACATGAGCTTGGGAGACAGACTCTAATCAAACAGCTATAATCTCTGTCTTCACTGCCTTCCTTTGCACTCCCAGGTCTTTAGGAACGTGACTCTAGTCAAAGAAAGTTTTTGCTATGGAATTTTTTTTGCCAGTGTAGATTAGAATAATGAGAAGTTGTATGCTTATCCCCAACTCCTTCTGAAACCAGCTGTTGATCCAGCTGCACACAAGTGTAAATACATACATCTTCAAAGAGAAACAGAAATAGTAGACACTTATTTAGGGCTATCTGAAGGTAAGAAGAGTTAGCTTTAATATTTACAGATGTCACCTAAATGATAGTACAGAAGAGTTCATTAAGCATGAAATTTAGGCAGCAATTTAAGTTTAAAACCTGACCTTTGGAAGGTACATTCTTTATAGCTACCATGTGTCTATGAAAACCTGCTTTCTGTAGTGTGACTGGCTTCTTGTTGCACCTTTTAACTTTCTTTCCCATGGAAAAAAAAGCAAACAAAGATTCGCAGGCTGAGGTTTTGAAAACAGGCAGTTTGTGTCTAAGTCCAATCCTGCTGAAGTCAATAGAAGTCTTACTCCTGATTTATGGAAGCAAGCAGAGTTGTGTTGGGAACTGATAGCTGGTCAAGCTCACAAAGTCAAATGCTCATTTGCACATGACCTTCCACAGCTAAATCATGTCAAGCCAGCTTTTCAGGTCCTTACCAAGGAGACTGAGTCTGTCTCTTACTTTCAGCAAAGGCGACTTTCTGATGGAGTCCAATACATTTGTATTTTCCGTAAGGGATGTTCTCAAATTGGCAGCCCAATGTCTTTGGGAAAATGAATCCAGCATTTTTTTATTTTCACAGCGCTCACTTCTATTCACTCTGTAAAGTATATAGCATGCAATAACATTTAATACTTCCAAGTAAATTTTGAGATACAGTGAAACTCCTAAGGGATGTAAGCCACTCCTTTGTTTCTGATCAAGGACAGAATACCTATTTTGAATGTCCACTTTCTTCATGTGCCAGGCTACTGTTTGGTTCCAACTTTGCCCCCCCAAAATGTACATGCAATTCTGAAATAAGGCAAGAAAAAACTGTTGGCTCAGAAGGAATCAACAGCAAGGAAAAAAATGTCAGCCTTTGTAGGAATAAGTAGTTTAATGGGAAGAAGTACTGGTTTTGTTTCTCAAAAATTCCAAAGGGAAATCCAAGACACAGTTAAGAGAACACTGTGCAGATGAACTACCCATCTTTGAAACATTCTTCTCAGTCATCTTCCACCAAAAATAAGGAAATGAAATTAAATGAAGTAAATGGAGTCACCATTCCTACAGGTGTTCAAGAAATGTTTAGGCATTGTACTGAGGGACGTGGTTTATTGGGAAATATCATTGATAGGTGGACAGATGGACTAATTGATCTTAGATATCTTTTCCAACCTTGGTGATTCTATGATTCTAAATAAAATAAAATAAAATAGTAGTCTATTTTAAGTATCCCTTGGGCAGTTAAATACTTCAGCCTTCTCAAATGCTTAATGTGATCATCAGAAGCATTTGTGTTGCTAAGAAGCTTACTGACACTAAAGCCAGGACAGTGTATTGTCAGCCTTCTGCTTCCATTATGCCATTCTCCCAGTGTCCCGTGCCTTCTGCGCTCTTGGGAATTGTCTGAAAACTGAAGTTAATAAGCTCCATGCTTATTATTATTATTGAGAGCCATATGGATCCATGCTCTCAAGTGCCTGGCAAACAAAAAAATATCAATTTCAGCTCATTCATTCTCTCAACATCAGAACTGACTAGATCACTGAAGTAATGCTTTGACTTCCTATAATAGGGAGTTTCACCTAGAATGAACAGAATTGAAAAATACAAGGTAGTTATTTCAGTGATCCTGCAAAAAACAGTCCTGCAGAACACGTGTTCAACTGTCCTCTGTAACTGGACAGAACTACACAGAGCTTGTTCACCCCGCTAATTTAATAGTGAATGAAACTTTTAAACTACAGTATTGAATGCCAAAAATATTGAAAAAAACCCAAAAAACTGTACAGCATGGGCTATATGAAAGGGTTCCTTAAATTTAATATGATTTTCCCATGTAGTACTGTTACTGTGTCAGAGGCTCAAGGAATTAAATGATGCATGCTTGAAGAATTGGTAGCAGATTTTTCTAGAGAATAAGTAGCATCCGAGGCTTTTAAGATTGAAGAGTTCTTTGGGGCAAGTCTATAAATGTTGAAAAGCACCAGGAGTTTACAGTATTAGTTATCAGGAGTACTTGATAATGTGTGTTACCTGAACAGCTTGGCTCAAAGTATTGCATTTTCTTCCCTTAATTTAGGATGAGGGATAATCAAAGCAGTGCAAACAAAACCACACTGATGATAACACATCAGTTTTTGCAAAGTCTTGCAAGAGATCAGCGATACTCTGGTAATGGCTGAAATTTGGGCCCATTTCCAACTATTCCCGGCTCAAAAAGGCTTTGTGTTTCTCTGTATATTCTGAGGCTGGTGCAGGCTGACCTGTACTCTCGTCTCCACATGTGATGTCCTTTTTCCAGAGTAACTCCATAGCAGCAGAATTCCTTGTGATTGATCTCCTCTGAATGTTAACAAGCAAAGAACATGCCATTAATAAAATCCAAAGTATGAAAATCTATCTGTCATCGGTATGATGAATCTAGGCCATAATTCCTCAAATCAAATCCCTCTGTGAAAGCAATGGCTGTTCACAGATCAATTTGTCTGTGGTTCAGAGTAAATCAAAAATGAACTGCCCAGAAGCTAAACTTTGAGTCCATCTAATTGAAAAAATATTCCAGTTGCTGGGTCAGATTATTCACACAACGTGTAGAGCTTGCTTATGCCTACAGCTACAGACTGAAGTCACCGTTTTTAAACACTCTTTCCAAAGTGGGTGCTTGGCATGACTACAGAAATAAGCTGTCGTGCAATGTGTTTGGCATTTATGTTTCCTGTACATTCTACTCTATTTGCAGTGTGCCCGTTGCAGCTTTCTCTTCAGAAGTTTCCATATAGTTGGGGTGTTTTGCTCCCAAGATAGGGAGGGGACTAGATGTGCCTTCTGGTCATGGGGACAGGCAAGGGATTGTTGGGCTTGAGTGAGTCTATGCTGAAAGGTTGAAATAAAATGGCCTGCTGAAGCTTACATGCTTATTATGACCCACACAACAGAAGTTTCCCTATTGCTACAGAGCCAAAGAGCTTAAACTTAGCAGTGAGCCACTAATGGGATGTGGTTTACAATTAACAAGCCTTTAATTAGGGGATTTAGGATCAGAGGGCCTCTTGGGTTATAATTTATTATGGCTGATTTTGTTGTTGTCAGTTTCCTTTTTTTTCTGCCAAAAAGAAGACGTTAGGAATATTGCTTTTCTTTAATGGGCTGTGAAAAGGACAATCTGCAATTAAGAGCTGTTTAACCCCTAAGCTGACTACAAGTATTAAACAATGTTTTTCACTGTTGCCATACAATAGCTTCCTCTACCTGTCAGCACTGACTGTGAAATACAGTAGACAAACACATGAATTTGTTTTCTTTCAGGTTTCTCCCTCCACTCCATGAAAATCTGGGGATCTCACCAGTTGTGCCTTTGTTGTTAAGGATTAGCTATTAGGAAACAGGCTGTTAAACTCCAGGTGTTATTTGAGTAAGAAAAATTGAAACTATTTTTGTGTTCTGTACTTGCAGCATCTGATACACAGACTCAGATGTGAACGATGCAAACCGTTTATTACAAGTTCTCGTATCACTTATATGCCTTCACAAGTTTTCTTTTTCTAGCTTTCCCATCCACCCCTACAGCTTTCCCATCCACCTTCACATGTTACAGAGCATTCTACGAAACACTCTTCAACCGTTCATGCAGGCGCTTCTCCAGTCAGAGCCGTGAGACGTTCTTTCTTCTTCTGGAGGAGTCCTTGGTTCTCATGTTGTTTATCTTGCTCCACAGCTTCTGCTCTGAACAGTTTTTCTTGTATTCCCACATGTACTCCTCCAAGATATCTCTCTCTAGACCCTCAGGAGGTAAACTATGTAGCTTCACACTATTTTGTAGCATGTACAAAGCTACAGGGATGAGTATGGATGAGCACCCAGTGGAAAAAAAAATGATAGTAATAATTAAAAAATCACATTGAGAAATAGTCTTTTACTTGGAGTAGTAAAGAACAAACATGTCGATCAGGTAAACACGGAGATTCAGAAATGAAAGAAGAGATGTGTGTGAAGACACTAACCTTGTAGGTGAAACACTAACCTTGTGTTGATTAAGGAATAAAATAAATGACCTTAAAAAACCGCTAGTGAGAATGAAACGGGTCTGTTAAGGTGTGAAAATAAGCAAAAGATTTTGCTGCCATGTAAAGTAGTAATCTTGCTGGGAGAATTCTGTAGGCTTTGAAAGACAGGACAGGTACACAGAACCAGGAATCTCAATGACTTCCTTGCATCTGTACTCACCAGGGAGAATGGAGGAAGCAAGAATAATTTCATTGCATGCAGACAAGGAAAGAGAAGAACAGCAAGCGAGGTAGATACTGAGAGAATCAGGCAATAAAAAAAAAATAAAAAATCAGGTAGCTCCAGAACTTGAGAGAAGAGGAACTCAGATGGAATTAGAAGTAAAGCACTTGTAGACAGTTGTGATATTTTCGTTGATGCTAGCTAAAATGTCTAAGAACTACAGAAAAAAAACTAATCTGATACCCTGTATTTAAGACAGGAATGAGGAATTAGCCATGAAAATGCATTTCTTTGCAAAAAGGTTAACAAATGTTTTCCAGTGAAATTGTTAGCTGATTTTGCTGTCTGCTGGGTGGGAAACTGGCAGAGTGCTTGATTAATGAAATGCAGATTGAACTCCTTACTTTTGTTCCTGAAAAAATTTTCACCACAACAAATGTGGAAAAGAACAGAAGTTTTAGGTCATTAATTTCCTTTTCTTCTTTTCTTTCTCCAGTAATAAATGTTTTCAGGCCCACCCCTGCTCTTTAGTAGACTCTTCATTGAAGTCACAAATCCATGAAGATAACATCAAATTGTTGTTATGAAAGCAATGTCCCTGTAACAGATTCAATTCAGCATTTTGCCAAGATGTAGAAGAGAGAAAGAGGGAAAGAAAGGCTATGAAAATGCCAAATCTTACTTAAAATCATGTCATTTGTGAACAAGTAGATGAAACAATAGTAGAAAGATAACAGTGTCACTGTTAGTTGGAGACACTTAGGTATTTTTAAGCTTGGTGCCCTCACTCAAATACAATAACTGCCTATGAAACGTGACAGAGCTCTCATTTGTCTCTCCTGGGGAACATGAATACTTTCAAGCCTGTGCTTGAGTGCTACAAGGAGAATGTGTTTTGCACATCAGAACCAAGATCAGATATTGGCTCTGACACATTGATGCCAGTTTTTTTGTGCTTACATTACAGCATGTGAGATTTTACTTTACAATCCAGTTCCTGGCAACACATGGTTTTATATTAAGATCATAGTTTTTGCATAAAATACATCCATGAGGACAAATTTGTAAATATGAGCCAAGCATACCCAGAAGGAAAATAAGTAGAGACCCAAACATTACATTTTTTCTCTTATTTTCCCCAGGGCTAGCCTTTGACCTTTTCTTGTGCTTGCTGTTAGCAAACCTGCCTATATGAATTCACACAAAATAGAACTTGCACATTACAAATAACATACTTGCTCTGCTTACTTTCAGTTGCCAAGGGTGGAAGCTGACACTTTTCAACATAATTGCTCTAATAGCTGCGCACAACTTTGTTACATGGTTCTGTGCCATTGTGTGACTGTTTTCTCTTGGTGGGTTCACAGATGATATACGTAAAAATAGATGAAAAAAGATGAAAAACAAAACAAAGCAAAACATAGACCAGTGAGTAATAAGCAGTGACTTGGAACCTCAGTATATTAAAAGCGTCTACGCGAGCCTGCTGCAGAACATAGACAAAAAATATGTTGCAGAGCTTACCTATGGGTGGGAGTGATGCCATTTGAAAGCTGTTTACACCTTTGAAGTTTTGGAGAATGACAAGGAAGTTGAGAAAGCCAGTGCAATTTGTATAGCCCTAGGGCTATTTCTGATGGATAATAGCTTTCTTGGGTAGCTCTGTAAGATGCTGTATGATGCAAAATCTCTGCAGCACTGCAAAAAGGTATCAACTTTCTTCTGCATTGCTTGTTCTGATGGAACTTACTGTGTTCAGAAACTACGCTACATCCTATCTTATCAACATTTCTACCCAGATCATAGGGCAGGTTGTGGTGCTCTCTCTGGAAAGCTTTAGGATGTCTTGGAATGGAAAGAATCATTATTTCATGATGGAGCTGTCATGGAGCTAGAAATACCCTCTAAATATTCACTTTTTGGGGTCTAATGATAGAATAATTAAGGTTGGAAAAGACCACTGAGATCATCTAGTCCAACTATTAACCCGTGACCACCATGCACACTAATCCATGCCCCTCGGTATCACAGACGTTCCTGTCTGTTCCAACAAACCCTTCCCCTCCTCCATAATGATTGAAGACTGTACAAATGTGAGGTAAACCTTCAGAAGCAGTATGTGTTTCCAAAAAGTAGCTTATTGAGAAAAACAGTTTCTGTGTTCTAAATACTGGTGCTCCCACTTAAACATTTAAAACTTTTTAGGAGTTTCAATAAAAATATGGTGAGCAGGACAAAAATTACTTACTGCAACTACATCACACAGAGCCCTGTCCTTCCTCCCTTTCCGCAGTACTTTTCTAACCAGGGTTCCAAGGACTTAGACAGTAAAACCCACTGGGTTTCAACAGGCTGGTCTTATCACTGCCAGGCTTTGATTGTTTTGTTGCTGTTCTCCTTTTCCATGCCAGCAGTTCTGATGCCACTATGCTGCCAGATACTATTTGCCAGTAAGGTTTGAAGCTTTTCATACCAGTGTAATCAGGATGGCAGGTGGCAGTGTGATCTCCAAGCGTACCCTAGTGTGTCCATAACAAAATATTTTTTGAACTGTCTCCACCTTGTACCATATATAAGGATTCTAATCAAAGCAGGGGATGATTTACAATAACAGGCTGTTATAAAATGCCAGTCTAATTAAGCTGAGGCAGAAAGATATTTACTAAACTTATTAGACTTGTTTACCAGTCTAAGGGTGAAAAAAAAAACCACAGAAAACAACAAACTTGTTGTGAAGGCATCTTCTCTGGTTGCCAGTTCTGCTAACCATGCCACTGGTGTATGCCAGGAATGTAGTCCAATATTCCATCATTTTGATAAAAAGATTATCCGGAATGCAAATGCTTTGGGCATGCTTTATTCTACAAGCTATGAACATGACGGAGCTGAGGCCGGTGTCTGGATTTCCTCAGTTTTTTTGAAAATTGAATTGTTTTTTCCTTCAAAAATTTTTCCAGTAGCCTCCAAATCTATCAACTGTTGGCTCAGCCAGTAGCTCAGATTTGCTGAATAGAAATCTTTATTCTCTAATGCAAAAATGTATTCGTTTCTGTATGGGAACTGCTGAGTCACGGCCTGAACCTCTGATTGACCACCTGAGGCAAGCCATGAGTCAGCCACAGGAGCACAGGTGAAGGCAATTCACCTGTGCTGCTGGAAGGATGGAGCCTGGCTGCACCCCTCCTAGACCTATTTAAGAGCTGACTGCCAGGGGAGAAGGATCTCGTCTGGAGATCCTCTCTTCTGGTGTTTTCTGTAGGTGAGCCTAGCATATGGGTAAGCCTTCCATTTATTCTCTCTTGTTATCTTAGTCTTCTTTGCCTAACTGTCTTGTTCTTTTTATGATTATAACATCTTAATATCCATTGATTATGCAGTTTCAAAACACCCCTGGCTCCCTATGAACAGTAACAGAAAATCCTTGCTTTCCTTTCCTTGTGATGACTTAAAGGGTAAGCATGTTGAGAGAGTTTGGAGGAGATGCAGGAATGTTTGTGCTCATCTATCAGAAAATCTTGTCTGCTCATCCAGCAGTGTCAAAGCAACCAGGCTGTGCATCCTGGAGAGTTCTGTCTTTGCCACAGCTGTGCTGGAAAATTGCACCAGAGCAAGCCTCGGATCTGTGGGAGATGCACACATAAGCAGTAGATGTACAGAGAGAACACAACACACTGAAATATGGTGAAAGAGTATAATTGCTAAATAAAGGGCATGTGCATTTTATTTTAAAATTTAATTTGTAAGAGAACTATTCAGCTATACTAATTTCCTTCAAAGCTTTGCATTTAGGAGTATGTGTTTAACATTAAGTTAGATTTTCCAGTGCCAAAAGCAAAGTGACATCATTTCCAGATGTAGATTCTAGTAGATCATGTCTTGAATGATTAAGGGCTGTCAGATCTGAGCAGACTCGTAAGTGAAGCTGTGTAGAACACAATTTATTGCAAAACAATGAGAGACCTTCAGTGAAAATCAGAAATCACGTATCTTTAACATAAGGCTTTTATTCTGGGAATAAGTTTGGAAGTATGGACTAAAAACATCACATTTTCCTTCTAAATTGAAAAGTTTAAAAAAAAGCAGTTCTCAGGAGCATTCTTTCTATAAGCAGCATTATTTGTCTCCCTGTATTCCCATGTTTGCTCGTTATTTTCTGTTGGAAAATGTGCACAAATTACACACTTTCCCTAACCTACTCTGCTTAGCCAGAGGAGACAGACTGTTTGACTCCAGACCTGAACATCAGCTGTTTGTATTCAGCTCAGTACTGCTCAAAATAGTTTATAGCTGAGTATAAACTGAACCATCAGAAATAGGATCTCAATCCTTTGAAATGTCAGCAGATCAAGTTCACTGCACATGCAGGAGCTGAATTTTCAATCCAGAAGGCTGTATCATTGTCAAAAGCTCAAGATTATTTAGGTGAACTGATTTACTAACATGGCAACTAACAAGATTTGTGCTCCAAAGTTTGATTTATACTTTGGATTCATCTTGTCAGAACAACTGTAAATAATAACTGCTGAGAGCAACATTTTGAATGGTCCATTTTTAGTTTGCTGGGATTGTTCACAAGCCTGTGGTAGGGTTACAAAGCGTCGTAAGCATCGTGCCTAAATTCTACTTTGTCCTGGTCTAGCATGCAAAGCAAGAAAAGATACTGGGCAGGTTCAGGAGGGAGGGATGGGGAGAAGGCTGGTCTCCTGCTCACCTATTTGCAGAACCCAAGGAGAAGGAGAATCTAAAGCTGACATCATGGCTTCATCGAAGACAAATGCAAAATGATCTCTAACTTCAATAAGGCTTTGTTTTTACCCTGTGGCAGAATTAAATGTGTATGCCTTTCTCTTTGTCTTTCCTACAAAACGAGGTGTCTTGGGCAGCTTCTGCTTTGTTCAGTGCTGGAGCTAAATCAGAGAGCAGAGAAAGGGGAAAAAAAGAGCTTTTACTTTCTGAATCCTACCAGACATCTTCACAAACTTATCATTTCATACATTCATGTCTTTTCTCTTTCACTGCTGACCAAATCTTAATATCACAGTGAAAATAATAATGATCTTGAAATAAAAAATCATCTGTTCCTCTTTGCTGTCATAGTCTAACTAAAAGTTGTGGCTAATGTTAATGAATGAATAAATTAAAAGCAGTGTAGATGGAAGGCAGTGCATTTTCAGCAGGGTTTAGAAGTGCAAGTTACAGTTCAGGTACATGAAATGAACTGCAAGTAATGATCTGCAGACAGCTTCCCACAGGGAAATCAGTGCTATATATAACAAAGCCAGTTTGCTACATATTTTTCTGTCTTCAGCATGCTTGAATAGGAAGAAGTTCATCAGAGCACAAACAGAAAATATAACAAGGACAAGCAAAGCCCTGCAAATTGTCACATTGAAAGGCTGTGTGTTACATGTGTCCTGTATCCTCTTGGATCCAATGCCCAACTGGGCAAAATGCTTCTGTACTGCATTTTTGCACCTGGGCTGGACTTGACCTACAGCTCTCAGAACTCTGTGTCTCAAAACCAGTGGTTTCTGATTGCTGGTTCACAGTTTGATCTACTGCCATCTTCTGCTTTATCCACCCTCTCTGGTGAGCCAGCAGACCATGATCCTTTGGAAACCAAGATGTGGCCAAGGATGTTTGTGCCTGCTCCAAGTAAGAATGAACACAGCACACAGACAGGTTCTGCAGAGTGTGGTCAGCATGAAAACACAAGTGGTCTTTCAGGCATCTGGGAAGGCATTATGGGTCCAAACTACTCCTGTCAGGTTTTACATTTCTGCAGGTGAAGCTCTGGATGACTTAAGCAATTGACATGTAATCCAGATTCTTTTTCTTTGATGTTGCTTCCTTCCCTTCTGACAAATGGTGAAAAAAATCCTCTGTTAAAATTCCAGTGCCACTTGTAGCTTGATGTCTGCTAACCCCATTTTCTCAAGCCAGTGTGCAGTATTCAGGAAAAAACAAAAAAAAACAAAATGCCTGAAACTACAAGAAACAACTAAAAAGCTAATAACTTATTAATGACTAGGGCAAGAGGCAAAACATTTAAGTAACTAGCATTCAGTAACTTACCATTTTTTTTCCCCATGAGAGCTAAACTGAATTTGTCAGAAAACTTAGGCTGCTAGGACATGCTAGAGTATGTTGAAAACTCCTTGGAGATACTGTTATTGCCTTGTTATTCAAGTGAAGCTGTGGGCTGGTGTTTTAACATTCCAGTCCCAGCCAAATCCTGTTGAAACATAATGGGAGATCGTGCTTTTGCCCAGAACATTCTTTGTAGAGATGCCACGTTTCTTCTCATGCAAGGCTTTGTTTCAGCAGCAAGTGAATATGGGTCCTCCTCACAGCAAGTTGAAGCAGGAGGAGATGTGTGGTCTCTGAGGCCACTTCCCGTGTAATCAAAGCAGAACTGAGACCCTACATCCCCACATCCATTCCACTGTTTCTACACCGTTTCTAATCATCTTCTTGAGCAAAATCTTTAGTGCAAAGGAGCCACTGAAAAGCAAGTCATTTTAATCTGTGGGATAGAAAGGTTCTGCAGCTGAGCTGACAATTCCTGCTCTTTAGTATCGATTGGATGATCATTCGTTATAGTGATGGCTGAAGCAGTAAAACAGATGATCCATAAACTGCAGTTTTGATTTATGAATGTGGGGGCCTCTGTTCACATATTACAGAAGTTTTCAAAACCTCGCTACCTTTGCTCTCAAACAGGGAGGTGACTGGGTATCTTTGTGTGTTGTGAAAATGGAATAATTGCAGGCTAGTGGTGTTTTTGTGAAGACTGATGTGATGCCAAACATCTACACCAGATCTCTACCTGCAGTGCTAAGAAGATAATGATTCCATCCTCTGTAATGCGTGATAACTCAGCAGGCTTGCTATCTTCCCATGTCAAGGAGGAATGTTTATCCTGCGCATGCAGGACCAGTTTTACTTCAAGAACTTTGACACAGAAGACCTGATAAATTCACACCAACCTTGCTCTCAGCAAAACATTTCCACTTTTACTCTCAGGATGCTCAGATGTGGCTGAAGAAATCTCCACCAGGTGGAAATGGAAACAGGGCCATGAAGTCTGCATTAAAGAAACTTAGCTGTCTTATGCATGATAGTTCACCTGCATCAATTACCAAAGGTCTGCTCATTGTATGGTGTCCAGTTCACTGACAAACTGAGTTTGGCTGTAACATGGAATGAGTATGCCTAGTAATTATAAATAATAGTAATAATAATAATGGTAAAGTATAAGGAGTACAAGCACAAGTGAGTGAATTAGCATGATATTGTTTGGAATGGCTTCAAAATAGGCCAAGAAAAATGTAAAGACCTGTGCAGTATAAGGAAGGTAAAAGCACCCTTTTTTGGTGCTTTTTAAATTACCCCTCTAATTGATGCAATTGAGAGACAGTGAAGATAATCTGAGTACATAATGACTGTGGTGGGAGCATCACAACGTAATTGCAATGTACTTTTTTTGCCACGATGTATCATTACACTACCTCTGTTTCTCTGGAACAAATACATTCATTTGGGTTGAAGCAGGTAGATTCTAAAATCCCTTTCTTTCACGCCTGAACCTGCATGTCATCTCCTGTCATTGTGTCAGGGAGCTATATGTGTGGATAGCTGTACCTGTGTTACAGTGTTCGATTTCGCATTGCTCAATTTCACATCTGTACTCCTAGAGTAGGAATTTGCTCTTAGTTCACGAAGGGAAGTCCTGCAAGGAAGCACAGTGTTTCTCTGCCAAATAGATCTCCTTCATGTACAACAAAACTACCTTAGCTGACATGCTTGGTGCCAAATGTCCTCGAGTGAAGGGGGAAGCTGTATATTCCTTTTCATCATTTAAACGCTTCATCTGTCATTTTCATCCTGTATAAAATGAAGACAATGCTTGTCTTCTTCCTATAGACATTGTTAGACTCAGCTCACTAGTTTCTTCTAAGAAGTTCTGCAGATTAAAGAAGAAATGCAGAAATTTACTACTACTATTTCACCACTACTGAGGAATTTCCTATAGTGATAAGACACAGACTGAAGACGCAAGGGAGAGGCAATATCCTTTTTTTTTCCTGTGACATATGTTCTATATCTAGTTATATCTCTGCTAGACACATAGCAGTATGCCTGCCACTACTGTCCTGTGATATGTTATATCACTAGAGAGGAGTCTGAGTAGAAAATATCATGTTTCTCAGTGTATTTTCCAATGCAAATTTCTTTTCTTTCTGATAGCAGCTTTCCAGAGGGTTTTTATTTTTTCTTTTTCTTTTTTTCCTGCTGGGTGAAAGAATGAAAAAGGGAAAGCAGAAAGCCAATATCCTTCAGTTTTAATTTTTGAAAAGAGAAAAGGTTAGCTTTGGGGTAACATTTTAGATTCTTGAAATGTTTATGCAAAAGCACTTTATTTTCTTCCTGTGAATTTTTAAGGTTTCTCTTAGAAAAGATTTTAATGGTTTTTAAAATATATATGGATATATTTTAAAGCAAGCAAAGATTAACTTCCTTTGCTACCCACTTATGTTCTTCTATTAAAGTCAGCAGTGCGTGTTTGATATTTTTCATTAATTCTTTACATGCATGGCAGTGTAAACTATATAAACTTTTTGTCTATAAAATTAAGGGGAAAACTAAATTAAAAGATGAGGGACCAGGAAAGTTCAAGATGTCTACTTCAGGCATTCCCAGGTAGAAATGACTATAAAATTAGGATTTTAAGCAGAATACAGGCTTGAATAAACAGAAACAACTTATTTCCATGGAAACAACTAATCTAAAACCTGAACAAAGGAAGCACGTGAGTGTCTACCTGACTATATGTCAATTTTAACATGAAATCAGTAGGGTGAGACATCTATTGATGGTGCTGAGTTTGCCCTTAAGTACTTCCCTTGTGATTTGGGGTAGGGCTGAGTGCTGGAAAGACATATTAATTGCTACAGCTCAGCTGGGTGTTCTGCCTTAGCGATTTTATACAATGGATAGAGAAAAATGCAACTGTATTTATTGCAGCTGGTATGTTACCAGCACCCAGAGAGAATGTCACCAGGGCATTTGAACTGTGTATTTCCCACATTAGCACTTCTGCTTTTTCCCCCAGTGCTGCACTTCTTTGTAAGCCAGAGCAAACAGAGTGCAGGTGTTATTGTAAATATGAAAGAATGCATTTCTCCCGATCCTTAAAATAATCTTAATTTTTAAGTGGTTTTGCTGTTTCCTATTTTACAAGCAGTTCACGAGTGCTGGTTGTGGGCAGATCCCTCTTGGCAAAGGAAGCTGACCTCATTGAAAAATCCTTTTGAGTGACCTGATGAAAATGAGCTTAGATTTGGTCAAGTGATGAGTCTTTGAAAATAGCATTTTGCATACATGTGGCAGGTTTTTTTGGTTGTGGGTTGTTTTTATTTTTTGTTTGTTTGTTGGTTTTTTGTTTTTTTGTTTTGTTTTTAATAATGAAAGCATTTGGAGTGAATATAAGCTGTTCTCTGCACGCATGAGCTGCTGACAGGCACACTGAATGTTCGTGTCTTCTTAGGTATGTGTTGAATGAGACATAGTCTATATTCGCTGCTTAATAAAAAGCACATAAAGAGCCATATTGCTCCACTTGGACAGTGATTCAAAAATGAGGTTAGGCAAGTATGAGGGCAGCACTGTGATGATTTAGAGCTTGTCACAGACCAGGAAGTCTTGGAAGGCCCTGCTGCTTTCTCTGCAGATCTGCCAAACACAAACCTGCACTCACCCCATACAAAGGGAGCGGGAAGTGAGAATCCTCCTACTCTTGAAAAGCAGCAAATACCAGGAATGATCAAAACCTGGCCTCGAGATCTTGGATTGCAGAACCCTTTGGATTCTACTCATGCAGTGCTGAGATTGTCAAGTTTGGTGGGCTGTAATAGATTTGCATTTCTGCTGAGGTTTTTTTTTTTTCTGGTTCTGTGCTGGTTGTACTAGAATATGACTTAATCTGTGTGAGATTACTTGTGAATTGCTGAGCTCTTGATTACGTAATTCATCAAGATGTAGTACTTGGGGAAAAAGCAAACGCTTGGTACAGCTTCTCACATTGGAGAATTCAGCAGCCAAATTCCTGACACACGCTGAGTTAGTGAAGATGACCAAAAAAAGTCATACTTCCTGCTTTCATATCCAGTTTGGGGTGGCCAGTTTGCAATGCCTAGGCTTCAGAGAACATCTCCATGGGGGAACAGGAGGGAGCCCTATTGAGGCTGGAGTGGCTGCTCTCTTCTGCATACCACCACCTAGTGCTGATGGGATTTTGAAGTTCCTAATGGCTCCCTGAGCACCCATGTCCATGAGTAGATATATTTTAATTTTGTTAGTACTTCATCCTTTTCTTGTTGGTGAGAAGTCCAGAAAGATATATGAATTGATCCTGTCTTTCTTACAAAACATGAAGAGGGAAAAGTGACCTGCCAGTGCTAAGACTCAGAAGAAGGTTTGGCCTCCAGAGCGGATGGAGAATCTACTTGGAGGCCTTTTCCCAGCTTACAGGAGGCTTTCACTCACGTTCTTACCAAGAAAGCTGCAGTGTAAATCATATGCTAAAAGAGAGTGAGTTTTCTGTGCTTTATGACCATATCTTTCCAAGTACTTTCTATAGGCAGGTAAGTATTATCTCCTTTTGCCTAAGAATGTGGCTCAGGGGCACTTGGCGATTAAATGGCAATCTAAAGCATTAGTGGTTATTATTACCATTTGTTTTCATAATGTATCATCATCACTGGAGACCTGCTCCTGGTTCAGTTCCCTAGTCACTGTGCAGGTGCAAAGCTGAATGACAGTTTGTGCACAAATGAGCTCATAACCCAAGAAACAACGTGTTTGAACAGCAAATGTATTCAGAAAAGTCTTCTGTCTTTTCTGGTTAGCCAGGAAATTAGACTTTTTTTCCTCTGTCAAAGGCCTGGCAGGAGTCATCCTTCATTTGGACACATCCGTAACAAACGGCTCTCCCTGAGACTGACCACAGAGTGTGCAGCCAAAAAAATGAACCTGGCTGCTGTGTTGAAATCTTTTTTGGAGTACCAGGAAGTAGAACAACAACATCAGCCTTCTATATTGTTCTGTCCCCTCCTCACCACAGAATTCAGCTGAGGATGCTGCTGATCAGCTTTTGAGTTCTGAACATTGAGAAAAACCCTCTTGCTTTCACCTGTTCAGCCATGGTCAAGACAGGACAACTGAAGTAAAAGCAAAAACAAAGACACTTGCTCTGCCTGTGAACAGCATTGTATTGCCTTTCTGCAAAACTTACGTTATAACTTAGTACAGAAATAAGCTCAGTAAGAGTGATAACGTAAGTCTAAATTATGCCAAGAAGAGAAACAGAAAAGAAATCCCATGTGGCCTTGAAATTACAGAGTGTGTGCTGATGGGAGCTTTTAAATTCCTCTGTAAAATACTTGACATCCTGAACAAAATCATGTTTAAAAATAGACCCATACAAAATATGTGATGGCGCTACTCTATGTGAGTTCGTGTGCATTTGACAAATGTGAGAATCGCTAAGAAAACTGCAGGTTTCATGCGAGATGCTCACAGTCATTTCGTTTTTGTGACTGATCCAAGTTCAATTCCTGCACTGGAAGAGAAAACATTGACAGATCCCAGAGCAAAGCAATTGTTTCAATATAGTAAATTGAATCCAAACACGAAAATAAGATGGAAGACCTGTTTTCCAGAGCTGTAGACACACCTAATTAGAGTTCTCTGGTGCAGACTCCAGAGAATCTATATGAATGGGGAATGACATATTACTAAGGGATGCAAAATAATCTGAGCAGGAAGACAAGGCATAATTTTTTTTGTTACAGATTACTTAAGCATTTACAAAGAGTGTATCAGTAGTAAAATGATCTGAAATTCTACCAATACAGCCAGAAATGTTTAAGCTCACTGCTGTCTTCTCAGGCACATTAAAATCACAGTGTTGCTAAATACCATTGCAACTCCTCATGCATAGCTAGTTTGGTAGCACTGTTATTTTAAAGTGCTCGTGACCATGCTCTGCTGTGATTTGACAAGCTTGTGGTATCTGGCAGATGGAACCAATAAGTGCCATGAAGTGGTTCCCAGTTTTGAATGGATATAATTTTTGCCCCCAGCTTATTGAGAGCACTCCACAATAATAAGGAACTACCAACAGTTACACTATACTTATTACACTAGTTATGATATGCCTCTCTTGCAAGTGACTTTGTTATTGGACTGCAATCTATTTTTGGATTATAAATGGAAGCTGTTCATGACTTAAAGGCTGATCAGGCTTACCAGACTGACACTGGGCAGCTCAAAGGCTTCCTCTTGATGCAATGGGCAATGAAGACATTTAAATACTTTGCTCAGAGAGAATTAAGTCAAAAGTACTGAAGTTCAAATGCTTTTAAAACAAGAATAGCCTTTTCATGATAACCTGCTTACTTTTAACTTGCATCCTACACAGATTTATCCTGGCATTCTTTGTGTGCCATCTCCATTCTTGCAGCAGGAACGTTTGAACACGTGGGCTGTTTCCACCCAACCATGGAAAAAGTGCAAAAGGCATGTGAAAATATCTGTTGTTTTGTTTTTTTCAGACAAGCAGACAAAAGAGCAACCCCCTCAGAGCCCTCTGCTGAGGACAGCAATTTGAACTCAGTTTTATGATTAGACAGCACAGGAATCAGGGCTTTGCATTTCACTGAACAAAAAACGGCTTAGATGTTACTCTGGAAAACTTCAGAGGACTTCCTTGGGAGAAGTATCTAGGAAGGCTGTTTTGGGAGACTTCTTACTTTCACAGGACCCTAGATAGGCAGTAAAGACAAGGAACAATTAACAGCCAAGACAATGTTGATAATGTTTCAAGACAAAGATAGTAACAGAGAATGAAGGTCGTAATAGTGAACGATCAGCCTGAAATCAACCTGAAATACAGGTCTGACCAGAAAAAGATGAGATAGACACTGATTTCTCCTGACAGGAAGCTAGCACTCAAAGTGGATGGAGTGTTGCCATGCAAATAATTAAGAAAGATATTTGCAACGGAAAGAAGAGGAAAGTAAGAAAGATGGAACTTCAGTTCATTTTAGAACCAAAATAAGGGATGACCTAAATAAAAAGGGGGAAAAAAAAAAAAAAAAAAAAAAAAAAGTAAATTAAGCTGAAGCCACAGTATAAGGCAGAAATGCTGACACTGATCTATAATTAATAGACTAATACCTTTTAAAGCCATAAGGGACCATATAATCATCTAATATGATGTCCTGCATTAAAGCTGTGAGAAGGGCAGGATTTTGAGTTTTTTTGACATTCAGCTTTTCCAGTTAAGACCTAAATCTGACTACATGAAAATTCTCCATAAGAGAAAATGCTGAAAAAGTTGGTCTGAACTCAAAGGAATAGATGAAGAAATAAAATATAATATAGTGGAAATTAATAATTTCTTCAGGAAGAAATACTGACATTTGGCTTTGAAAGCATCAGTGCCAGAAATGAAGGATTATGGCCACTTTTTTTCCTCACAGAGGTCATTTGTGAAATCTGAGCTTATCTGCAGAATACTTTGATTCTCATATGAAATAAATTTTCCCATGAAGCAAGGTGCTACTCTAACCCTAGGCCCACCTTTATTCTAATAGGTCAGACTAGACAATCCTGTTTGAACTTCACATCTTCTGGCTGTTCAAATGGAGATGTTTTAAAAAGACTTCTGACCAGGGTAGAAAGCAACAAGGGGTAAAGAATTCACCATGTTTCCAGCATGACAACAACCATTTTGGTAACACCCCAGGGGACCACGTGAGTCAAAGAGGACAGACAAATAAGAGGCAGAATTGTATCCAGCTTTCTGCAGGTATTTTTTAAGGGAAAAATAAAAAAGACCTGGCAGAAAGTAGTTAGGTCTTCTTGTAAGGACAGCATGCAGCCATTTATCCCAAATGGCTGAGGATATGACTGACTACAATGTGGACTTCCAATGGAAATGGCTGTGCTGGTGTCTGAGATGTACACTGCATTGTTTCCAATTTTATGTCATGATAAGCCTTGGAACACAACCTCAGAGTAGTGAGGAATTCTTAGAAGACATTAGATTTTTTTCCCTTCTGTCAAAGACTGGCAGCAATAACCCATCCACAGAGCTGTGATGGGATGTCTGATAGATGTTGGTGCCATTAAAGCTCTGGAGAAAAGTGAGGCAGCAGGGGGTTGCAAGCAGTCAGGAATCACAGCATGGAATACCAGGTCATGTAAGAACCTGCCATGTGAATGAGACAGCTTAGGAAGAGGCCCCCTCAGCAGAAAAGCTAAAAAAACTAAGTTGTTTTACTTTGCATGTTGACAAATGAGGAGTGCCCACACTGGTGTTCACTGCACTGCATGGGAGAGTAAGTGAGGGTGTTCTAACTCCTAATCCTCTTGAGTGAGAAAGTGGTTACATGCCCAGCTCTGCTTCTCACCAGGTATCCTGTAGAGCTGGGATGAACACACCTCCTGTAAAAGTTTTTGTTGTACTCATCTGCTCGTCCAAGTTGCTAAATAGACTATTAGAGTAATCAAAACTGAAACAACCAACAAAGAAAACACCCCCAAAACACCAGGGAAAAAAAAAAAAAAAGGCATTTGCACATTGGAGAATTCAGTGAATAGAATTCCTCTGGTTTTGAACCCATTCTATAAATAACTGTGGTATGAAATGTGTTTGAAAATAATTGCAATCAAGTTGAAAAATGTCAGTTGCTTACCTGTGCATCCAAATAAGTGTCTGAGTTGTGCTATAGCTACATGAAAAAGAAATGAAAGAACTGCAGCTAGAAGCTTTTGCAATTCAAAGTATTTAGCTGAATGACAAGAAAACTAATCCTTGGTTTATTATAAGACATGATAAAAGATTTCTGAAGATCCTGGATGTTCATATTTTTCTTCTGCTCTTTTAATGCAGTGCTACTCTGAAAAATGACTTTGTCAAAAAGCTAGCTGAAGCATTTAAAAGTGAGAAGTGGTGGTGGAGAAGCATCACAAAATGCCTTGAAGAGATCTTGCATTTGAAGACATGCACTCTGCTCTTCCTCGTAACCACATCCCAGAGTGCATAAAGTCTGATGCCCAAAAGCTGGTGTCAAGAATCATTAGTCCCCCTGAAAAGCTGAGCCAGCTTCTCCTTGCTTGGTGTCTCTGTCCTTGGTGCATAATCAGCTAAAATCAGATGCTTATTTCAGAACAGGAAATAAGTTTTACAGCTCCCATTAGCTCCTGAGCATCAGCAAAGCAGTGGAACATATGTACTGGCTATTTTTCTGCTAAGAACAACGTGAAATAAATTATCCACTTAGACTTCTGACTGCGGAGGCTACTAGCATCAACCAAGATACCAGCTAACGCACATCATTGGCAGAATTGCTAAACTCTTGGCTGTTACATCAGCAAAAATTCACTGATGGTGACATTAGTTTGCCTCTGGACCCAGAGCTAAACCATAGGACCAGCAGCTCTGGTCTCTGGAGATATGTGGGCAGTAACAGCCTCCCTTCCTAGCTCTGAATTTCAAGGCAAGAAAGATAAAAAATGTGGTTGTCTAGGAATGTAGTGGGTGTCCCTGAGCTTAGGTGGAGGAAAGCTGTCCTAAAACGTGCCACCAATCACATTTACAAGGCAATTAAAGGCTGTCAGCAAGATCTGCTGGAATTTCATTACTGGTGATGGTGTGTGAAGAGGAACAGACAAATGATTCAATGGGAACAGGCTGTTAGCAAGGCAAAGCAGCAGAAGAAAAGGAACTCTTGCTTGGAAGTGGAGCACATTTTATGCAGGATTAGAATGATACAATAAACATAGCATTCCAGAACGATATTTGACAGAAGCAATTTTTGGTACCGAATTGCATGCTAAGTGGCATGCTGAAGCAAATGCTGGGTGAAATCATATTACAGTCAGATTAAAATGGTGCTTCAAAATTATTTTAGTGGTTCTTATTGATTAGAAATGTAATTTTGTGTGACAATGTTATGTATAATCAAAATGCAGTCATAGAGAAAAGAGTCCAGATATTACAGAGGAGTGATCTTTTCTCTTTGCTGTAGTTAGCAAAAAAGACAAGAAAGAGTAAAACCGAGCATCTTTTCCCAAATTTGTGTTACTGCTTTGCCTTCATTTTAATTTAGCAAAATAAAGAGAATTTAATCAATCCACTGAGAGATGTATGTCTCTTCCCTCTTCCTTTTATATGTCTGTTGATGTAGCAGTGGAATTTGTTGCTACTATCTTGAATATTTTTCTGATTTCATTTTAGTAGAGAGGCGTTACATTCTACTCCCTCCCTGGTACTGAGCGGTCACGTGCTGAATGTATTTGACTTTGTTTTATTAATTTTGAATAACTAACATCCTACATCTGGAAGACTTCCCAGGTTACAAATCTGTCTAATAAATTCCTCAGTGAAGAAGGCAGCTCTGATTTGTGGGCCACACAATGGGTATAGGAGTTTCTACAATGAATCCTTGTACAACCCCAACTATGCTTGTGTACTTAGAACCTGAACTGGCATCTCATAAGTAATATTTACTCAGTAAGGAGGAGAAGGTCTGTTCTCTCTGCCAGGGGGATCCCAGGAGCTGACCCACTGCAGGGAAAGCAAATGGGGAAACACTGCCTGAGCAAAGCCCATCCAACCTTGCCTTTTAGGGGCAAGAATATGATCATATGGTTTCTTGTAAGAGTGTAATGCATTCTGCTGATGTATTACAGTGACTGCTGATAATACAAATAGCACCCACAAGTTCAAGACTTGGCGGTGACTATGACCTGAACAATGGAAAAGAGAAAGAACTGGTGGCTTTTGGAGGCTATCAATGAAAGAAAGGTCACAGATGGAAAAAGATGGTAAAACTGAATTCTGAACTTCCAGAAATTGTTAATCTAGATGGCTTCTAGTCTGTTCAATCATGTAGTATGAAAACATCTCATTCAGTAAGATAAAATGATCATTTTGATAATAGCTGAATTATGTCATTTATTATCAAAATTATATGCTAGATACAAGTAATAAAGGAGGTGTGTAAGTTCAATATTACCATACAGATTTTATTGTACCATGCAAGCTGAAATGAACAGAACTGGGAAAGCAGAAACAAAACACATTCACATTATTGAAATGAAACATTCATGCCCTATCAAAACAAAACAAGAAAATAGAAATGGTTCATTTAAACATTTTTCTGTCAAAAAATAATCTGAAATTGACATACTCCCATGAAATGTTTTGATTTTGATGCTGGGAAAAATGTTCTGCAAAGTAATGTCTGCCTGCTCTCATTGCCAGATACATGCAACAGTTTCTGAAATGGAGACAACTCTTGATGTTATGACTTTTTCAGTGCCTCTGTACTCCTACTGGGAGATCTAGACCAAGGTGTTAAAAGCGTACTTGGGAGGATGTTTCATCTGAACCAGTTGGGTTGTGTACCTAGATTAATCCAGAGAAGTGAAGTCGATGGAATAAAAATAAATCAGAATGCATCTGACAGCTTTTTGTATCAGCTCCATAAATTAGCTTATTTCACATTACTTGGCGCACTTTAGGAAGGGGAAAGATGAATGTGTTTTCCTATTCCTCTAAGGGGGCTTGTAGCTATAATTAAGCGGGTATTATAGCTGAAGTCTAATTACAGTCTTCAAAGCATGCCAATAAGAGCACCCGAAGAACTGTTCTAAAACTTGATTCCACCACTGGCTCTTTTATCCACACTGAAACCAGCCAACAACAAAGTCTAGTGAAAGCAGATCTCACACAAGTGTTTTTACTGCTCTTCCCAGCAGGAAATGCAACAACAGAAAGGAGCAGGCTAGTAGTAGGAAGAATTTCAGATATATTTTTTGTGCAAAGTTTCTTCTTTTTTCTTTTTCTTTTTCTTTTTTTTTTTCAGTTAAAGAAGCCTTTTAATTTAGTAACATTTCTGCAGCACTCTTGGCAGAGAATATCTGGATTCATTGCTTGCAAATGTAAAGCATGCTTATGTGATTACAACCATCAAAATCTTCTTTGGTCCACCTCTTACATCCACTGGTGTGATCAGGTTGTGAGCATCCTGGGGCCAGGGCAGCAGCCACTTTGTTACCTTACAGCCCCTGTCATGTGAAGACTTCACCTTCTCACTGAGATTTCCAGACGCTATCAAGAGTACAGCAAGCAATTTGCATAGCATTTGCAATCCAGATGGATGGCATTCTGCATGTTCATTTGCTTGAACACTAATTCCTTGCATGAATTTTTCTCAGACATACCCAGGGAGTGTGGTGCAGTTTACCTTTTCTTCTTTCTCCTTCTTTTTTTTTTTCCTAATGAAATGTTTCCTTGACCTTTAAACACTAATGAAGGCAGATGACAATGTGCACAAAATGTTTGTCTTAATTGTTTTGGGTGATGTGACTTCACGATAAAACTTCCTTCAGAAGCTTAATTACTCCCAGCGCTGCATTTACAGTGAAGTGAAGGTATCAAATGAGACAATGGAGTTCAGTAGTTTTGATCTTATTTTCTGAAATCAGGCGATCTCAGTCTCTCACCATTTATTAATACAGATCATTTCCTTCCACTTCTCACAATTGAATTGAGTCACTGTTTGCATGCTGATGGGGCAAGCAAGTGGGGAACTGCATTTGTGGCTGCCTGATAATGGATGAGAGCCGTTAGTTAGAGGCAGGAGGTTCCTCTGGAGGCCCTGCGATTTGCCAGAATATATTACATTTTTCCAAGATTATTGCACAGCAGATGATTAATATTGTATGCTCGAGTGGCCTTTTCAAGGACTGAGTGGGGAGTGGGGGGGACAAAGGGAGAGCCTCAGAAGACTAATTTCCTATCTGTGCGTTATGATAGAAATGTGTAATTGCAAACAGTGTTTTGTAACTTGCCAGTATAAAAAAGGAAAGCCACTGAGCAATGCAGAGCCAGAGGAAATAGTCTTCAGCTGACACAGCCAGCGGAGGCTTGCTGAAGTCACCATGCATGGCTCCACTGGTTTTTATTGAGAAAGAATCTAGTCTAGAAAGTTGATTAGGGAATTGGAGCAGAGAACTGCTATGGGGAGGGAAGTAATTTTATCATGATGGAGAAGTATAGATCCTAAATCAAGGCCAGCTTGTGGTGTGGACACTTTGGGAATATGCGACTAGAAAAGGGATGCCCAGGAAAGCTAGGTACTATCTGCTGTACATTACCGAAGCAGTGTGCTGTGTCTGAATCCCAGTGGGAATGGGGAGGAAGAGCTAGAAGGTCTTTGCCAAGGTCTGTATGAAATGGACAAAGTGGTTCAGTTCGCTAAGCTTTGCTGGGTAATGTGTGTTACAGATGAGCATAAGATGACTACAATGCTTTTCTAGTCTGTGAAGAGCTCTGCAAAACCACAGAGGGGATGTGATACTTTGTGGAAGTGCTTCAGTAAAGCTGAATATTGTTGGTGTAAGAGAGGGCTGCATCAATCATTTCTCAGCTCTTGCCTCTCCAGTGCAGCTAGGTCTATGTTTTGGCTGTGTTGGAAAGCAAGCCTTGTATAAATGCCCCCACATGACTGTGCTGGATGCAGATGGAGCACATGTGAACTCTGTACTCTCTATAGCTAGAGCACCAACATTTTTGTGGCGTATCTTCTACATTTCAGGGATAAGAACCCAAAACAAATTCAGATGTGAGACTCCATAACGTGAGAAAATGCCTAATGTGACTCACCTCCCCCTTCTTTAGCCTTCCTAGGAGCTGTGCTCTGAGTACTTTTGGCTAACTATGTATATCATGACTCAAAATCTGAGGAGCACATCCAAGCTGGAATTGCTTCCACCTTCTTCCACTTGCGTGTGCTACCAGCTGTGCACGCTGCAGACAGTTTGTGCTGTTCCTGAGATGTATGGCTTTTTATGTCACCTTGTTTTGGCCACTGATTTATACATGTATTCGGATTATATTTCTTCAATTCCCTTATATGTGCATACTGCTCCAATTGAGATTCCCTCTAGGATCATACTGCCAACAATTCCCTAACTGTGAGAGGAGTGAGGGCATGTGTGTTCATATGTGTGTGCTCTGTTGGTGGACATTTGGCTCGGCTATAAAGAAAGTCTGCATGCTGTATTGAGCACGCTTAGGAGATCAGCCAAAATCACACAATGCATATGCGTAAATGAGTGTGTATTATTTCCTTATGAAATTCCCTCCTGTCTATATAGAATCTGGTAACAAAGGTAAAGTGTCAGGTCTTTCCCTGAGCACTCTGGAACTGATCTGCTGCAACTTGTATCCATCTGAGCAGCAACATTTATGCTTCACCTGTGCCATTAACTGAGTTGGATAGAAGTCTAGAGGAAGTAGCTCAGCTTTCACAGTTAGCAGTTCTAGTTTCTCAAGTGTGAGCTGGAGAAATGCTAAGTTCACTCTTGGCTGTGCAAGTAGATTCCTGTTGGGACTTTTTTGTTTATCTGGTTTTCTACCCCATGCATCCTAAGTGCATATCTGCAAGGATCTGCGTAAATGTGATTTTATGTCCCCCCAGGCATCTTCAAAGCAGGTTGCCTACAGCTTAAAAAGATGCTCAGAGATGTCTGTCAAACAAATGTGGTAAGGTCACTATACTTGTGAGGAGACTTCCAATGAGTTTTTGTATTGTTGTTTATGTTAATGATTTTTTTTTCCTGTAGATCCAATTTTAACACAGAACTATCGGTTTGGAAATACATCTGTTTCATGTGATGCTGAGATAACTTTTATATCTATTATCCCAGAAAGGATTCTGCAAACTTCAAATGCCATTGAAAGTTGGAGGAAGAGACTAGTTGTAGCATTTAGTAGTGAAATGTGAAAAGTTGTGTAGAAACTCATGTACCCTGGGACCCTTGGCTTCTTGATAGTGTTTCTGTATAGCTAAGTTTGAAAGGAAGTTTTTTGTTTTTCAAGGCTTGAAATCCATGTACATTAATCTATCCCTCTGAGACTGTTGTTTCATATGAGGGATAGGCCTGTAATGCGGGAGCAGTGTTGGCTTATTTCCTTATCATCAATTATGTGAAAATATTTGGGAACAGAGAACGCTTTCAATAGAGGTTAGATGGGTGAATTGAGGTGGGAAAGATCATGTTCAAGGTGATTTATTTGCATGAAATAATTCAGCTGCTTCTTAAAGCCACTTCTGGGCCTGGCCCTTTGATTGCAAAGCTATTCACTTTTTTTTTTCTAATGCAACAGAAAAATGTATATTTGAAGAAACAAAGAACTTCTGCAGTAGAGCAGAAGGCAAATAATTTGAACATGGAAATGCCTCAATGTCTTGTTCTTTTGTCCTCTCTGTTATGGAAATGACTCTGGTCTTAATAGCAAATGGGTTACTTCAGTTCTTAAGTTAGCAGTTTGGGAGGGGGGTTGGCATTGTTGTATGGCTGCCTCAAAACCAGGAATAAGTCAAAGAGGCCTAAAAATGAAAGGGAAAGGTGCCATAACACCCTATTCTTGTGTGGATCAGTTCTGTACAGATCAGTGTCTGATCACCCACAGTACTACAGGAAGGGAAGAGAGCAGGTCCTCCTCCAGCTGGTGCTAGCAAACTGAACAGTACACATTCATCTGTACTTTATTTACATAGCCTAATGGAGTTTTAAAAGGTCAAAATCCAAGTGGTAGACACTTTGGAACTGCAAACTACATAGAGTTGTGTTACTGCATTCTTAATTATGTCTTCAAAGCAGTGGGTTTTTGTAGATTATTTTTTTTAAAAAAGGTGAGATGAGAATTACTGTTTTTAAAATTTTTCAATTGCAGTAAGAACAAAAGATCACAAAACATCTGGTAAGAATAAGGTCTTAAGAAGGCTCTGTCCTTCTTTCTTTGAGAAGGATCTAGCTCAGATGAAAAAAAAAAAAAAAGAAAGAAAGTTCATCATCACAGTACTGATGAAGTTGGATAGTATTTGTTCCAGAATTACAAAGAGAGAAAGGAGTGGTATTGGTGCATAATTAAAGAAAAAGGCTTACATTTTGTTGCCCTACAGCAACATCTGTTTTAAATTTGTTGTATTCAGAAAAAAAGACTGAACCTGGACTTGTTTTGGATTATTGCTTGGGACTACAAGACCTATAACACAACTTCAAGCTGCAAGCTTCAAGCTGCATCATTATCAGAGATCTATACAGTCACTCACGTAAGTTAGGATGTAAACCCATCAGATGCTTTAGAGAGCACTGGGGTAATGTCCTGTGTTTTCTGTTGCTGATCAGGCCATTCTAGGGTTGAATACAAGTTGTGTTTGAATCCTAATTATGGAGTACGTTTCCTTTGGGAAAAAAACCGTGTCTAGTATGGAGAAAACCACAGACAGCAGAAGACCAGAAAACTTCTTTTAGCTCCATCAAGTTATTTTTAACAGCTCATTCCCCAGGCCTGGACCATATGGCATATGAATTAGAAATTAATCAATAAAATTGATGGATCTGATAAATATATGGCTTTATTGATAACACTTTATCCTCAACCAGTCTTCTAACTGACTTAAGTTATGGCAGCTGGTCTGATAAGAAGATACAGCAGCATAGAGAACCTGCTATGCCTTTTATTCCCTTTGCAGTTATCTTCCACCCCCTGTTTTTCTCCCATGGTCAGACCATAGATTGCACTTGTATAGTTAGCAGTGGCCTTTCTCTGCTGAGGCATTTTTCAAGTAGAACTGAAAATGTGTATTTATTACTGATTTCTCATCACTTGTTGCTTGCTGTTACAGAATCAATTACCAGGGGGATTTCAGCTGCTTGTAATATTTGTTCACTTAGGTCATTGACAAATTAATAGTTGAATTCAGCTGTAAGGCTTTGATCACATGACTTTGATAACTTAGGGAATAAAAGGCTGCTTTGCCTTGCCTTTAGATGTAATGTTTGGCTCTGTAATTCAGCTTCTTGGCAAGTTATCTACAATTTATATGAAAGATCTTCTGTATCTCTTATAACTTCCTTGCAGTTCTGATGCAGAAAATGGGTTTCTTCAAGTGCTTATCCACAGAGAGAAGCTGGCTGGGTAACAGTCACCAGAGAACAAGCAACACATCTCAAGTAGTTACATGGGAATACCCATCCTGCGTGCTCACAGAGAGTATGTGTCCTTCTGGAAGGTACTGTGAATTTGGTGTCTTAGGGCTTAATCTCACAACTTGGATGAAACTATTTATCAAGATACTAAATGGTGCAGCAGTTGGCTGTGTAATGCCCATGGACCCTGCCAAAAGCAAGACTATGCAACTTCACTTAATTTTTTTATTTTTTTATTATTTTTTTTGTAAGCTAAGTGAAGTAATTCTATTACATCTATTATCAGCTGTGAGTATGTATGTATGTTTTTTGTTTTGTAGTTTTGTCCTTGCACGGTGCCCTGTTAAGGGATAGTCATGTAAACTGTGGATCAGGTTCTCTCAAGTCTTTTTCAGGCATGTCCCCAACAGGCTTCACTTCTCTTTTGGTCTTAATGTGGTGTACCTTGATTTCCTGCAGTGTTGGAAGAGGTTAATCAGTACTGGTTTAATGTGTTTCTGGTTTATTTTGTGCAGTTCTACTGCTGGATGGAATAGAGCTATCTAAAAAAAAAAAAAAAGCTCAAATGAAGTAAAAAGGAAGTAAGGGATGACAAAGGAAAATGATAAGAGGCAAACAAGCTGTGGGCTCTTTGCTAACCCACCATTCAATCATTCTCCTCATCAATAAGTCACCTATTCCTGCTGGGTGCATCCTTCTTCTAATTCATTCTTTCCCAAGTCAGCGTGAAGCTCCTCATCAGTGCAGTGAGATATGAGTGATGCCACAGTCGAGAACTCTTCAATGCCTCCCCTCTGCAGGTCACACCAGAGAACAAGGATGTCACTTCAAAATGTGTTTTTTGTTTTTTTTTTTCTGTTGTCAAGCTGCTGGAGCTTCAAAGCGACTGTCTGCGCTTTCATGCGGTTTGATGCCTGTGTTTGTAGGGTTTATACATTAAGCTGGCTTCAGACAGTCTCCGATAGCTAGTTAGCTCACTCTGTGTAGGGCCAAAACCCTCCAAGAAATGTAAGACTTTTAGTTTCTCTGGCTTAATTTGGTTCAGAAGAACATCTTGAAGGATGAGAGTAGAGAGATCATTGGTTCTAGCTGATGACAGGAATTTAAGTTGTTTCACAATTCTGAGATGTGGTCAGCACGAGATGATCTAAGTAGGCTGTGAGTAATGGCAATTTCTTTTTTTTTTTTTTTTTTTTTTTTTTTTTTTTTTTTTTTAGTACAAAATAGAAAATATTTCTCTTCTGGAAATGACCAGTGGAAGTTCTGAATCAATGCGGTGAAGGATAGCAGAGTAGTGAAATACATGTCCTCAAATCCTCTTTCAGCAACTTCTTGGAGAGCATAAGATATTGAAGATCTGGAGTCTCTTAATGCTAACTTCAGCTTCAAAGCCACCACTATTTTGACACTTAAAATGTCAGTTTCTTGCTATCATCTTGCTGTGATTGTGCTGTGCTATCTTGTCCAAGAGGAGATTGCACTTTTTCTTTCAAAGGCTGTGCTTAATTTAGTTATGGAAGGTATTTTCTTTCATCCATTAAGCTGTGCTCTCATCAGAGCTCTTCAGAAGGAGTCTTATTTTTTAATCAGTGTTCCTCCTCCAAGGACTTGGGGGAGTTTAAATAAGAGAATGATAGACTTCTCCTAGATGTCTCCATGCCGTTTCCTCTGAAACAAAAGTAGTAGGTCTGAGTCATCCTTTCAGTATTCCAGTTTTATGCTGACATCAATTGAGACACGCAGGATAAAACTGGAGTAATGCTTCAGTGAATCATCTCAGAAGAAACTCAGGGTCTGTAGCATCCTACTATGCAGTCCTTCATGGAGCACACTGCTGAATGAACTATGGGTGCCTTTGCTGCATTAAATTAGTTCTTCAGAAAACTTCCTCATATTTTTGCTGGGATAGCAAGAAAGGGGAAAAGCAAAGGTGCAGCTTGTCCTCATCTATTTTTAGTCTTTCTGTGATTTATTATCTGAGACGCTTTTTTTTTTTTTTTTTTTTTCCTCCCCTGAGAGCAGGCATTCATTGCAGTGTCTATTCAATATTTCCATTTATTCAATTAGGTTGAGAGATCTGAGCTTACAATATGAGACAGTGTAGGAAAGTTTTTGCAGTCTGTCAAATAGAAATTCCTCTTCTGTTAAAAGAGAACTGCTTTCTATGGAGAAAGTGTCAGAAACATCTTAATGTCTTTGTTTTGTAAGTACCTTTTTTTTATCAATGCCTGTTGAAAACTGTATAGTGGTTTCATATTCAGAATATTGGTTTTCCGGCCTACAAAGGTTGAGGGAGCGATCAAGAGTTATCACATTGCTAGAGGGTATAAAAAATATAAAGTGTGATGAGAAGGGCTCAGTGTAACTACTAGCAGCACATAAAAATGAATAATGTGCAGATTAACAGTTTTGATGCTGTTTCCATTAGCCTTATCTATGAAAGCTACAGCAACTGCCTGCCCTGCCAGTTAGTCCTCTCATCTCCCCTGGCTCATTGCTATTTGTCCTCCTGGCATGTCCAGGCTTCAGCATGAATCCTCAACAAATGCTGACTTGCAGTGAAATGGGAGAGGGAAAAGAGAGAGGAAAAGTGTAGGAAGACTGGAGTTTACTGTCCAATTCTCCTGTCATGGAAGAAAATAAGATGGTTCAGGAACACTCTGTCTTATGTACAGGCTGTGTTGTCACGGGTGCTCACACAATGTCCAGGAGGCAGGTTGATCTGTCTGCCTCTTCCCAATGGAAAAGGTGGGCACTTCAGTAAGAAGTAGTTGGCAAACACAGCCAAATACTGCTTGATGTATCGTTAGTGCTATCCAACAGCATCACAAGCCTATAACAGGAGCATAACAGCAGTGACTGGTGATAATTCTTCCCAACTGGCACAGAAATTGTGAGTGTGGTATTCATAACAGCTCCAGGTAAACAGTTTTGGGAGTGATCAACCTAGAAACGCATGCAAGAAGTTTCTAGTTAAACCTCTACTAAATATTATAATCTGATTGCAATGCACACATCTGATAAAATGTCTCACAGTAAGTAGCACAGAGCATGCTGTCCTTGTTGAGCCTGGGAGAGACAAAAGAAAATTACAAAGGTTAGAAACCAAGTCAAGCAATCAACCAGGTGCCTGGCAACAACTACATTGTATGCTGTCAAATTAAAAGTAACCCACTAAAGATTTAAGCAGAGTGGGCAGTGCTCTTGCCCATTAGCTAAATGTCCCCATTGAGTCACTACATAAACTCGTGATCAAACTGAATATATATTGTAAAATAAAAACAAATGACAAACCCCTAAATGAGGCTGAGTTCTAAATGAAGCTCAGGTATTATATTGGAAAATTATTGAGAAACTTTAGATGAGAGAGCAAAGTCATTTGGAGTGAAGATTTCTAGAACAACATATAGACAGCAACAGTGATGACAGTCATGTTCCCAAAGCCTTACGCTTCACCTTAATATGTTCTGTTGCAGTAGGAAAAGAATAAAGATTATTCCTGTTCCTGAATTAGGGAAACAAATGACTTCAAGCATGAGATTAATATCCTGTGGGCTTTTTTTGATCTTAACTTTCTAAGATACAGAAACAAAGCAAAGAAGATCAACCTACCTGGTTGTTTTTTTTAATGTTTATTTATATGTATGTGTACATACACTGTTGATGTTGACAAAACCCTTCAACTTGAAGAGAAATTGACCTGAAACAGAGGAGTGTAGAGTAGTTTCACTTATAGTTCAACCAAGAGGCAAGCTTTAACTAGGCCGCATGACAGTAACCTCCATTTTAAGGAATGTCTTTTTACTTTGAATAATGCATTTGTTGCTAACATCTATGATGGGGTTTCATTTCAATGTGTAGACTTGATTCTTTTGACCTGGGAGTTCCTCTGAAGTGTTCAGTTTCAATTTGGCCGTCTACATGTCTGCACTGAGGAAGAAACATAATGGTGAAAACAGGCTTTGCAAAACCTCTCAGCCTTGGTTTTCTGCCCAATGATACACTAGAGGACTTGGCTATATGAATGTATATGTTCTTGAAATATCAGAGATGAAGAAAAATGGGATTCAGCATTATGTTCTCCCCCCCCTTTGAAAACACTACTGTAACATGATCTTTGTTGCTGTTTGATGAGTAAAGACTATGTCTACAGCCTATGTTGAACAGCAGGTCTGAAGAAGACATCAAACACAGAAGCTACCAAGATTCAGTTCCTTGAATGTTCAGGGCTCTGAATTTGACAATCACATCTACTTTTTCACTGTAGAAGTGTGGCCACTCTAGGAGTTAACAGGGGGTGGTCACTTTTCAGAATTGACAGTGTAGATACAGGCTGGTGGGGCAGTCTTTTTGTACTTAGCTCCTGTCTGAACAGAGGGTTTGGGAAACATCTTCGTTCCTCACAGAAACTCTCCAACGGAAGATTTTTTTTCCAAGTGGATTTCATGTTCCAGTAGCAACAATGTTGTGAAGTGTTTGTTCTTTGTGTGTTTGTGTGTGCGCGCGTGTGTGCGTGCAGTAGAGGATTTTTCTTTTTAAGACAAGAAAAAGAAGTGGAGATAAGTTCCAAGATTTTTTTTATTATACAGAAATGAGAGGACTTTTGTTTGTTTATTTTTGTTTTAATGTATTTTTTTTAATATATATAAACTATATAAATTATATTTTTATATTAGTTTATTAATTAGTTTATAAATTATATAAACTAATTGCATTTATGTAACTTTTTCCTTTCTCTCATTTTTGGCCTTCTGACACTTCTAAAGTTTATCAGCATGTTGAAAGATAGGAATTTTCAAGTGTTGGAGGGCTGGGCTTGTTTTCTCTGAAGTCACTGGGAGGTTTCTGACTGACTTTAGCAGGGAGGGGGAAGGTGAGCAATCCTTGCAAGCTGACATCAGACAAGAAGATGACTACCTGCATGCTCATCTTCTGAGAATGTTTTCTCAGCCACTCCTTTTACTTCTTCACTTCTTTGCTCAGAAGAACTATTCATTGTTTTCCACTCATGCCCCAATCCCTCACTCATATGTCTGTGACTAAAGTTCTCAGTGCTCCAACTCTTTAAATCATAGAGGTGCTGAGTGGAAATGACATCGTGAAGTTATCCAGTCTAATCTCTCACTCAGTCTCTCATTAAACAATATTTGTGCAAGAATCTTACAAACATCAATCTTCTTTACCAACTGACAGTATCTGATAAAAAATTCAAGACATCTGCAGCGATGTGATTACTCCAGTTTAATTTCTGTTCTTTTTAGTCATTCTTTCTACTTAATTGGAACTTTCTCTCTAGTTAATTGGAACTATGGTAGGTTGCTAAGTCTTTCAGCTGGCCCCCTTCCATATTTTTATCTTCTTTCCCTCCGCTGAGTTGTCCAACTTCTTGTCAGTGAATAAATTGCTTGTTGTAGTGCTAGTTCTCGAGGTAAGATCTTTTGAAAGACTTAACTTCTGTCTGTCTCCTATATGAATTAGTATTTTTCCTTTTTGGTCTCGCGAAGAGCCCAACTTTTTTTTTTTTTTACTGCACCCAAGATCATTGAGCACACCTGAAAGAGGAGGACAACAAAGCACTACGGATGTAATCCTGCGTACAAGCTAGGAAGCAGTGCTTTGTTGGTATTTATGTTGGAGTGCTCTGCAATAAAAAATATCTCCTGAGTCATGCAATATTTGTTTTTCCACTACTCTCTCGAAGATAGCAACTCTGCTGCCTAGTGATTAGGATAATAAAAAATAGAGTAAGAAAACTTGTTCTTCCTACCCACCACAGACAACAGTGCAGCCGTATCACAAGTTTTCCTCAGCTTGATATGGCTCTTTCTTCCCATAAGTGAAAAAGATAAAGACAGAGCGATCATACAAGGGCAGGTGAGAAGAAGAGCATGGAATGGTGGGTATGGAGAAGACAACCAAAGGGAAGAGAACTGCAAGGTATTCACTTCTAAGGAGCCATGGTGAGCTTCCAGACAGAGAGCTGAGACAGCAGCAGAAACATTCATTAGAATGACTGTTTTAGCTTATTGGACAATTAGCCTGATAATTGTGCCACTTACTTATTATAATGGTCCCAATATGTATTAATGAAGTTAATGGATGCTATACAAGAAAATTAATAATGAAATTATTTTAGAAATACTCTGAATATACGATCTCTTTCAGTCATGATGCAGAACATCTCTGTAGGATGTTTAAGTAAGCTGCAAATCACTGTGTCACAGCATCAGGCACACTTGCCACTGTTCAAAAGCCATCCTTGTTTCTCAGAAAGAAAAATATGCTCTGAGTGTAATACCTCTTGCCATTGGGATTGTAGCGGGAGCCTTAGGGTGTTTGCACTTGCTGAAACAGAGGGGTTCTTCAGCTTTGTAGTGAGGGGTGCACATTGGTGGAGGCGTTGCAGTGCTTTGCTTCTACCGACAGCAGGGCAATATGTTGCCTGTCTCAGCCTTATCTTCCTTTGTGTTCTGCCTCTTCATCAAATGTAGATGGTGCCTTTGCCTACAGGCCATGGCATTCCTATTTATGGCCTGCTCAGCATAGTGTCAGAGGAGGTTAAGAAACCTTCACCCGAGGAAACCACCTATTATTCTCTTGCTATAAAACAAAGGTCATTGGGGCTGCACGTACCTATTGAAATTAGTGCAAGATGAGAGAAGTTAAAACCACCCAGGTGTGATTGCTGAGACAGGGATAGCCAGCAGGCCAAGGATCATGAAGGAGTAATGCAGCCTTGAGGAAGTCATAAAGTCCTAAGGGAAAAGGCATCATTCTGATGACAATTTGGCAACATCAAGGATCAGCGTTTTATTTTGCAGCAATGGAGGCAGCCCCTTTCTCACTTGCATAGAGAGGGGCACATCAGTTGCCCTGCTGGGATGGTGAATGTGCCAATTCCCAGTCTCCTGGTTTGTTAGTCTATTACTACTGCACCTATTAGTCAGTAAGTAATTGACATGCCCTAAGTATCCAGCTTGTGGAGTTTGTGCACAGCTCCCACACCAGCCCAGAGGGAGGGCTGCATATCTGTGAGATTAAGGCTTTCTTATTCATTTTTAATGAGCCTGGGGCACCATCTTTCTGTCAGGTCTGCCTCCCCTATGCTGGGCAGCCATCAACATTGCTGCTTCAGCAACTGCTCCATCCCCTACCTGCTGCTCTGCCTGCACTGGGAGTGTTTTGCAGTCAAATCAGTTCCTTTCACCAGCTCTGTGCTCATGCTGACACAGCAGACAGAAACAAGTGGTCTGGCAGTGGCTGCTTAATGTCATGGTGCTCTTTTTGGATCTCTACAGCCTGCAGTAAGAGCTGAAATGCCATGCAAACCTGCAGTAGATTGACCAGGTGGGGTTGCTCTCAGCAGAAATACAGCTTCAGCCTGCTGGTTGTACAACCTCTGTGCCCGTCTGGGGCTGGAATCTATGAATCCTGCCTCCAACAGCTATGCTAATACTCCAGCTACACTTTCCAGCCAGACATGAATGATTTGAACTGATTCGTGGTGGAGCAGTCTGCCTCCTGGGCAGCTGTACGTCTAAAGATGCAATATTTAACGCCTCCATTAACTGTCTTTTTATCAAAGGAGCAGGATATAGCTCACCTCAGTGGATGCCTTGGCTGTATGATGGTATGATTTGTTTTCAAAGGACAAGCTGTTCTGAATGATACAAAATAGTCCGGTACTTAA
This sequence comes from Centrocercus urophasianus, assembly GCF_019232065.1. Taxonomy (NCBI): domain Eukaryota; kingdom Metazoa; phylum Chordata; class Aves; order Galliformes; family Phasianidae; genus Centrocercus; species Centrocercus urophasianus. The sequence goes on along the minus strand of NW_024884475.1, from coordinate 42,053,696 downwards.
AACTAACGGTGGATGTTGCATAATGAAGGCTAACTTCTAATGGACTCTTTTCTAATGGAAAACTTTGTAAACCTGACAAATCTAATAAAATAAAGGTAATTAAGCCTTGCGTTCCACGCATTTTTAGCACATGAACAATATGTGTTCAGGAAGAATAAAGCTTCACTGAAAATGCAGGGGAAATAATTGCACCTGGTATTCATGGGGCTGTAACAAGATATTGTTTACAGATCTCCACTGGTTGTGAAATTGTCTGTACTGAAGAAACTGGATGTACTAGAAACTAAAAATTGAAGGAGCATAAAACATGTAATACTGTAGTTACAAGCCACATAAAATCTTATTGGATCTGTGATAAATATTTGTGTCGTAGCAATTTTACTATTTTACAAACTACTTTCCCTGGGGGATGGTTAAAGAATACAAGGACACCTTATTTATTGGTTTTAAAGTCTAGCTGCTCCCAAGACCCATGATGAGAGTGTAACGTACGTATTCTCTAAAGTATCCAATTAACTGTTTAGTTTTGTATTGAAAAGATTCTTTTTTGATTAAAGTTGCTGTCAGTAGGCAGATGCATCATCTGCCAGTCTACATAAATAAAAGCAGAATAGGTCCCCAAACCGATGTTGCTTTGAAATTGAAACCATATATTAAAGAAAATTCCCCATGGGGAGTGGGAGACTGTGGTTCAGAGTTTAATGAAAACGCAGATACTGCATTCAACTGCAGTACAGCACTTTTAGAAGTTGTCTGTGGGACTGGGGATAAGTCAAGTCGTACTGCACATCTAGAAAGTGTTTACCTCAAACTCTCAAACTCCCAATGTACGCTTTGGGGATGGAGGATGGGGAGTGAGTGTGTTTGAAGATTGAGATAAGATCTCCTGAGAGGCAAGGAAATATTTTCTCTATTCATGTATTTTAAACTTCAGGAAGAGCTCATTTGGGCAGGTAGTTTTTTTTGTTGTTATTTTTTTGTTGTTGTTGTTTTGTTTTAACAATAACAAAAGCATTTACTCAGCTAATTTCTTATTTATTTGTCTTTGCTCTTCATTGATTGTTCCTTTTCTCCCGTTCTGTTAATTTGTATCCTAACCTTTCTTTGTGTATGAAAGGTATGTAAAATATTAAAACTGAAATTAGTCTTTTCTTTAGAGTACCATCTCTTTTTCCTCTACTGCTTTTTCTTAAAACTGCAAACTTGCTCCTAGCTCAGCCCTCCAGAAGAAGAGTATACCTTCACCTTTTTTTCATAGCCTCCTATCTGCTAACTTCCTTTTGTTCACTAACTAGTGAGAAGGATTATCCCTTGTGCTAGAATACAAGTGTTTCAATTATTCCTTACAGGAATCCTTGCTAATTGTCTTTCAGGTCAAACAGTCTCAGGATGCATGTTAGCACTGAGTCATCTCTGTGGATCCAGAAGAATTAATTTGGAAAAGAAAGCGAAGAAGCTGCCCTGAGCCACCACAAGTGATCTGCCACAACTACACTAGTGAGGATGAACACTTAAGAGCCTGGTGTAAACCTCTGTGCTGCTGAATGCCTAGCTGATGGTATACAAGAAAACAGGAAGGTGAGATAAAATGATGTCTTTCACCATGAATTGGTGGTGCAGCCTTCTGTAGTGCTGGTGCTGTGTGATACCAAAAGCTATCAGTATTTCTTCTCTAAATGAAAAATCTTCTATCCACCTTTTTGGGGGAACAGAGGTAGGGAAAGTAGAGAGGGATTGCTATAGAGAACAGATATATGCTTGTGGTTCCATGTTGGATGGTGACAAGAACAGTTATAGTTGAGGGAATGTGTTTCTATTTCAAAACCAAAGTTGGCTGGGAAGCTACCCAGAAATCTGGATACAGCCTCTTTAAATTCAGGGCATACAGAAGAACCAAGGATTGCTTGGCTCTTTGGTCACTTAGACTTTTGTGTATGTTTAGACTCAAGACAATGGTCAGCATCCAAATACCTACTGAGTCAAGGAAAGCAGGGAGCAGCAAGCTGCTGCGGATGCTCACAGTGCAGCTCCATTCATTGCATGTGCATGGGTTTGTTTGGCAGGTAGCTGGTGGTGCTTGCACCCCTGGAGTTGTTTTGGGGTTTTCAGCAGAATTGCTTTTGTTGGAGTAAGTGCTACCACATATATATTCTGCACATCATATTACTGAAATTGAATGAAGTAGCAAGAGGATTATTGAAGTGACAGTCCTAGCCAAAATGCTCAGGGGAACAAGGTTTTCTACGCCGATTCTCAGAGTCATGGAGGGGCACAGCCCCACTGAGGCAGTTTTGCCCATATGCTGCAGTCAGTTAATTGGAAACTGGACATATCTGAACAGTTAAATGCCAGGGCAGGAAGTGCCTTGCAGCTGTAAATAACTTCCTGGAATCCCATCCACTTAAGCACCCTTAACTTACTGATCACTTTCTATTAGTTATCTGGTCAGGCCCAAGATTAAATCAAAGATTTGCAACCTGCTGGGACAGCTCTCACAACCACAGGAGCTTACAGGCAATTTGGCCAGTGGGCCAGCCAAGGCAGTTCACAGAGACAGAGAGGTAAATTAATTTACTAGCCCTCTCCCTCTTTAAACTTCTGAAACAGTGGCATAAATAGACAAACCAGTCTGCAGCACATCACGTGATTTTTGTTTATGTGTTGTGTATTATAATTCTACAAGCCCAAGCTGGAAAATTTATTATTTCTTCACTTGTATTGGCATACAAGTGGGAAAACTCCTGCTTCTACCTGATCTCAACAGATGTTTAATCTAGCTGCTATCTCTATAACCTGAAAAAAGTAGCCAGAAAGATAAGCAGTGAAAGATAAATTGCATTCCAGAATTGTCATCGTTCTACCTTCTCTGGTTTCCAGTACCTTGAGGAAAGAACAAGTGTGTTTTGCAGCGTGTCTTGAAAGTCATCAGTCCATAGCAGCTAAGGAGTAATGTGAAATGCTTGCAGTCTGTGTCCAGCAAGCAACTAATATCCAGGCTAAACACTCAAAAAAACCCCTATGATTTGTGTTGGGAAATGGTTTATTCCTATATCTCAGTCATCATGAGCGGACAGGAGGTTGGCCTCAGCTCTCCCAGTTTTAATTTGTGTCTATATTGTGTTTTGTTGTACGTCTCCATCTCTTTCAGAGAAAAGCATCAGAATCTGAATTGCCCCTATTGCAGTATTTATTAATTCTGTTCAGTTTTTTAAAGGTAGTAAATATTAAGAAGTTGTAAGCCCAAAGGAAAAAGTCATTTATCAGTTGAAATCCATGCGTGCAGTCAAAATCAGAGGCATTTTGCTAGATCAACATTACAAGAACATAAACCAAACACCTGTACAAAATGTAGCAGACCACCCTAGCTCCTATCCTAGTATATACAATGCAGAATTTTCTGTGAATTGTCTTCAGCAGAACAAGGTTGCTCTTTGAAGGGTGCATAAAGGGTTTGCTTCTTCATCTGCAGTGCTCAGATAGGCATGTAGAGATTTGTTCTTCAGCTACTGGAGTCAATAATTTGAATCGGTTGAAATCATAATAGGAAACTCCAGGTCAGACCCTTGGTATGTGCCAGATCATCAGTGCATTCAGTAAAGTACTGCTTTTGGAGAGGTGATAGACCCATATCCTTTAAGATGTGTAAAAGAGGACTTCACACTTAGGGCACACCAGGTGCACCCTTTAGGGCTCCAGCTTCAAGCTGAAGTGATCACAAAAGCTCAAAGGAGTTATACAGCTTTCTTTCACGCTAGCCTAGCTAAACTTTTATTGCTTCCTCTGCTCATGCTCTTTCCTAAAGCTCTTATTGAAGGGAAGAGCAAATTAGAAAAAGTTAATGTACAGTAAATGATTTGATGGTGACTCTTTTTATCATGGTTTCATATGTAGGGCATGGTCTGTTTTGTTAGGACTTTTCTGGAAAATTGCTTCAACCACTGGAGCTAGGAAAAATGCCCACAGAAAAGTCAGAAGCTCTTGCAGCTCTGAGACGCATGGTGGGAACTATGGCAGGCATGGCCAACCTGTGGCACACAGGCTTCGTGCAGCCTGGCACAGCTCAGACTGTGGCCACCCCTGCTCTGCGCCATCATGGTGGCAGCTCTGCCCCGCCGAGTGGCCAAGTCCCAGGGACACGCACTTGGCACAGCAGCAATCAAACATCAAGGTGATATTCATGTTGTCTGGGATGAAAGCAGGGCACGGAGCATGGTGTGGTGCTAACTCAAGTTATGGCAAATAAGTTTATGCATTTTGATATGTTGGCTGAACACAGTCCTGTAAACAGCAAAAAATACACAGCTGTGCTTTCCATTTTAATACAGGAATTTGAGAATAGGTTTCAAGATTGACAAAAAAATCATACTTTTTTTTTGTTTATTTGTGACTTCATTTTCAGTCAATACAAATACATTTGAAAATTTGTAACTTTCCAAATGGAATATATGGAGTTGCGAAAATCTGACCATGTTTCTTTACACCTTTATAAGCTTCTCTTACCAAAGAGAACTATCCTTCGCTTCACAGTCACACCTTATTCACGTCATTGCTTTTTGGCAGTAAGGACATTTCTGAACAACTGTTTTGAAGTAGAGAAAGAGTAGAATTTCATCAAAAATCTGATGAATACCTTGAAATACCAGGGATTGCAGCCACAGCCATCAAACCAGCCTGATGCATTAGTTTCACAAAAACGAGGTCACTTATCCCACTAGTTTTGTGTTTGTATTGCTCTCTTTTTAAAATATGTTTCAATACAAAAACATTGAATACTAAAATAATTGTGGTTACTTTATGTACATTAACTGTAGCATATATTTTATGAAGACCGTTCCAAAAGTAATGCTTCCTATTCTATTCTGTTGGTCCATGACATCAGAGGTGGATTGTGGTGTTATCACATTAGAGGCTGAACCTTTCCACCAGTATTCCCTTACATGTCGCTGCCATGTGGCAGATGGCAGCGGAGGGGCAGTCTGACAGAATGGCATCAGTCATGGAAGTGTGGCTGGAGCAAAAGTGTGTCACTGAATTCCTCAATGTGGAAAAAAAAAATGTACCCATTGACAATCATCAGTACTTGATGAATCTTTATTGAGACCAACCAGCAGTCGTGAGCACAGTGAATTGGTGGGCAGTGCATTTAGCAGTGGCAACAGTGGATCACCTCTGCCAATGCAGATTGTTACAAGCACAGCATACAGGCTCCTGTTCATTGCTAGTGAAAATGCATTACTAATAGTTGTAGCTGTTGAAAAAGTGTGTTTTGTAGCTGCGAATTTGCTCTATCAAACAGTGTTTCTGTGCTCTTTGTATCTGTGGTGGTTTCCAAGAAAGTAAATAGGAGACATTACTTTTGTAGTCACCTATGGATATGCAGCCCCAGGAAATTCCTCTTCATTCAGTGCAGCCTAGGCAAGCCAAAAGGTTGGACATCCATGAGCTACTGCAAGCATATCTCACCCTCTGCAGCCAGGAGGACAGTTCTCACTCACTCAGCCACTCACCCCCATGTATCATTCCTGATGTGGCTTGCTAAAATGCTTCCGCAGCGCACTACACACCAAGCTGCACTCCTGCACAGCACAAATGGGTAGAAACCTGTGTAATGCACAAAGCATTTGCTCTGTAGCAAGGTCACAAACCTCCTACTATACAGTGTTCCCATAAGTCTTGCTTCCAGGCCCAGAGGAATTCTTGTCTTGAGCACTGTACTGAAGAAAATGGATGTATTTCCATCAGTAATTATCAAGCAAAGTATGAGTCCTTCTTAATGTCTTGCGAAATATAAGTAGGGTGCTAGGTTACCGATGAGAAAAAGGAAGAGTTGATCAGAGCCGCCTACAACTGGCGTGGTGGAAAGATAGAAAACCTGCCACAAACTCACATGTAAGAGAGACAGGCCATGCTTAATCAAAGCTGACACAAAATCAAGACTTTTCAAGGCAATACCTGCAGTAGAAGATAAGTATTCAGACACTGTCAGTCTCTGCAAACATCTCTTGGTGCTACCAGGTAAAAAAAATTCCCCATCAGCAATATGTGATTTTTATTCCACTGTACATGTCACCAAACAAGCCTTTCTTGAAACTTTGCTGCAGAAATTTATGAGGAGAAGTTAATTATCCAGTACTTTGGTTTCAAAATAGCATCTCCAAGGGAAAAAAAGACCAAAACACTCGAGGTTAGGCAGCCAGGGCGAAATAAAGTAAGGAAGGAGAGCACAGAAAAAAACTGAGATAACAAAGCTCAATTTAGTAAGGCAGACAAGGTCAAACTCTACCTTTTTTCTAAGCAGATGTTAACGCCAATAGGTTTCATCAGGACTGCAAGAACATAAGCTGTAAGAGAATGTCTGTAGTCCTGAATTGTTCTGGTGACAAAGGCAGGTGTTGGTGTCCAGCTAGGAAGCAGGATATTTATTGAGATGACCAAATGAATTCAGCAGATGTAATCTTCCTGCTTTTGCTTTTGCTTCCAAAAGCAAAGCTTTTGATTCTGTTTCTTACAGTATCCTTCTCATACCTGGACAAATTGTCCAGAATACAGCTAGACAAGTACATAATACGATGGGTGAACATTGGCTGATGGGTGAACATTGGCTGATGGTTCAGGCTCAAAGAATTACAATAAAATGTGCTTACTTTAGATTGGTTTTCCAGGGCTCAAGGGAGCATACATTAATGTATAGGCACAATGCTACATTCTTTCCAGGACATAAGAAAGGATTCTTTGCCAATAACTCTAAAGATATGACTGGAGGGTCAGTCTTTGTGTTAGGCAAAGGTTTTTCACCAGAGGGTGGTGGGCCTGACACAGGTTCCCCAGAGCAGTGGGCATGACTCCAAGCTGTCACAATTCAAGAAGCATTTGAACAGCACTCTGACATACAGTTTGGTTTTTGGGTGGTCCTGTGTGGCTCAGAGTTGGACTCTGATCTTTGTGGGCTCCATCCAACTCAGAGTATTCCGTAAGTGTCTGATGTGAAGTCTGAACATAGCAAATGTTGGCTTGTTTGGGAGAGAAGTAAAATGACAAATGGAAACAGCTTCCAAAGGTATGTCTTGGGTGTTTTGGTGCTCCTGGATCACTGGGTTAAAAGTAACAGAGACCCCATTTTTTGGTATAAAAACGTGCATGCACTTTTTCAAAATGTATGTTTTTTAAACATGCTGTTTCATGTTTGTTTCACATGCCACATGCTGGGTAATAACAGGAAAGGTATCAGTCATTTTCAAACACAACTCAAATGAAACAAATCCTGATTGCCTATGCAAAGAGCATTGTATGACAGTGCTGTAAATGCAATTGCATTTCTATCTCATTATGTATTGCTTTCTTCAAGCATATTTTAGGCAGCTAGTGCTGCTTTTGTCAAAGCTGCTAGTTAACCTCTGAATCTTTTGTTTTATGCTGTGGTGGCAGCAACTATGTGCCATCTTTTTCCCTTGTCCTTAGGTTTTTGCTTAACGACATGACCACAGTTTCTAGTATTTCCAACCTGTTGAATATCACATGCCTTTCAGATTGTCAGTATCTGTGTGAGCCCTCTCTTTTCTCCTGAGTTTTTAGGGCAGATGTCAGTGTCCTGCAAAGCAGCACAATGTATTATCGGTGTAACTCATCTCTTCAGAAAGTGTTCTGGAACAACTTAAAGCCTTGAGTTGCTGGGTCTCTCATCAGCAACCTGCTGCCTTTACTATCTGGCAGCTTTGTCCTGATACCTTCACCTCTGATGTTCATTTGTGATGCTTTTTGCTCTTAATGTATCTTACTGTGGTGTCACTTTGTTCTAGTACTTGCTCCTGTCTTGTCTTTCTCTAATACTCCATTAAAGTATTAGAGAAAGAGCCATTGCTATTCAGTAGCATTTCTCCGAGGGTTTATCTGTCTTTCCCAATAGTTTCGTCTTTAATTTTAGTCTTTTTTGTTCACAAAAAAATTCCCTAGACTTCCAAAGCTATGTGTGGATGACAGACGTCTCAGAAATGTAATGTAAGAAATTAGCTTCTATTTCTTCTGCTTCTCAATCACTGGCTTTTTTTCTAGAGAAACTATCTGCTGTGTTCTCTTGTGTTGGGTGTTGCACAGAGGATCAACCTGCTGGGAGCACTTTGTGAGACGCTGCTACTGAAAAAACATTCAGATCTTTTTTAGTGGCTTTTTGTCTCCACAGAGAAACTTGAAAATTAAGGATTTTTTCCTGTGTTTATGTTCTCACTTAACTGTGCAAAATTGGATGGTATGGTGAATATGTCAGACTTCAGTTGAATATCATCAGAAACTAGGTTCATGTTCTGGTTGTTGGTCATTTGTATTTAATAAGAGTGCTAATACCTCAGTCACTGGGCTTCTCAGTTTCGGTAGCTCACTGGCTGTAATCTTAAGGTGATCTTGCTTTTTGGCAAATAGGGTTGAGAAGTTCTGATTTTGGAAGCAGCATGTTAAAGTGCCAAGCACCTGGTATTATTACATTCATTCTCCTTGAGACATCACTCGCCTTTTTTTCAAAGTATAGTGTTTATTTCTCAAAAGGAAATTAAAAATCGTGTAATATGTAGTTGATGTGATACATAGACATTTGCATTTTCCAATTATTTCTGAAAAACCCTGAGATAGTGGATCTGTGGGCAGGCTGGGTAGCAGTCAACTAGCTTCTTCTCTGATTTTCTGTTGATAGGTCACTCACATTGTTCGTTGCTTGGGGACAGAGGTGTTTGTGAAGTCTCAGACTGTGGTTTGAAAAAAAAAAAAAAGATCTCTTTCCAGTTCACTAATTGGAATAAGAATGTTGGTAATTTCTTTTTGGTGCTTTTATTCCATTGTGAAGATATTTCCATTGTTTTCCCCCCTCAGGTCACACGCATATGACTTCATGTTCTAAAACCAATTTGTGATGAAATCTACATCAGAAATGATGCTGAAATTGATGAAATAATGGCTTTTAAATATTGATTTCTAAATAACATTTAGAAATAGAGTACAACATTCATATTTATAAATAGTAATGCCACTGCTAGTGGGAGGTATTGCTCTATTACTTCTTGCCCTAGAGATCTGTAGGCTCACAAACAAGGTCTGTTTGTGTGCTTGATACTCTTGTGAACTTACCCATGCTGTCCTTGGAACCTCCCCACCACAACTCAGCACCTGTGGTAGGTGTTTTTGGGAGCGTCTTAAAGCATGTCCATGTGGAGGCCCCTGAGGGTCCATAAGCCTTTCCCTTGGTAATCTGTATGTATGTCTTTAATCTGGGCCCTCTTTGAGAAGGAAAACTCCCTGCAACTGTAGAGAAAGCTACACTTACACCCCTGCACAGCAACAGGCTGGGGAAAGGTTATTTCCACTTCTCTGGGGAGGAAAAACTGACAATGTGAAGCACATGTCAGTAATTTTTGCCACACAGTAGGTCAGTTCTTGAGATGAAAATCTTCATTGCTAGCCTGTTTAAAATCTGTATTGTTGGCTGCAAAAATTTGTGGCCTTCTAGGATGTGATCTAGATCATAAACAACTCGTGGTCCCAATTTGAGTTGCCTCCATTTGTAAACTTGCATGTGTATTCCATGCTGCATGCAGTAGCATAAACTTCCCTGCGGACTTGCAGCAAAATGCTGTATGATTCTCCCTAGAGTCTCATAGGCTGCTTGTTACTTCTGTTTTAATAGTGTGCCTTTCAAAGGAGAGACTGAGGGCTATGATCCACGATGTAGCCCTCATCTGGTTTCTAGACTTTCCCCCATCCACAGCAGAGAGCTTATTGAAGCCACAGGCTGTCAGACTCAATTATTTGCAATACATCTTAATAGAGCTTGTAGTTTTCCTAAAAACAACAGCAAAAAATATTGCCACTGGGGTCAATTGTCCTTTCTTGAAAATTGGTTTCATGGAATTCATCTCTCCCCAGGAGATTTGAGGCACTCCTGGAATTACTGCATAATCAACTCATGTCTTCTCTGGGGACTACACTACTATGAAATCAAATAGTGTTGTAATCTCTATGTGAAAACCAACATCAGTCAGCACCTTTGATCTCAAAGGTTTGAGAGTATCACTGAAAGAATTACTTCAAGCTTGACAGTCTGCCTATCAAATTGCACCAAGTATCAACTGTGATCTGTCCGAAACCTGCAACCCAAGCACGAAAGGTCCTGGGAGGTCTTATTGAGACACCACCAAAAAACACTCACATTATGTGTGATAGGTGCTGATGTTTTAGGTGCTATTGCTTTCCTCAGGGAATTTCCACAGTAGCAGCACTGCAGTGTGGTTTAGTAGCTGCAGGGCTAAGGGGATTACCCTTTCCTCTGCTGCCTGTTGCAGTGATCCTGACCATTTGTGGCCTTATTTGGAAAAGCTGACTGGTATCTCTCCACCCAGAAGACTGTATGCAAAATGGGCTTTCCTGGGCCAGGTTTAGTTCTTGTTTCCTTAAAAAAAAAAAAAAAAAAAAAGGAGGAAAATGCACTTTTTTATTGCTTTGGTCAGTCACTTCTGTTTCAGTTTCATTTTTCATTTGTAACAGCACAAACTGTTTCCTCTACCATTTTTTAGGATGAAAAAATCCCATGAAAAATAATTGGTAGTTTTCAGCTGCCTACATACAAGACTCCTATAAACTCCAGTCCTGCAGCTAAGGCTATTAACCCATGTTTTTGCACCCCAGCAAAGCTGTGTTGAAATCAGTGGAGCAGAGCACATTTGACAGCAAGAATGATTATCAGATCAGTAGCCAATTAGGCAAAAAGACAGCTCAAGAATGTTATGATATTGGGAGCTAAAGCACTGTCTTTTTAGGGAACGGAGATGAATCACTGGAAAAGATCTACATGGTTCTGTAGAAAAGCACCAAATACTAGTTATAATGAATGTTAGTGGATCTAGGGGGGAAAAAAACCTTTTTGATTATGTTTTGTGATGCTTTCTTAAATATATCTAGAGGATAGAAATACACCACTGCTTTTTGTACTCAAGTTGATGCTGAGGTGAGAAAAATACTTGTTTTTCATCGACACAGTTTTATTCTAGGCTGTAATTGCATCTTGTGCTGTACCAGGGGATGCATTTAGCTTGCCCTGCCAACTAATTTCCACTGAAGCTATGGGAATTTTTATTTGGTAGCTGTGCTAGACATAGGATTACATTTTCATATAAGTGTTTTAACCACTCCCTTTTCACTATTCATTCACAAGTAGTTAGTGATAATGATAATGTAGTTATTTTTTATTATTATTGTATTTCAGGTGGAAAGAATGGCAAGGCAATCATACTGTTCATCTGTGTTCCCAAAACTCTGGACCTTTTTGACCTCTCTGAAGCAGAACTGACACAGGGCAGTTTTTCAAGCTTTTAATTTTCTACAGTCTGTAGAAGGAGGCAACCAGTTTGGCTGGAAATGCCTCAACAAAGATGACTTGGGGAGGAGTCGTTGCTTCCTCAGTCACCAGGAGGGAGCCATTGCAAGTAATCAGGCTACCAGAAGAGCTCCAGTGGAAGCTTGTGTTTTCTTGGGTATCAAAGCCAGTCTCCTCTCCAATACAGAGGTATTAGACGAGGCTTGGGTAATTGCAGTGCTCACAGACCACAGGGAAATTATGCTGTATGCAGTCCATAGGAAAATGTGTGGCACTGGGTTTTTGGGCTCCTGTAGTCTCCAGTTAAAAAAGCCAATATCTTCCAAGCACAGATTAAAATGAGGCCAAGTTGTGTAGCTTAGAAAGTGATTAGAAATTCATTAAAGGGAACTGTAAGTGTTAAGTCTAAAGAAGTCATGATCTACTTATCGATAGTCTGTGAATACAAAGAGATGAAATACATCAGATAGTTTATCTGTTGTACAGGATGTGCTTTGTTCTAGCTGCTATTTTTGCTATATAATTTATTTCTCTCTCATTGATTTTCCCTTTCATACTGTTTCCTTCTTTTTAAGATTATTTCATATTTGTCTATTTTTTTTTCTTAATGCATTATGGGCATGAAAAAAATTAATGAAAATACTTAGATGCTTAAACAGCTCATTAGAAGCTGCTTGTAATCCTCTGCCTGGGATAAACACTGCTGCTGTGTTCAACAGCTCAGAATGCTGCAGCTTTATTTATCTGCTAAAAGAACCTTGTCGATCACCACTATGGGCTGCCTCCAATTTCTTGTAAATCAGACAAATCTTCAGCCAAATCTCTCAATGAGATTGTCCAGGCACTTTAATTGTCTGTACGGCTTCTGTCTTTGTCTGCTCCATGCTACAAAGCCTTTTCTCTGTGATCACCACTGAGCAAGCAGCCCAGAGTTTCACTGAATTATTGGAATGGGAGAGAGAGGTTTTTGAAGACAGCATTTTCATGCTTATAAATTTTATTGGTGTCATCTTGTTCGCGAGATATATGCAGGTCTCCTACAATATCTGTGACATCCATATCCTGCCTTATAATCACACTGTGCCACAACCATCACAATGATTAAAGGGATTACTTTTTTTTTCTTTTATGTGGCGAGATTAGTGGAGTTCAGTTAAATGGAAGAAGGATGATGAAGGAGTGATGCTATATATAATGATCAGCCTCAGGAGGAGGCCTTTAAAGGAGCCCTTCCTGTGTCCCTGAGGTCTAGAGAAGCAGCATTTCCAAGGCATAATGATGGTAGGCATTCATCTCCCACCCTCTTCCTGGAAAGCCTTGTGTGGGGTTCTGCTTTTGAAGCAGATCTTGCCCTGAAAAAAGCCATGCAGTGGGGTTGTCAAACGCGGAGAACAGATGTAACATAACCAGGAGGTGGTGGTGGCAAGAGGTGGTTTGATGGGAACTCCACTGTGGGATGGAGAATCAAGCCCCAGCCAGGAGGTTCTGAAGGTTTCATCCTTATCATAGAATCAGGGAATGGTTTGGCTTCGTCCACCCAGTTCCACCCTGCTGCTGTGAGCAGAGTTGCCAATCACAAAATCAGGCTGCCCCTCTTGTACCCATCCTGCCCCTCAGTTCCTTGTACCTATGTGATGCTACAACTTTGCTGATGAGATTCACACCATTTTCTTTGCTTCTTCCATTCTTCCCCTGTGTTAATAATCTTCAGTGTGTTCATTTGGCTTCAGAGGATAGCTTTAATTGCATCATTTGGTTTTAACAAGGCTTCATTGTTGTTGTAGTGGAGACAATAGTAACCTTTGTGTATCTTCTACCCTGTAATTATTAAAGTTAGATTTGAGACTGACTGTACAAATAGAGCAGGGTGGTGCCAAAGGGATGCAGCTACAGGCTGAACCCAGGTCTCATGTCTATGGAAGTCCCAGAGGACTCCAGTGAGTCCTGCTGTATTCCTGCTCTTCTAGCTGAAGCTAGAGCACACAGATTGCTGCATGTCTCCTGGTCCCACCGGATCTGTTAGAGAAGCTAAGCTTATGACTCAAAATCACTCAGACTAAGCTTTGTATATTCCATATCTTGTAGTTCCCAAAAGGATTTCTTAAATATTCGTGGCTTGCTTGGAGGGGAGAGGGTGGAAAGAGTGAATTTGTAACAGACGCTATCTAAATTAATGGTTGTCAGAGTACCAAAACACGTCCTGAAGCTCAAAGAGAAATTCTGAATTAGAGAAATCACTTTGCCCTCAATGTATCCAGTTTGTCCCAGGCTCCTATAAGTCTCCCACTGATGTGGGAATAGATGGGCTGCAGTGCTTGAGCAGGGAGGCAGGTCACAGTCTGCCTGCAAGGCTTGACTTTGACTTAACACCATTGGCACTGGTTTAATGCTACCCCTTACCTGTGGTTTTAAAAGGCAGTGAGTCTTTGTAACACTGCCACATCCTGAACAGCAGGCAGGGGGCTCCCATTGCTACCTGGCACTTTGTAATTTTTTCTTACACTTAAAAAAGCACTGAGAAATAAAGATCCAATGAGTCATTGCACAATTCTAGGAAAGTTTGCAGCAGATGGGGTTGGTTGAAATCACATCCGCTTAAAATCCCTGCCTCAGTTTTTCATTCTCTAGCTTCAGATCGGTGAAAGCTTCCTGCCTCTCAGGGATGCTGTGAAGATCAATTAGATGCTTTTCAGATTATGAGACAATTTAAAGTGTTAATTTTCTTCTAAGTACTGCTGTTCTACGACCTTAATGCCCCTAGGAAGTGTTTAAGTGGCTTCATCACCATCTTAAACTCACGTTCACCCTTGTCCCTAATGTTTACCAGGCAGTTTACAACTGGTTGTCAAAAGCAGCTTTTTGGCTCTTGCTGCTGGTCACAGCAGAAGGAAGGAGCTCCTTCCAGCAGGCAGGTTTTCTGCTTAAACTCTGTTACATACACTATGCATGCAGAATGTGCCACATTTTGTAACCTCCTGCTAATGTGAAAAGAAAAACTTCGTGTTCCCCCAGAGCTGTGCATGTAGGAACTGAGCTGCAGCTGCGCTTCAAGGCGACGTCTCATCAGGCAGGTTTCTCTCTCATCACCAGCAGTGTTTCAGAAATTTTCCCTTTGAAAATAAAAGGAAATACAGTGACTATAGGGCAGTTTTAAGGAGTGCTTTTAATGACTCCTTTGCACTGAGGCCAAGCTTGGAGTCACTAGTTTGGTTACTCCTAGATGCAGGAATGCATTGCCCAGCAGAGGGAGCAGGGGGAGCACGGTCTGCCCGCTGCCTGTGCAGTAGACCCGGAAAGGCTTCCTCAGTCACAGAATCGAATGACAAAGTAATCCAAGTTGGAAGAGACCCAGAGGATCAGGGGGTCCAACTCTTGGCTCCACACGGGACCACCCAAAATCCAAACCTTGTGTCTGAGAGCACTGTCCAAACACTCCTTGTGCTGCATGCAGCTCAGTACCATGACTGCTTCCCTGAGGATCTTGTTCTATCCTCTGCTGAAGAACCTTTTCCTAACACCCTCCCCTGACACATCCCTGTGCTGTTTCCTCAGGTCCTCTGCTCTGGTGACAGTGACAGATCAGTGCTGCCCCTCCGCTCCCTGTAAGGAGCTGCAGGCCACCATGGTGCCTCCCCTCAGCCTCCTCTTCTCTAGGCTGAACAATGGGATCTGATCTTGATTCTGATCTTAAGGATAGTTTTCACTGAGATTTTTTTACTTCTATGTACTGGCCAAGAGGTTTGCTGTACCAAGGTGTCTATCAGTGGGGCTGGTAACTTAAAGGCTTTTCTGCTTGGAGGCTGGGCTCGCTCACTCAAGGGAGAATGAGCACCAACAGCCCAATGCTGTTCATGCCACAATAGAAAACATAACCTCAAGTGGTTCAAAAAAAAAGCAAAACTCAGTGTCAGAAGATAACACATCTTTTACTGGTTACAGTTAGCACACACCTGCCTTTGATCAGCTTAATTATGACTGTGTAAGCCCATCTAGGGTTGTTTCTAATTAGTTTGCAAAAGGTTACAAGAGCCATTAGATGCATATTCAGAATGTTACTTCATGCATTTACTAAATAGGAAAACTGAACATAGCACCAGGTTTTCCTGTAAAGCAGCCTGGCCAGGCTGACATAAATCTCTTCCTGTTGCATTAATGCCAAAATCGTTAGTGTTATTATATTTAGGTGAGTCTCCAAATTCTGCGTGATTCTCTTATTTATTTATTTTTTTCTTTTCTGGATTTTGAAACAATTAGCTAAACGAAGACAATAGTCATGTACAAAAAGTGTATGCCATGTTGAGCTGAAAATCCATTGTATATTTTATGCAGAGATATTGAATAAGGCAAACTATTTTTGCCCCTTTACCTCATTTTAACCTCATTGATTTAATGAAATAATTTTCACTGAATGAAAATCCACCCCAAGTTTTCAGGGTTCCGCATATTTGAAGCAGTAAGAAGGGAACTATAAAAATGTCATTTGAACAGTCCCCTTTTCTATGAAGGACATTAAAAAAAAAAAAAAGCAAACAAAACCAAAAAGCAACAATTAAAAATCCCACCCACAACGGATACGTACCAAAAGTTTGAATGCCTGCCACTGGGTTCAAGTATGTTTGGATTAGTCCTCGGGGGGGACAAGCTCTGTTCTGACTTGCTCCTCTTTAATTCCAGAGTGATTTGAGCAGGATCTCTTAGTCCTCTACATATTTTAGTAAACAAGCTAATTAGTCAATGAATTAAATGTGGAGTTTCTTTACTAATTTGTTCTATTTCAGCATTAATAAGTATACAGGTTTCAGAACACTGGACCAGAATATTTAGTGGAAGAGCATATTGGCAAGATGGTCTGTGTTTCTGTTCATGTTCAACAACAACAATTTGGGAGCTTTTCATACCAGAGGCATGCTCATAAAGGAGTTACATAGGCTGAATCAGCTTTAGAAATCAATAGGACCAGAGTATGAAAAAAATCCACGGTAATTCAACTCCAAGAACTACTGAAGAGTTAACCAATCTCTGAAAAAAAAATGTTTTGGAGACTGACATAAAGTGTATTCTGATTTTAGCTAAGTTTTATCTTCTGACAAAGGGAAGGCTTTGATGGAAATCTTCCAGCTTACTATCTGTGTTACTATTTTTTTCTTCCTTGCTTTTACAATGCAACCACTTTTTTCTGTGCAACATTTGTGTAGGCAGCCTTGATTTCTTTCGTTGTGGTGTTTTACACGTTTAAATCTCCATGTTTCTTCCTCTGTGGCGTAAGTGTGAGGGATTTTGCAGGGCACATGAAGTCAAGCCCTTTACCATCACAAGAGCTGGCAGCTTTTTCATGCTGCAGGAGGTTTGCTGCCCAAAGTTTTGGGCAGCATCTGGTTCCACAGGTACAGCAGGTGAAAACCTTGCAGTTTTGGAACAGGGAGATTTTCTACATGCAAAACATGAAGTAGGGAACTACTAAAGTGTCATCAGGCTCCCCACTCTCTGCAGGAGGAGCTGGGCCTTTTGCTGAAATGAGTATGGCTCTTGTGAGTGTAATGGTAGATACTTGCTTTTTGTACAATCAGAAAACCCTTAGGGTCATGAAAAAGGCCTTGTGAAATTACGGTCGCAGGCCCTGTTCTCTGTCATGCCAATGCTGAGTTGTTCCTACTGCAGGGGAAGTGCCCCCCCTCCTGGGATGCACCAGGGCCAAAGCTTGGGGCTGCTCTCTCTGAGCTGGTGCATCTCCTTTTAGCACAGATGGATTGGAAGCCATGATGTCAAGCGTGGCAGAGATACTGTGAAAAAAGGTCAAGCAACTACCTCATCCTGAAACATGCTCCTTTTACTCCTCCTCATCTAGTTCTAAATCTGCTTCACTTTTATGGGGGGGATTAGATACCAAAATGAGGTGTATGATGCCATGTGTCATGGACATCATGAATCCTTCGTTCTCCCCTTCTCACTTCATCTGAGCTCCGTAAAAAGGCTGGGAAGTATTACTTTAACAGTGTGATGACAGTTTAATTAGATCAAGACTCCAGTGAATGGGGGAACGTTGGGGTGGAAGGCAGTTGTGGATTAGAGTCAGGATATTTGCTGCTTTGCCTTTTGTTTTAATGCACAGCTCTGGGTTTTTTCTTAGTGTACAGCTCCTTTTTCCAAATTTTTCTAGCAAAAAAAGCCCTAGTATTTCTTCATCTTTAGTAGCAGTCATCTTTGAACTTCAACAAACACGGAAAAAGTATATTTTAGGTGATTGCTCTGGGGGCTTTGAACATCAGCCAGTTTTCCTTTGTCACCTCTCTGCCACTGCGAGTTCCCCAAATAAGCTTTATAGTAACTGAGCTAATGATAAATCTGCAACTCTGAAAGAACATCTTTCTATCTTTAGGCTTTAGCTATGCTTTTCTTTTGTGTGTATGGCCTATTTATGGAACTCTGCTGTTGAACTTGAATCCAAAATAGAAAAACATCCTTGCTTAAATTGTATATAAATAACTTCTAGAGGAACTTAATGGGTTTCACTGTCCAGGTTGTTGTGAAGCCCTCAGAGTCCTGGTTTGCTCAAATATTTGTTTATTGCCCATTCAACATCTGTTTTCTGTCTTCAAAAAGTGACTTCCTGATATGTGCATCCCACCCCCCTGTTCGTGACTGCTGTTTTTATCTGACCCCAAGAACGCTGTTGCTGTGTAACATCTGTGAGCTCTGAAAATACAGCCATACACAAATGTGCACATGAAAACTACTTTCTTGGATACACCAAAGCACAGTTGATCATACAGATTTTTAGAAAAGGAAAGCATTTCAGCTGGATTAATGTAATAAATTACTAGACTGGATCGGACTAACTTTTACCTGTCCCATATTCCTGTCTCCAAAGGTGATCAGAAAAGGACACGTATGAGGATGCTAGTAGAAAACCTTCAGCAAAAGTGTCAGAGGATAATTTGTAGCTGGGGAAACTTTTTTCTCTGGTCTCATTCATTAGACATGGCCTTATGCCATCAGGCAGAAAGGTTGCAAGCATTTTCTGAATCCCGAGCTTTGGGATTATTTTGGCTTACTTTTTTTGGTTTGATGACCTATATAACTATCTCACCCTCTTCTTGCCCGGATATCACATGGTAACAGGCTGTGTAGCCTGATCACTCAGCAAACTTTTTTTTTTTTTTTTAAGATCTTTGATTTTGCTGCTTTTCAAACTGTACGAATAGCTTTGGAGCTTGAAATGAAGGTGGGAAGGAGTAGACAGGAGTACTCTTCCATAAAATTAGTCACTTTGACTTCCCACTGCATCTTGCTCTATGTTTTGAAGTAGGCAGGGACAAAGACAATAATGAGACACTGTGCGTCATTCAATGCAAATTGCATCAGGCATAATAATTACTCCTTCCCCATTTTTGCAATTAGATCATATGGTGTTAGTGAACGATCCCATACTATGTGATGGAGCTGTGGCTGGGACTGCCTGCACCAGCTTCCAGCAACACTTACATATGAGGAAAATAGAAGTGTAGTGAGACACTGGAACCCATTGTTCAGAGAGGTGGTGGATGCCCCACCCCTGGAGACACTCAAGGTCAGGCTGGATGGGGCTCTAAGCAACCTCATCTAGCTGTAGGTGTCCCTGTTCACTGCAGAGGAATTGAACCGGATGGCCTTTAAGAATCCCTGCCAACACAAACGATTCTGTGGTACTATAAACACTAAGGCACACCACAGCTGGTACAATTCTTCCAGCTCCTCCTTGGACACCAGGACTGAAAGGGCTGCCCATTTGGAATGTCTGTCATTGCAGAGCGACCAAATCATAGGGCGTATCATCCCCCATAAGCAGACTAAATTGCAAACATTGATTTTGGAAAACGTTCACGCAAATGAAAAATTGTATTGATGCCCATGCAAATGTATGTGCTTTTCCAGAGTTTATAAAAATGAATTTGTTTTCTGAAAAGTAGTGAAAAGTAAATTCTAAATAGGCAAAAAGCAAAATAAATTTTCTTTGAAATTTAAGAGAGTTGTCAAGAGGAGAAAACTGTAGCCTACAGGGAGCCTCATTTAACACTGGAAATATGAACATTGACCGTTGCTCTGATAGCAGAAGGGTTGTATATTTAAATTTCCTTGGGTAACCAAACAGAAAATTTCTAAATGTAAGCAGAAAATTGCAAGCTGAATATGCTAAATTCAAATTATCAACTAGTGGTGTTATCCACAGCTGATTTGCTGCTTCTATCTACTATAAATCATTTGAAATCCATAGTTAATAAATGATAATAAACTGCTTCCTGTAGGAATTTATGGCATTTTGACATTTGTTCTCATTTTTTGAGGGGAACCAAACAATAAGAAATTATTTGCAATACAAACATTAGAGCTACTTAATTTGAGATCAAGTATTGTATGAGACTTTGTTTTGGTGGCACCTGGAATGTATGTATTAATTCTTACATTTGTGTTAATGTCTCTTATGTAAAAAGATTTCCAGGGAAGGCTCTGTTCCACTGAGGTTGAAATGAAATAGGAATTTGTCAAAAAAAAAAGAAAAAAGAAAAAAGAAAAAAGAAAAAAGAAACAGTTCTTGAAACGATGCAGCTTAAAGTCCCAAAAGTCACGATTCAGCCCCAGAAAATGAATGCTGGCTTTATTAAAAACAGTAGGGAATATGCAACCTAGAAAACATTTCACCCAGTTTTAAAAGGACAAAAACGTCCACTTATGAAATTGTGCAAAAAGCTTAGCAGGCTGGCGTCACCATCTGCTGGGTAGTATTACACTATGAGTATGTCTGGGTTTATTTTTCCTCATCCTAAACAGCTCGAGTCCTGCAAATCCCACATGCCACATACATACTCTTATTTCTGTGACAATTAAGTATTTGCAGGGCTGGGGGCTGTAAGCAGCTGCCTATGTTACTCTTCCAGGATGCCCAGCACAGAGAAAGGCAAAAATGCCAAATATACCTTGGGAAAAGATGACTGTAACAGTGGGGTTTTCACTGCATGTCACACGTTGCCACACTGCATTTCATGGCACACTGACAAAGCCAGGTCAAGTTTCCTACGCCTTGTCACCAGAAGTAGTTCACAAGACAAATATTGCCTTACTTACTATGGTAGGATTATACCAGTATAAAGAGTTCAAGTAGACCCACTAATAAATTCTAAGTGCAAACCAAAAGCATAGACTTTTGCATAACATTTAGGCAAAAAACAAGAGTCCTCTGGCCAGCAATGGAAGCTGGCTGAAGCTGTGTTAATCC
Organism: Centrocercus urophasianus; assembly: GCF_019232065.1. Lineage (NCBI taxonomy): Eukaryota > Metazoa > Chordata > Aves > Galliformes > Phasianidae > Centrocercus > Centrocercus urophasianus. Next base: position 42,033,093 of record NW_024884475.1, on the reverse strand, counting down.
TCCTACCACAAATGCCAGTTTCTGGAAAGAAAACAAAATATTACCTTTCTTGTTCCTATTCAGAACTCAGAGATCGGAGGAAATAGTAGGACTAAGCAGACATGAAAATTCACCATGAAATGGAGGTACCCAGAATAGCATTCTCTCTGGGCACTGTCGGAGCCTTAACTCTTCACTTGCTCTCTGATGTGACTTAAGCCATCAGCAGAAGACAGCCTGCTGTTTGTATTCAGGCACCGTGGCTGGTATCCTCCAGCACTATCAGAGGTCACATATTGAAATGCTTGGACAGACTTAGGTTATGGGCCCACGACCAAGGGAATAAAACTCCTGTCTGTAAATGCATCTCGGACATCTCGTTACAACAGGCTTGTTTGTTTGTTTGCCTGAGCTGCTGCTGTCTAAATGTGAGGGAGGACATAACCTTTCAGCAGAGGTATGGAAAAATGGCTTGGGAATGTTTCCTGGTGTTTTCAGGAAGGGTGGAAACTGGAACTCAGACACGACCCCCTTCCCCATGCATCTGTGTGTCCTCCTCCATCAAGTCTCTTGCTTTGGTCCAGGCTCTGTCATCAAAGACAAGGGGACAGCTCATTCTGCTCTCAGCATGCTGTGCTGAAGTGAAGTTGGCACCAGCGTGCAGATGTTATTTCAACTGCTTGGTTTCTGCAATTAAACACACACTTTAATGAGCACAGTCTGAGCAGTTGGATTGATTTAACATTGGTGTAAGAACCTGTTCATGAATTATGTGTGTTTGAGTTCTGAACCTTAATACTGTACTAATGTAGTCATTTGCATTTAATGACACAGCTCAGCTGAATAGGCCTGCCACCTCCTAAACTCTTAAAAGTTTTGGCTCTATCAAAACCTCTTGCTAAAGAGATGAATAACAGCTGATAGGTTTCCTGCCTGCAGTGCTGCAGGCTAAATGAAAAGGGATGAAACACAGCATCAAGATCTTACAAATCTTGTGACATCGTTTTATGACCATTTTCTTCATATGTTATGCTCCTTGCAGCTGGAGTCTAATAAAAATTAAATAAAAACAAATTATTTAAAATTCAGGTGGAGACATTACTACAGAAGGCTGCATGACAGAATCACCAAAGACATGACAGAATATTCATCCCAGATTCTTTAAATGTTTAAAAAAATAAAGGAATTAATGAAACGATGCAGGCATCTGAAAGATGTCAGAAGCACTCAAAACAGCTTTTCTCTGACAAAACAGCACAGCCAAAAGTACCCCAGACTTTGAGTGGCAGACTCTCATCCCCTTTCTCTTGCTGTGAAGTGCAAGTTTTTCTTGCTTCAAGTTTTGCTGTGTTCAAGAAGGCTAATCAGGGGCATTCAAGGCTTGTGACACCCCCGTGTTTACTCTCCTAAATAAGCTCAGGGGAGCATTCATGCCAGCACTATAGAAACTGGGCTGTTGGTGTGGGAAGATGGTTGTATTCTGGGCATGATGCAGAGCACGCATTGAACTAGATGACTCCTGAGTATGCTCTAGATTGCTCTTTGGAGAGGGATCGTTCCAGTAATTGCGGAAGAAATAAAGGAAGCCTAGCCTCCAACAAGCTGCAGGGTTGTCTTCCTGGTGCTGCTTGACACCAGCACTTTGTTGGAGGAGGCCACTTTCTCTGAGATGCCACTCCCAGTGACTTCCCAGAAACATACAAATTTGCTTGAAGATATGGGGATAAGTTTCCATCACATTAGTATGGTCACATAGGCTGACTTGTCTGGAGACATTAAAACAGTGGAATAGTTTATTATTACATGAAGTTTGTGTTGTAATCAGTTTGAAAATCTGGCATTTATAGATTTCAGAAATGTCTGAAGAGATTTGAAAATATTTATTAGAAAAATAGACATTCTCTAATAATATGCAGGCAAAAAAATGCTACCTGGTTGTAAATCCTTTTTTTAAAAATGCTGTGTTCTACTTGTTAAAAGTGCTTCTACTTCTCCTTAAAATGTTGATCTAAGCATTTGTGGCTTTATCTCAAACTGCTCCAGTCTGATCTTTAAACTGGAGATATCAATAATTCTTTCTTTATAGAAAAAAAAAAGTAGAAGAATTTGCATTTTGAAATTGTACTTTGTTTTTAAAACAGGCTTTGCATTTAGCTAAAATTAAAAAAAAATAATCTTTTTCTTGTGAAAATCCCTTTCAAGAAGTTTAAAAATACATTGATTATATGCTATGTTTTCAACAAGCTCTTTTAGTAAGTTACCTTGTCACATGTAAAGATTAGCTGTCTTTGAACTTCATAACCTCCTGGAGCATCTAAATTTCTCCAAACAAGGAGAGAAGTATGTTAAATAGAAGAAGGAAAATACAACTCTTGAAGGAATATCAAACCTTTCAGCTTGAGAGTTCAGTATGAGCATTACAAAGAATCCAATTAAAACTGAAAACAAGGGTGTGCTAAATTGCCCAACTGCAATAAATTCATTATGCATGGATAACAGAAAACATAATAATTCATAATAAATGCATGTGCTTCTTAAGTACAATTGTTTGTAATAAGAATTAAAGTAGATTCTGAATCCCAGAGAAGTGCTCTTGGTAGTCTAGTGGGTTCAAAAGTGTGGATCTACCAGCCCTGCATGGGGAGATGAGAGATGTGTAGCAGCAATAACACAAAACAGAACAACCTTTCATTAAATGTAAGCCTTCCATCTGAAATTCAGGAAATAAAAGTAGGAATTGGATGTTTCTCATCGTTAAACTTCAAAGACTGTACCTTGTGTTTCTGTGGTTTCAGAGATGGTTTAAATGCTAATTTGATGTTAGCTTTTAGCTCCCCTCTAGTACCAGCATGATGCAATAGCGGGTTAGATTAAAAAAAAAAAAAAAGAAAGATTTCCTATTTCAGCATCAAAAAATAAACTCATTTTAAAGGTAGCTTATCCCTGGCTGGTTCCACAATGGCAAGGGGAGAAGGGAGGAGCTTTCTTTTTCCAGATGCTCTCACAAAGCTGGTTCCCTTTGTGCCTTGGCTACAGAGTCCTACAACCAGTCCTTACAACCAGTAAGAGAGCATATCTCAGACCTTCCTGTGGAATTGCCCATATTAATGTAGATCAGTATTTTTAAAGTATGAGATAAAGGTTTTGTTTGAATGATTATTTCACATTTTTTCCTTCTGCAGTTTCAGGAGTCAGTTCTCCCAGGATGGAGCCCCCAGCACGAGAAAGAAGTGGTCCTGTTGGAGAGAGTGTGGAAGAGACCATGAGTATGCTCAGAAAGCTTAAACACCTCTCCTTTGAAGACAGGCTGAGGAAGCTGGGCTTGTTCAGCTTGGAGAAGAGAAGTCTCTGTGGATACCTCATTGTGGCCTTTCACTGCCTAAAGAGAGCTTGCAAGAAAGATGGAGAGCAACTTTACGTGGACATGTAGTGATAAGACAAGGGGTAATGTCTTTAAACTAAAAGACAATTCAGATTAAATATAAGGAAGAATTTTTTCACTTGGAGAGTGGTGAGGCCCTGGCACTGCTGCCCAGAGAGATAATGGATGCCCCATCTCTGGAGTGGTGCTCAGAAGCAGGTTGGATGGGGCTGGTGGGGAAACACCAGACCATGACAGAGAGTTGGAATTGAGTGGGCTTTAAGGTCCTTAGAGTCATAGAATAAACTGAATTGGAAGGGATCCTTGGACATCATTGAATCCAATTCCAGACTTCATACAGGAACACCAAAAATTCAAACCCTATGTCTGAGAATGTTGTAGATACTTCTTAAACTTCAGCAGGCTTTGTGTTGTGGTCCCTTCTAACTCAAACTATTCTGTGATTTTATGATAATACAGTTTTTGTCCAAGTATGGAGGACTTGATATCAGAAAGATAAAGAAACAAAACAAAACAAAGGAGAAGAACAGCAAATAAAATAAAAACATGGAAGTAACCAAAATGATAGTGATCTCACAGGCCAGTAGGGCTACTGAAAATGGCGACTACCTGCAGCCTTTTCACCAGAAGGCTTTGATTTGCTAAGAGCAGTAAATGAGGTATTTGCATGCAGACAGTATCAGAGGGCAGACTTGCACAATGATTGAGATTGTGCAAATAAGATGATTCATCAGCATCCGCTAGATTTTTAAGGAGAAAATCTAGAACTGTGCCATTACTTCAGAGTACATCTCTCAATCATTGAGTCAAGATTCCCAGGAGTTATGAAAGGCAATCATGTGGCTCTCAAGTGACTGGTAGAGTCATTATAATGTAAAATGAATAAAACTTAATCCTCATCACTTTTTTCCATAGCTTATTCCTGCTTGGATAAATGTTCCTTGTCAACTTCTTGAAAAATATGTGGACCATAGTGCAGGCTCACTGTTGTCACAGCCAACTGGTAGTGGTGTTCAATCTATCGTTTAAAGGTAAGAACGGGAACAGGCAAACTTTTACCCTAAATAAAATATAAGAAGCTTGCTGTCCAGGTTGTGTGGAGAGGTATTCTTAAAACTTGCTCTAAGTTGCTCTAAAATATTGTTGTGTAGGATTACATTCAAGGATTATTATGTCCTTTGAAAAAGCTAATGCAAAGCATAGGACAAGTGAGGCTCTGAATCCCAGAGAAAGGATGTCTAAAATCCTTTGCTGCCTATAGAAAGAAATGACCCAAAGAGCAAGGAAGAAATCTGGCTCCAGTTATGTCACAAAGCACCGATAAATCTGGTCCTGTATCTCATGCAGATTTTAATCTTCTGGGTACAGCCATCTTCTCTAGGCTACCTAAAAAGTGGTGCTTAGTTTGATGAAATGCATCATTCTAGTTATTCTATAAAATTCTGCTAATGTGCACTGCTTTTCTGATTCTTACAAAATGCTTAGTCTTGGGTTTTCTCAGTTCTCACTGAGGGCAGCCCAGCTTAACTTTGGCTTTAGAAAAGCAAAGAGTTAAGTTAAAAACTACTGTGACACAGCTGCCCTGCTTGTAATTCTTACAAGTCTGAGGGTATAGCAATCATCTCTCATTAATTTTTCTATTTATCTTTTTTACAGCCTGCTACCTGTTGGTCTGATTCCCCATGCCAGGCAAGTGCTTGCTTCATTTTGAAGAGAAAAAACAGAATATCATACAACCCTATCTTACTCATGGCTTTTTGTTGCTCTGCTTTGCAGCTCTCCATTCTCAGTTCATAGGCTAGTTCATAGCAACACAAGGACCTTGTACACTTAGAGCTGGAAATGATTATGTGCAGTGTGTATTTTATCTGCAGTAACCAAAAGTCACTATCATTGGTAGGCTGTGTCACATAACTTGGTATCCCTTTGATTCTTAAAGGGCAGGTATTGGTATTTCAGAAAGCAGACTTACTCTCATAGGGCTAATCATCAGCTTTCTCCTATAAAAGCCAGCTTTTTTTTTTTTTTTTCTTTTTTTTTTTTCTTTGTTATACGTCTGAGAAACTGTGGCACCTTCTAGGTGCTGTACCAGTCTTGGATAAGTGCAGAGAATGGTAAAGTTTGCTGGATTACCTGAAGATAAAGAGTTACTTATACTACTGAAACAAAGACGTAATTCTGATAAGCAAAAGCGGCGTTGCATAAAACAAGCCAGAGTGCCCTATAATAAACATATATAATACCTATATGGGTAACAATATTTAAAAAAATGTATAATTCCTTCTAGATACAATTCCTATAATAACCCACAACTGCTCTTTCCCTTGCCGTCATAAGAGAGAGAATTTCTCTCACCCAGAATGAATCACTTCTGCTGCAAGTATGTGGCAACAAGCATAGTCCTCCAAGGGGGAAAAAGATTTGGGGAAAACAAACAAAAAAACAAACAAAAAAAAACAAAAAAGATTTGGAAAAAGGCAATTTTTCCAACAGCAAAGCATGTTGAAATGGGAATTCACAACTTTGGGCATAAATATGACATTGGTTCCATTTTTTTCACTGTCATGGGAATGGTGCATAAAGACTAGATATAGAGCCCAACCTGAATACACCTTATAGATAAGCAGTGATATGTTGTAGAAAGTGATTGATTGTAAAATGGTAAAATAAGCAGGTATTATCATCATATGTTTTTCACAAGGAAAATGTTTTTTTAAATTAGTCTCCTGCATAAATAGTGTCAATTGTTAATATACATATCCTTGTGGATGCTTTTACAGTGGCTCAGGAGTTTAGGTGTCTTTATTTTGATGAATTAATCTTTTTCAGTTAGGTTAATTCTTGACATATTTTTCTTTATTTTTTTGAAAGTCCCCAAATTAGAACAGTCTGAAGGTTTTTTTTTGTTTTTTGTTTTTTTTTTTTTTTTTTTTGTGTGTGTGTGTGTTTTTTTTGGTCCATAAATAATTTATTCACAGAAAATTGCAGCTTCCAGCAACCCAAGGCTACTTGTGAATCTGTGTAAATTCAGTGAACAAAGAAAGCTGAATGCAAAGTGGAATATCTTTAGTGCAAGCTGGAAAAATAGAGGAAGGTGTTAAAGGTAGCCTTGTAGCCCATTTTTCAGAGAATCTTATGTTTTGGTTGAGCACCATGTAAAATATATACCCAATAAACAAGAATACAGGAAACACATTGCAGAATGGCAGTAAGTTAAAAGAATCAGAATGTAAGAAGCAGATCTGGTCATTCTTCCAGTATATTCCGCAGTGAAATATGCATAGGGCAAGAATTGATCCTGGCTCTGCCTGGTTTTATTTCATCGGTTCTCATACTGAGAGAGATGGTCCCTATTCCATTTTCCATGCTTCCTAGTCATTTTAGGGTCTTGAACATGTATATATCTGAATTATTTACATATATATATGTATGTAATATATATTTAATTTTATATATATATAATTAAATCCACGCTGATACCACATAAAGTTTCCCAAGTCTCTTTTGCGGGATTTTAATTTTCCAGCACTATATTCATGAAAGCACCAAAGATGGCTAAATCCAAAAGTCAATGCCACAGAAACCTAGCTTTTTCCTTTTCTTGTTGTTAGTTGCCTGTGTTTCTGTATCTAGTAGCCCTTTGGTGTGGCAATGGACACTACAGCCTAGTTACATGGCCCCAGTTACAAGCACCGGGTGTTTTTTTAAAGCTTGTTTTGATGTTTACTGTATGTTTTGCACCCAAACCAGGTTTTGTTTTCCCTCCCTGGGTCCCTGTGTTACCAGGCCAACGTAGGACTTTGCTGCTTTTTCAACTGAGCGGGCAGTGGGAGGAGTTTGATACAACCGTTTGCAGAAGCTATTTGGGATTTAATGGCTTCTAGCAGGATACTGAAGCAAAATCCCATATTGTACCATTGGTTTCAACCCAGCTCTGACAGTTTGCACAAGCTAAGGATCCAGTCCCAAATAGGGTGGTTGATAAACTCGCATTTTTCTAACACTAATCACTGAGTATTTTCTAAGCCTGCAAGAACCTTTAAGGATCTCTTTAAGTCTTTAAGTCTATGACTTTAAGTCATAGTGAGGGAGCATCCGTATACCAGACCTCTGCTGGACACCAGGAAAAGCAGCTTTGATTTCACTTGCAGTAAACTCAAGGAAAATGACACCTCTAGCAATGAGAGTGGGAGATGAGGAAAGAGTTGCTATCAAAGAACCACCACCATCCACCTTTTTTTTGTTTGTTTGTTTGTTTGTTGTTTTTTTTTTTTTTTTTGCTTTGTTCTATGGAGTAGCAATGGCGAGATTAGTGTTCAAACAGCTTTGGGAACTTTGGTGTTCGGCAGCATGCTGAAAACAAGCCCACCTAGTACAGGTGGCTACACCCTCACAATGAGGTCCTGCAGTGGACAGCTGGCGTGATGGATCCAAATATGGAAACACTGATCCATGCTTGGCCCATGGACCACCTGTACCCCAGAGGGACCTACTGTAGGGCCATGGGGAATCCATCCACTGTCCCTGCACACATTTCCCTCCCAACTACAGCTCTGTAGGCCTCCACCATCCATTAGCATTTCTATTCAAATACTTCTTGTCGTGAACAATATAAGAAATCATTGCCCATTGTGTTTCAGCTTCTGTAGCTTTTTCTGGAAATAGAACATACGCTGAAGTAGTGTTGTGTTGAGCTTCCAGTCTGGGTTTGAGGGTTTGTTTTTCTCCCTCCTCTATTTTCATCCTCTTTCAGAGATCGGGTGACAAAGCTTCTCTCACTGTATGACAATCTTTTGCACCCATGTTCTTAGGCATTCGAGGTAAGACATCATCTTTTTAGCAGAATGCCAGGTTTTGACAATCAGACAATGTACAGCAATTGTTATACCTGCAAGGTGAGAGGCAGCTATGTTCAGGGCACAGCACAACCAGTGGGTTCTGCTTACCTATTTTTGCTATGAGAATAAACCAACACAACATGCACATCTGTGTGTCAGCAAAACCACACTCCATGAAGTATGGAACCTCCCAGCTGTTACATATGGGAAAGACTTTGTGCCTTGGCTCTGAGAGGCATTTTTCCACAATTCCCTTCCTGTTTCTGCTGAGTGATGTGAAAAAGCTCTGCACTGGTGAGATGTACACAAATATATATATGGAATGTGTGTATGTATTTGTGTATGCATGCGCACATAGATGTGGTCATAGAAATGAGTATGTTGATACTGGGAAAGTGCAGGCGTGTACAGATCACAGGGTTCAGGTAATCCCAAGGTAGTAAACTGATTTCTCTCCCTTCTCCCCACCCTGCTTATAAAAGAAGGGGGAAAAATTCAGCACTGTAATTCTGTAACAGGAATCCTTCAAACACACATTTCATTTGATCAACTAAAATCAGCTTTCTAACAAGGGTGAAGCCATTAATGACAGAATGGATATTTTCTCTCTCCCCAAATGTGGTAAATATCAATTTCTCAATAGGCAGTATTACAAAGGAAAAAAAATCAGCCTGATTTTCAACTAGAGTGCAACAATTACTACTGGAAACTCATAAACAACCAGAGACCCTTCAATATATTAGTGAAAGGTGAATATGGTATTGATTTTCCAAAGGAAAACAAAAGTAAGAGGTGGAAGTTCTTCATAGCGAAATAAATCTTTAAAAAAAATGAAAGAGCCAATATCAGCGGAGTTATCACTGAACACACAGATGTAGAAAACATGTATCATTCCCGGCACATCTCATAAAAAATAAATCTCCATGGAGATTCGTGCATATATTTTAACAGGAAATATAAAAAATATGTAAACTATAAATACATAACACAATATTTTATTTATCTGGCGTTTGCTGCTTTATATTTTAATATATTATATATAACAATAGTATTATTAGTATTTATATATGTTTTGTTAATAAAAAATAGAATACTGAATTGGGGAATAAAAGGGATTTGATAAAAGTAATATCATTGATTTTATATCTTCATAAGAATTTTTTTCCTGGAGCCATACTTTAGGAATATAAACCGATTCGCAGACTGAAATAGATTTATGCATAATACAGAAGCCAGGTGTTTGTGATCACTCACCAGAAGAAAATCAGCTCTGAAGCACTGTCAGTCTCTTCTGTTTGCTCTCTGTAAATTTTGCTGCGAGATGGTTCTTCTGGTAAAGCTGAGTAACAGTCTCCTAAATGCCCTGTGTACGATTTTATCATTTTATAGTTTCTTAATTGGAGTTCTTAAAATATTCACTTAGCTCACAAGGGAGGTGAAACATTGCTGTACCATTAAAGTAACTGATCACACCACAAAAAGAATCAGTCTAAGAAGTATTAAGGTAATTTGCCAGCAACCCACCTATTAAAACACGTTTGCATTAAGTGTTTCTCAAAAATTTTCAAGTAAGAAACAAATCAGTAACAATCAGATTGTTTGTATGTACTTCATGAATGAAAACAAGGAGCAAAGCCGCTAATAAATTATTCCCCAGCTCTGCCCTCAGAGCTAGCAAAAAGTCTATGGAAAAGGTACTGCTGAATAACAGCACATCAAATGGAGAGGCGTGATCAGGTGCATATAACATAGAGATTAGTGACAGGTCCTGACTTAGTCAACATCCTCATTAATGATCTGTAACTGGGAGCAAACAGAAGCCTAATGAAACCTGCATCCAGCCAGCAGGAATTGCCCATCTGCTATCAAGGAAAGGGGAATAATATAAAAGAAACCGTGTGTGTGAGCATCCAATAAAATAACACTTCTTCCTTAAAGTCAAATGAAGAAAAATCTCCCATGCATACTTAGAAGGGGAACCACAGGTCTCAAATTACTCTGTTGCCATTCACCGATTGTCCGGTTCTCAGCCGGTACTAATCAGAGTGATTCTATAAGAGTCAATGGAGCTAGCAGGAATGAATGAAGGAAGGAGCTGCCTAGGGAGGTGGTCAAGAGGGTTGATTTGGGTACAGGGGATGTGGATTGGTGGTTGAACTAGATGATCTAAGTGGTCTTTTTCACCCTTAATGATTCTAAGAATGGGTGTCTGTAAGCTGATGGTCGTCTCTTGATAAAGGATGGGGGAAAAACCAGGACTGTGGCAAAGTCCAAGAAGATGCTTTTGGTGCTGTGTGGTGGTGTCTGTGTTTGGATACCACCTAAAGTAAGTTTTCATTTTCTGTACGGCAGCTGTACATCTGTTGTTTATGCTACGAATACCTTCAGAAACCTCTGAAATCCTTGTTTTCCAAGTTTGTTGCAGGGATGAATAATACTAAAGATGTTTTCATACATCTGTGGACTTGAAATGATGCACCTAAAGGTGGTAAATTAGTAAATGACTTAGAGAACACTACTCGCCTTGTCTCCCTGACTCCATACTGAGAAAAACGTTGCTGCCTAGACCTAAAAGTACCATTTTGCCTGCTGTTCTCATTACAAGCCATTCATGTGTTATTTAGGCGGCTTCAATCAGTGTATATATTTGTTTTATTTTTTCAGTTAAACCCTGCCAGTGTAATCATCCTCATCTGCAAAATGTTCTGCATTGTCAGTAAGCAACTGCTTTCCAGTATTGTGAACTTTGTGTATTTAATTGCTCTTAGAGAAGAGGGAAATATGTCTTGGTAGCAGAGCAGTCATTTATGTGGCAGTGCAATGGTGTCACATTTCTTTGGAATACAGTGGTTGGCTTTAGCATTTTTGTTGTTTCTCGGTGTTTTTGTTGTCTGATGCTCAGGAAGTTGCTCTAAAAGGGAAAGCAAGGAGGGGAAGACACTTACTGCATCCCTAACCTAAAAGTAGGTTAGGGACACATGGGAATGACAAATCAATGTCACTAACTAACATAGAGTGAGCCCATGGAAACGCCAGCTCAGGGCTCAAAAATAGTGAATAATATGTTGGATGGAAAGGATAGAGAACAAATAAAAAGCTCTGTTCAGCCCTTACACTAGTTCGTAGCTGATTCCCATTTTTTCACAGTGTGCTTCCTTGGCCTCCTTACCTGTGAGCAGAATGTGGCGAGGCTGGAAACATCCAGAGGAGAATGAGAAAGGGTGTGGACCACCAAGCTTGCTATGACTTCTTGCTCTGAGAAAGACTTGACCAAGAAGAGACTTGGTCTCTGTGGGCTGCAGTGCCAGGAGGAGTGGACACAGAAGAAACACAAGGAGATGGTGGGCTGCAGCCTCTCTGAGGCTTTGCTGTGGGCTGCTGTTACGGCTGTTACACATTTGAGTGGCTTCAAGAGAGAAGATGCGTGAGTTTGTGGGATAAATCCAGAGAGCATTATTAAGCATGAAGAAACCACATCTAACTGAGGAAGTCCCTGAGGAGAAAATGGGAGGGAAAGGACTTGGAAGAAAGTACCATGTGTGCTCATGCTGTTCTTGCACTCCAGCTGTACTCCTAAGCTCACATCTAGGAAGGAACATGTGGTGTGTGTGTAAGTTGTTTTCATCCAGAACATGAACCATCTGCTACTTTTACAACTTCAGAAACTGAGCAGCCTTTTCTTCCTGATAGGATCTTACATTTCAAATGATGATCAAATTTTGGGACTTCCTTCTGTGCTTGCTTCATACTTTTGTAAACGTGAACATGGCTCTTGGGAAGCATTTTAGATTGACAGCTTCAGCAACTGGAAAAAAGAAATAGACATGATAATCACTGTCAGAAAAGGACTGAAAAAAGAAACTGAGAGTTTAATTACAGCTGCAAAGGAATGGGCTTTTTGTACAGGTGATGATAAAAGAAGGATGGAGGGAAAGGAGGGCATAGGAATTTCAGTCAAGTTCTTGAGATTATAAGCTGTTCTGTTTATAATCATATTGGTGTGGCTAGGGATCATTGAAAGGTGCAACCTAGAAGGCTGCAAGGTTGTGCACTATGCAATCTGCAATAACCACAGAATACAATAGCTTGAAAATAATGAGTGAGGTTTCTTTTGTTCATTTGCTTTTTGCTGTCTTAATAGACACAAGGTAGATGCTGACAGACTTAGCGTGACAGCCTTGAAAAGTAAGGAGGGAGACTACAAATTCGTGGGCAGTGCTCTTCTTCTACATGTGAATGTCAAACTGAAAATGTAGGAAAAGATGAATGTGTATGATCCACAGTGATGTGGAAAGCATAAATGCAACTACTGGAAAATTACACAGGAAAACCAGTACAGTGTATACTAGAAAATGAAATGAGATGGCTTTTGGAGTTACAAATAAGAAGCTCAGAATGATGAGTTCAATCTGAAGGACATGCTACCACTATGTGTTCCGTACACTGGGTAAGGTTACCCACAGTCTTGCTACATGTTTGTTATTTTACTCAGTAACTGTGTAGCAGTAGAGGTTATCTTGTGAGGGATTTAGGAGCCCAAGTCCTGCTGTTTTGTGAAATAATGTGTCTGTAATCTCTTTCAAAATCTGCTCCTGATATCAAATAATGTCAGATTTCCATTTGACAGAATATATAGTAGTTGTGCTGATGGACGTGGTTAGTGGGCATGGTGGGGATGGGTTGGACGAGATGGTCTTTTCCGTAGAGGTCTTTTCCAACAGTAATCATTCTATGATTCTTCAAACTATGAGATAGGCATTTGTTTTTTGCTTTTTGTACTGGTTGATAACAGTTCATAGCCCACTTATTAGCCTTTGTGTAAGAAGTTAGATACACCTTGCTTCTCTTCTTTCTCTTTCAGAATGTGTTTCAGCAAGTCTTTCTCAGCCTCTTTCTCCATCCTAACGAGCACAAAACTAATTGGGTACATCTATAGCCATGCTTAGAAATGTGCAGCACTTAAACTGCCCTTTTTGCAATGTTGCTATGACTGTGTTTTTGCAGTGGGGCAACCAGCATTTCACAGTCTTCTGGTCAGGGTCTAATGGCCCTTTCTGTTTCAGTAATCTCTCCTGATTTGTTCTGCTGACATGTGTCCGTGTTTTGTTTGCTTTCTCTTTGGCCACCAACACACTGCACTGCCTATCTGAAGGTTAGATCTCTCATTTGTCTCGGGTTATTCTCTTCTAACCCTATCAGAGGGAGCATTGAAAGATTTATAAAATGAATGTGCAAAACAAGGATGTGCCAATCAACTGTACAGAAGGGGGTAAAAACATAATTTCAATGACTGCTGGTACAAGTGGAAAGAAAATTGTACTTAATAAAAAATCATTCCACTCATTTCTGAAATGGAGACCAGAAGGCAGCAAGGTAATGGAGGAGGCCAAAAAGATCAACTGCATGTCTTAGCAAAGCAACCAATATCTTAAAGCTATGATTTTAGCTGTAATAACTTTGGCTTTGTTTTGACCCAACGTTGTCTGTCATTTTTGTTTGTTTGTTAGTTTTCCTCATTAAATTGTACCAGGTATGTACCAGGTGTCTGCCTGAGACTTCACCTTATGCACATCTTACTGAAGGAGATTTCTCTACTGTCGGGTACAAACCAGTCTCATGGTTTCACTATCTGAAGTCTTTAGTTTTTTTTGTTTTTTTTTTTTTTCTTTGCATTATTGATTTCTTTCTTTTTGTAGCCTGAGTTAGCCTTCTTAAAAATTAGGATCATTTTACCCCTGCAGTCTAACCTCAAATGAGAAAGTTAATTTCCTATTCAGTTTAGAGTTTCACCATTAATACCACGCATGCTAAACTCATATCACTGTGGTTGAAGCCCTTGGAGAGTCCCGTTAAAGCACTGCCTTCTTAGTTGGGATCATTTCCTACTTGTGTTACACAAATGGCTTTAAGTACTTTCACGGTGTTGCAAGAAGAGCAGCTTTTTCTCTTGGTGCCTTCCCTCGATCCTGCTCTCCAGGAGCTAGGTGAGATAAGTGGTTACAGATGATAGGAGTATTGTAGGATCTGTGGCTGAGAGCACTGCAGAAGCACATGTGCCCAGCCGTCCCAGAGGGGCAATGCAATATTGTTGCCAGTAGTTCAGATTTCTCTTGAGCCCAGCGAGCAGCGTGAGTGGGATCCTTATTCTTCCGGACATCAGCATAATTCATCCCGCATGCTTACGCTGCGATGGTGCCAGATACTACGTAGTGTCACACTGCTCATTTACAATGTGTCCTATTTTTCTAACACCATATGAATAAATGGACAAGCCCTAGAAATTGTTGCACATCTCCGTTAAAGCTCCTAAAGGAGTTCTGCCTGTTCTCCTTCTTAACTAGCTGCTGCTTTTGCTGTTGGTTGACTTCTTCCTGATTTCTCTGAAGTTTCCTACCTTGTACCAGCAGCTGCAACCAATCACCGTCTTGCCTTGTCTTCAGACCTGCTGCCTGTCCCAGGGAAATCTTTCTGGCTGCATGGCTTGTTTTCTCTGTTATTTCTGCTTCCTGTTGTGTTGTTTCAGTAACAGCTATATGGAGGAGCATTTAATTGCTCTTTTCATTTAGCCTGGATGAAGTGTACTTAACACACTCATGCCTTTAACGTGCCTTCTGGATCAAAGTCCATCTCTTACAGCAGTTGGTTACATTCTCCAAACTTGCTTATCTCTACCCACAAGGAGAGGCTTTTCCCTTCTTCTTGCAAAAAGCACAAGGAGCTTCAAAAATACTGAGCCAACTCTGTGAATTCGTGAGTCGAACTGTTAATTTTGGAGTCCACATTTATTAAAGAAAAAGGCAAGTTCTTTAAATACTGGTTCTACCGACAGTTTCTGTTTTCTCCCACAGTATTTAAATACTGGTACAATGTAGGTTGTACTTTCCAAACAGCTGAAGCCTTATAGGAAGGCCGTATTGTTAGGTTTCAATTAAACTAAATTATCAATGATATGTGTGTGTGTGTGTGTGTGTGTGTGTGTGTGTGTGTGTAATTGCATTATTACCCCCACTGCAGCCAGATTTGGGTCAGCAGCTCAGATCATCCTTACACATGGCTATTCTGTGATCCCAGTGGCTTCTGCAATGCTCGCACAACCCTTCCACTCTTAATGGCTTAGTGTGAAGCATTGGGCTGGCTTATACAGAATGTGAGGGAATATATCAGCAGCAACTTCAGTGCTGAGT
Organism: Centrocercus urophasianus; assembly: GCF_019232065.1. Taxonomy (NCBI): domain Eukaryota; kingdom Metazoa; phylum Chordata; class Aves; order Galliformes; family Phasianidae; genus Centrocercus; species Centrocercus urophasianus. The sequence goes on along the minus strand of NW_024884475.1, from coordinate 42,017,710 downwards.
GCTCCGTGGCACTTTGTATCTTTCGTGCTACTCTGCCAAGATACTAGAAACACTTTCACTGGTAAGTAAAAAGATATTTTTTGGCATTACAAGTTTTCAAAATCACATAAACTATTTATTTATTGAATTCTTTTAATGTAATATATGTGGTTTGTTTGTTTGTTTGTTTGTTTGTTGAGGATGTTCGCAATTAGAAAAATGACATTCAAATAAGGTGAAGATATGTATCAAGAGGAAGAGAATAAAGAAGAAAAAATTGTACTACAATTACTACTAATTACTACTAATTGTCTACAAATCAGTATGCATCCACAGAATTTCATTTGTTATAGAAAGAAAACTGAACGCTAATGCAAGAAATGCACCATTAAAGTGCTGGGAGAGTCTTACCCTTCACCTGCATTTGATCCTTATGAAAGCAAAAATTTCCTGAGAAAAATGGAAGATGTATTTTAAAAATAGTTCAACTCAAACTGAATCTGAAAAGGTTAAAATGCTTTAATCAAGTGATGTAGGTATGCCATGACATCTCTACACAGCAACAAAAAAGCAAGATTACCATGAGTGCTTGGGACATGAAAAGCCACTATGCTCTCAGTTTTAAATTCCACTTGCCTTGGCCTTCATGGCTTCACATACAACAGCAGAGCAATTCTAGTTAGGGAGTGATTTCAAAGTACTGTCCTGAACACAGGAAATAGCAAGCAGGGGCTGTTGGGTTCTCACTCCTTGCTATTGTATATCATCAATTGTTACAGAGATTGGCTCATCTGAAGGCTGTGTTGCCATTCAGTGAGACCTGGATAGGCTGAGAGTTGGATGGAGAGGAACCTGATGAGGTTTAACAAGGGCAAGTGCAGGGTTCTGCACCTGAGGAGGAATAATGCTCACATCAGTACAGCTTGAGGGCTGATCTGCTGGAGTGGATCTCTGCAGAGAAGGACCTGGGTGTCCTGGCGGGCAGTGAGTTGGCCATGAGACAGTAGTGTGCCCTTGTGGCCAAGAAGGCCAACAGGATTCAGGGCTACATTAGGCAGAGCATTGACAGCAGGTCGAGGGAGTTTCTCCTCTCTCTCTACTCTGCTCTGGTGAGCCCACATCTGGAGCGCTGTGCCCACTTCTGGACTTCCCAGATCAAGAATGACAGGGAACTGCTGGAGACAGAGTCTAGCAGAGGGTGACGAAGATGATCGGGGCCTGGAACATCTCTTGTATGAGGAAATGCTGAGAGAGCTGGTGCTGTTCAGCCTGGAGAAGAGAAGGCTGAAAGGGGATCTGATCAATGCTTATCAGTATCTAATGGATGAGAGTCAGGTGGATGGGGCCAGGCTCTTTTTGTTGTCATGCAGTGACAGAAAAAGAGGTAATGGACAAAAACTGGATCAGAGAAGGTTTCATAATAACACACGTACGAGACTGATAGAGCACTGGAGCAGCTGCCCAGTGTGATTGTGGAGTCTCCTTCCCTGGAGATATTCAGGACCCACCTGGATACTGTCCTATGTGACCTACTGCAGGAAACTTCTTTAGCAGGGGGTGTGCTGGCAGATCTCCAGAGATCCCTTCCAACCCCTGTGATTCTCTGACCCTGTGAGAATTGGTAAGATCTGATTTGTTTTGATTTTATGAGAGAAACATGGATAAAAAGTGGGAACCTTGCTCAGAAGCCAAGCTGAGTTTTGCAGGATCTGGTAGGAAGCCTATGTTGTTTATTTGTATCATTCCATAGCATTTGTTTTGTACAGTTCTTATATTTTTGTCATAACAATACATCACAGTGGAAATGTAAGTGAAAAACAAGCCACAGAATACTTGATTGTGAAGTAAAGAAAACATCAGTAAATATATCTAGCAGTGGAAAACTGTCTCAAAAAAAAAAAAAAAAAAAAAAAAAAAAAAGCCTGAAAAGCATGAATGTGTACCAATGAACTTGTCCAGATGACATGCACCTATGAGAATAAGGTAATTCATTACAGAATGTAATGGCTCAGTGACATTTGTTTATGGAAGTTCATGAAAATCTGAGAGAAAGCCAGAGAGTAAATGGGACACAGATTTTCAGAGAAAAAAAAAAAGAAAAAAAAAAAGAAGAAAAAAAAGAATCACAGGCAATTACAATCCACTGAACCTAACTTTAATCCACAGTAAAATAATGAAACCATTATTAAGGTTCTGCAACTACGTGGGGATTAAAGGAATAACAAGCAGTAAGCTGCTGGGCTGGGGCACCCCGCATGGTCTTTGCTGCTTCTGCATGACAGTGAACTTTGTGGCTGGGAGAACCTGCCACCCCAGCTACCCCAGGCAGGAGCAAAGCCTGTCTTATGAAACAAGAGCTGGCTCTTGCATTTAATTCAAATTGCCTTGGATATTTATGCTGTCTGGCTATGGGTTTTTATTCACTATCAGCGTTCTCACACCAACGTTGTTTCTGTGATGCACTACAGTGACAAATGCTCTATTCTGTGTCCTTATTCATGATCTTTCATGGGGAAGGGTAAAAGGATCATTTATTGTATTTGCCAAGAGTATTGCACAAGTACTTTACAAACCTTCTGGAAGAAGAAAACAGATTAAGGACCCAAAATATTGGAGGAGCTCATTCAAATAATGCATCTGGAAAGCATAGCTTGGGATGGGGATTTCTGTTTCATGAGAGAAGGAATTCTGGAAACCTCAAAGGCTGTGATTTGGATCTGTCACAGGTTTCCTGATTTTGAAGACTGAAAGTCCATCTTTCCATGCAAACAAAATGCCCAATAAGCCAGGCTGGTGGATAAGGAAAAGGAATGGAGTATGTTAAGAGAATCTTATGAATTGATAGGGCAGTGAAATAAATCAGTGCAGGTTGGGGTTGCCAGTGCAAGTATGTTGTGTCCTTCAGTAGCAAAGAGTAACTTCATGTCATCACACCCGAGGGTCGGCACTGAACTCTGATACCTTACTGCTTGTCCTTACAAAGCATAAATTGAGGGAATTCTTACTCAAAGAAGAAAAGGTATCAACTGCTTGGAGCGAGTGATACACAAAGAGAAATTGGGTAGCTTAAATAGATAGCTTATCTAATCAATAGTCAAGCAAAGAAGGGATAATTGTTTAAAAACTTGTGAGAGAAGGGTAAGCATTTGGGATGATGCATGGTCCCAATTCAGCACAGTACTTAAACACATGTGCATATCCATCAGGGCTGCAAAACACTGACATGTGTAATTTCAATGGAGCTTAAGCACATACCTAAATTTAAGCACGCATTGAAGTACTTTGATTAATTGGGGCCGTAACCACAAGTAATGGGATGAAATTAAGAAACGGAAAATGTAGGCTGAACAGCAGGAAAATCTTCCAAATGATGAGATATGTGAGAGTGGAGAGAAATCACTTAGGGGAATGGGAAGAAACCTCATCCCTGAACACCTTTCAGTTTTCACTGGACGAAGTGCTGGGAAAATGTCCTTCAGGGAATCAGCTCACAGCTGCCACTGGAGACTACAACTGCACAACCCAAAAGAACTTCTCTGTCTCTAAAATTTTCTGGCTTGAGTGCAAGATTAAGCCCAAATCATGATTTTAATGAGAACAGTAGCATTGTCTTTCCCCAAAATATTTTTCCCCACAGTTTTTTTCTTTTCTCTTTTTTTCTTTTTTTATTTTATTTTTAGTCTATTTATTTATTTATTTATTTATTTATTTATCGGTAACTTTTTATTCAGAGGGGAGTGAGACTTGGCACTGCTGCCCAGAGCAAGTGTGGATGCCCCAACCCTGGAGGCACTCATGACCAGCAGGATGGGACCCTGCAGAGCCTGAGCTGGTGAGAGGCAACCAGATCACAGCAGGGGGTTGGGATGGGTGGGCTTTGAGGTCCCTTCCAGCCCAAACATTTATGTGGTTCTACAAGAGAGAAAAATAAAATCCCACTGTAAGGCTAGTGGTTCTTCATCTTTTTCCACTTGCATACTAAACACTGATTTCATTCTCACCTCTGCATTAAAACAGAGCTTAAAGGTATGTAGCAGATCTCATTGCAGCTTGTATGGCTTTGTTTCACTCCCGGAGCAGATGTGGTGAATGTTGTTGGAGAGATAATCACATTTCAGAGGGTCTCACATCTCAGAGTATCCTGGTAGAGGCAGGAAAAAGGACTTCGAGGTTCTTTTTCTTTTTTACTTTTTCTTTTTTCTCATGTAGTCCCTGGAAGAAGGGCTGTTGGAGGAGGAGTTTGCTGAAGATGGAGAGATGGATGCCCTAAGGCTCCCACTCAAGGAGAGAACAATTTTGGTAAGCCAAATGCAAGGCCAAAACACAATGGCTTTTTAATTGGTTTAAAACCCAGTTTTACATAAGGTAAACATTTGCAGAAGGCTGCGTGCTGTTTGCTTGGACTTTTGGGGATAATTCTGCAGCCTGGTGGGAGAGGCCAGGTGTTCTGTAGCGTGACTTCACAGAGGTCTGCTGGAAGCAGAAACTCTTGGGACAGATCTGTTATAACGTATAGATGTTTTGTTTTCTTTTTTTGTATGTATGTTTTCTCTCTCTGTGTGTGTGGTTTGTTTTTGTTTTTTTTTCCCCTAGTTTCACGCAGCTGACTTTTTTTTTTTTTTTTTTTTTCCCCAGTGTCAGCGAGATGAGTCTCAATGTTATCACTGGCAAAACAGATTGTTGATGTTCTCTCCAAATTGGAAAGATGTGGATTTGGTGGGCGAGCTGTTTGATGGACAAGGAACTGGTTGTGAGATTGTACCCAGAGAGAGGTGGTCAGTGGCTGAATATGTGGATGGAGACCAGTGACGAGTGGTGTGCCTCAAAGGTCAGTCCTGGGACTTACAATACTTCAACATTTTCATCAAAGACATCAACAGTGAGTATATCCTCAGTATATCACAGTATATCCTGTGTGGTGCAGTTGATATGCCTGAGGGACAAGGTGCCATCCAGAGAGACCTGGACAAGCTTGAGAAGCGGGCCCAGGAAAATCTCATGAAGATTAACAAATCCAAGTCTTGCATCTGGGTTGTGGCAACCTTTGCGAGCAGTACAAGCTGGGGGATGAAAGGAGGAGAACAGTCCTAGTAAGAAAGACCTGGGGGACTGCTGGATGGCAAGCTGGACATGAGCCAGTAGTGTGCCCTTGCAGTTCAGAAAGCCAACTGTATCCTGGGTTGCGTCCAAAGAAGTGTGGTCAGTGCAGAGAGGGAGGTGATCCTGCCCGTCCACTCTGCACTGGTGAGGACTCACCTGGAGAGCTGCATCTACATGTGGAGCCCTCAGTACAGGAGAAACATAGACCTGTTGGAGCACATCCAAAGGAGGACCCGAGGGATGAAACACCTCCACTGTGGGGACAGGCTGAGAGAGCTGGGGCTGTGGAGAAAAGACAGCCCTGGGGAGACCTGATAGTGGCCTTCCAGCATCTACAAGGGGGCTGTAAGAAGAAAGGGGACAGACTATTTGGCTGTAAGAAGAAAGGGGACAGACAGAGTCCATTTTGTTAGGACAAGGCGAAATGGTTTCACATTAAAAGGGGAGATTTAACTTGGATATAAGGAAGAAGTTTTTTTACTATGTGGTTGCCCAGAGAGGTAGTGGATGCCCTGTCCTTGGTGATATTCAGGGCTGGGTTGGACGGGGCTCTGGGCACCCTGGTGTAGCTGTAGGTGTTGCTATTCATTGGAGTGGAGTTAGACCAGATAACCTTTAAGAATCCTTTCTAAGTCAAATGATTCTGTGATTTTATTCAACACATCAGTGCCTCCAAAATAGCAGTTCTTAACATAAAATGCACATTTCCATGCCTAAAGAGTAATTTAAGTTGGAAAAGATCTTCAAGATCAAGTCCAACCATCAACCTAACCTAGAGATGCAGGTAGGGATGTGTGAAGGCATTCTTCTGATCTATGATCTGTGTTTACAAATGAGGTTGATGCCTTCATCCCAGTCAAGAGGATCCTGCAAGACTGTAGAATCTGCCATTGGAGATTCTTAGGAGCTTGTTGAAGAACCTGATCTTCAGTGAGTTGTGGGAGGGGACTCCGAGCCCAGCAGACTGTCTGCGATTGGCTGCTGAGCTGGAGATCACCAGCAGAGCAGCCAATCTAGAAATGGGGAATCCAGCTAGAAATGCTCTGCTCCTGATCCTTCAATGGGGAAGTGAGAAATCCAGCAGGTTCTGTGCTGGATTGCATGGTTATGATTGGTCGTTTTGCTGGCTACAATGGGCAGAGCATCCTATGGGAAGCTGGAGAATCCAGCAGGGGATTCCTGGTTCGGTGGGCTGCCTGCCATTGGCCGCTGGGCTGGGAGCAGCGGGCCAATGGGAACTGGGGGATCCTCTCGGCGGGGGTCGGGGAGCCGCGATCGTGAGGGGTGCAGGTGGGCACCGGAAAAAGGGGAAAGGAAAAAGGAAGGGGCCGGGGTCGGCGCGGCGCGGCGCCGGCTGCTAGGTGGAGCCCGCGTCCACGCAACCCAGATCCGGGCCCTCGGCGCTCCCCCGCCCCTCGGCTCGCCGCCCGCCCGGCTCCGTGCGGCCGCCGCCGGGCAGGGCAGCAGCGCCGCGCCGCCTGCCGCTGCCGGGCCGCCCCCTCCCCGTGTGTGAGCCGTGCCGTGCCGTTCTGCCGGCGGCCGTGGGCCCCCCCCCGCGCCCGCCCAGCCCAGCCGAGCCGGGGCTGACGGTGTCCGCAACGGGAGGAGGAAGAGGAGGAGGAAGGCTCCGGGGGGCTCCGGGCAGCTGAGGGCCGGCCGCCCCCCTGCGCGCGGGAGCCTTTGTGTCCCCCAGCCCCGGCGGAGTGCGGGGCCGGGGGCAGGGAGCGGATGCGGAGAGCCGCTGGTGCTGCTGGAGGAGGAAGAGAAAAGGGGGATGGTGGAAGATTGCTTTTTTTTTTTTTTTTTTTTTTTTTCCCCTTCTTTTTTTTGGTGGTCTCTTCGGCAGCGGCTCCTGGTCCCCGGCGGCGGCAGCAGCAGCAGCAGCAAGGCGGGCGATGACCGTGCCGCATCCGGATCGCCCGGGCGGAGGTGCGGGCTCCGCGGCCACCCCCCGGCCCTGAGGCTGCCCACCTGGAGGAGGTAGAGCCGCGGGGCTGCGGCCGGGGGCTGGCGGCGGGAAGAGGGGGAAAGACCGCCTCCCCATCCCCACACACCCTCCGGGATCCAGTGTGAGCTGCGGGAGGAGAAGGCAGCGGAGGAGAGACTTTTTCTTCTTCCTTTCCCCTCATACCCCCCTTTTAATTTTTTTTTTTTAATTTTATTTTTATTTTTAACATTTTTCTTTCCTTGGGCGACGATCCCTGCTCCTCGTGTGCCTCCTGGTACCGTGGCCAGCTCTGCTTTTCATGACTGGATTGTGGCAGCAGCAGCAGCAGCTCCCCGCTGCAGGTTGTTGAGGAACCGATGGGGATTGGCATCTCGGCAACCGGAGGTGACTGAAGGTAACGGAGCACCCTCCATCCGAGCGCCCTCCATCCGCCGGGTGCCTCACGGATCGGTGCCGGCCCTGCATCCAACCCGCGCCGGGCTGAGGGCTGCCCGCTGCCATCGGATCCCATTGGTTCCTATGGAGGGTGGTGGTCCTCGGGGGAGGGAGGCTGTGTCCTGCAGGTAACGGGGGTTGCGTGCTGGGGATGAAGGGGATGGACGGCTGCAAGGAGATGGAAGAGCCCTGGTAGGTTTTGTGTCTGCTCTTCCTTCCCTATGGAAGGAATATGTGGCTTTGCTGCTGTTACCCATAGAAATCCCCGAGTTTCCCTCACTGCTCCATGCCTATACCCCTCAGAGAATGGATGTTCCTATTGCATTGCTGGAGGGGTGCGTGGAGAAGCCGCCGCGTTCCTGGATGGCAGCAGGAGGACGGGGCTGTGGTTGGGATGATGCTGGACCGGGGTGCGTCAGGGGCTGCGTGTGCCTGGCTGTGGGGTGGGCAGGGGTGTGCAGCCCTGTCCCTGCAGGCAAAGGGAAACATGCAGCCCAGGTTGGTGCCTGTCTCGGGTGTTTGGTGTTTGCTGGCTGTCTGCAGGGCTGTGTTCAGCAGGGACATTTTTTGAACGAGAGGGGCCAGTATGTATGGGTGGAGGAAGAAAATGGTAAAAATTGCATTCCCCTTATTCTCCCTCTCCTTTCTTTTCTTTCTTTCTTTCTTTTCTTTTTTTTTAAGCTCTTTTATTCGCTTGCTAGATTATTTGCTTTCCCTTTGCAACCGTGTTTTGACTATTTAACTTGGAAAGATGCTTGTGAGAGTGGTGGTAGCTGCCTGTCTCGAATAAGGGAGCACTCCTTTGCCTTCTCAGTGTAGGAAGCCCAGATTTAACCAGTGCCTTATAGCTGGTGGGTGGCTGTGGTGCCCAGAAATGAGTTGTTGGTTGGACTACATGATCTTAGCAGTCTTTTCCGACCTTAATGATTCAATGAAATGCTCCCTGGGCACCTCTACTTTGGGGTCTGTGTCTCATCAGTGCCCAGAGCTGTCCACAGCAGCATTCCTTTGGTTTTTCACCCTATGATGTGCAGCTGCTTGGTTTTGTGTTGTTTTTTTTTTTTCTTTTTTTTTTTTCCAGGATAGATTGTGAAGTAGGAAAGGAGCATCTTTCCCTATCCTGATCAGCATGCTGTTCTTCTCTGCTGTAGTTAAAACAACTCATACATGGCCAAAAGAAATGTATTGTTGCATGCTCATCACTGTAGCATTCCCAGCTTTGGCCACGACAACTGAGTCTGTTGTATTTACACTCCTGTTTGGATTACCCATGAGGAGATATTAGCGTTTCCCCTCTCCCAGCCCTAGCTGCTTAGAAGGAGGCTGAGGTACAAACATAAATGGCTGAGAATGCCCTCTGTGCTTTGCTATGGGGCAGAAAGAGAGCCCACAAGTCACTGTTCCTTTTTGATACTGTGGCATTGGTTATTCCAGGGTGCTGGATGGAGAATCTCAAAGCCAACAGAAAAAAATCTTCTCTGGAGTTGAAATGAATGCATTTCTTTTTGTTATGGAATGCTGTCTCAGAGTGCAGCCAGTGCTGCTTGCCTGGTATTGAGTAGCAGCGTGTGCCTCGTTGAGCTCATTTATCATAATTTCCAGGGGTTTGCGATATGAACAGGCTTCTACTGTGTATTCATTAGGAAAAATCCTTCCACCGAGTTTTACGGGGCAAGCCAGGTGCTGCAGGTTAAAGAGGCTGGTGTCGGCGAGCCTGCAGCCGTTGCTTCAGGAGAGCAGAGCAGGAAGGGCGCAGAGCAGCCTGCCTGTGCCGCTGCTGGGTGACAAAGTTTAGAGAGGGGCTGGGAGCTTTTCTGAAGGTGAAATGGCTGTGCTCTGGTTGCAGGAGGGACACAATCCCCTTGTTGTGGTTGGGGCTGCTTAGCAGAGCTTTTTCCATGCTGAGCGTGGTTTACTACAAAGTAGCCGTTGTGTTGTTACCTGCTGGCAGCAATGAGGCTGGCATGGATCTCCGTGTGCCAGAATGACTGGAGTTCATAAAGCTAGAGCTAGCACATGAGTTTTGTGTGATTCCATTATTTGTCTCCGTTGGTGGCTGCATCACTCCCGTCCTGTGCTGGCTGCAGGGCTGAAGGAGCTCATTCTGACGTGGCTGCTCCCACAGCACAACATGAACCCAGTGCCCTTCGCTGGCCCTGCGGGGAAGGCAGGCGGGCTCAGAGGAGGAGGTGCTTGCACGGTGCTGGCTGGGTGTCTGTGCCGCCCAATGGAAGGTGCAAAGTGGTGTGGACTGGATTACTGGAGAGCAGCATGCCCGACCTTTCGCCTCGGTCAGCACGTCAGCTGGGGAGTGCGGTGCCGCCGGGAGGGCTTTCACATTCAGAGCATGAGCGCATGCATCATCAATGCCAGTAAATGAGATGCACACAGGAGAGGGAAGGCTTTGTAAATGGAGCAGTCCTGGGAGCTGCTGATTTATTATTGCAAATTTTGATACTAATAGCATTGAGACTGGTGTAGATTGGCTGGGAAACTGTTTATTGTGTGCCACGGCTTGAAGGATGGGCTAGAGACTGATGAAAGATGTGGAATTTGGCAAGGAAGAATGGATCAGGGAAAAGCTATGATATGAAGGCTGGGCACAAGGCAAAAAAGTAAATAAGGGCAGAGAACTTATTTCATTGTCTTACTAGTTGGTTGTAGAAACAGCTCAGTACTCTGATGGGAGTGATTTTAACAGAACTTTGTATTCTTTGGAACATTCCTGCTCATCACAAGAGAGCACTGGAAATACAGCACCCAAATTCTCACATTGGAGGTGGTGCTGATACTATGCTGAGACTAGGGAATGCTGAGACAACAGGATGGCCCTGCAGAGCAAACCCGTGTTGTCTGGCCACTTCTGATAGGAGGCTGCTTATCAGGTGGGATATACCCAGTGAGCATGGAAGCTCTGAAGAGGTCTTACCATGGATTTCCAGCTCTTCCCTGCCAGCTCCTCTTTCTTTCAACATATGCACTCCCATTGGGATGCAGTGTAATGCTTTCTTTATGCTTCCCACTAGATATATATCGACAGTGCACTGTTCCTTGTGAATAGGTACTCTTCTATGGAGAAGTGAAGTGGGATGCAGACTGTGGTGTCTGCAGAAGACACCTATGGGATGGAAATGGCTGAGACAAACTGATTGGTAAAAACAATGAGCACAGTGTTTAGGCTATAAGTTTTCTTTCAGTGGCCTTTTTAGAGAGACTTCTGGTTTTGGCTGTGAGTCAAACGTGTTTAGTTATAGACTCATGGAATGACTTGGGCTGAAAGGAAACTTAGAGCCCAACCAGTTCCAGTCCCTGCCCATAGGGATTTACCATCTAACCTGACCTCAAGCACCTGCAGGGAGAGGGCATCCACAGCTTCTCCATTGTGTTTATCAGTCACTGCACCGTGCATCTGTGGCTGTATCAAGGAAAACAGACTCTTCAGGCAATAAAAATTTCATTTCAGTGGTACTGTGGACCATCTTTGGAATTTTTTGTACTGTTTTGAATAGATTGGTTCATAGCTCTGCTACTATTAATTGGAAAAGCTTACTGAGTTGATTGCAGTTGGATCCTTACCTGGTATAAATCAATTCAAGTCATTGATTGCACTTCTCAGTGAAGCTATGCATTTCTTAAACTTATGATGAAACATCATAAATACAAAAGATCAGCGTGAATGTTCTCTTACTACAGTGCAAAGCTAAAATGAGGTGAAGATAAATGTGCATGCTTTTGCAGAAGTAGTCCTTAAGATGTGATCAATGCATGGTCCTACTGTGATGTCCTATGCAAAGGTGCTCGTGTTTGCTGTCTCTCTTCTGGTTTGAACCTAACACCTTCAGCTAACATTTCAGAAATGCTGTAAGTGACATAAACCAAGGATGAGTAGTCTGCTTGTAATGCTCATCAGATACAAGTCCCTTCTCTATTAACACTTTTAACCTTTCCCATTCCACAGAAATAAAGTGTCTGGTTACTGACATAAGGAACCTCAGTGAATGGACACAGTTTCCAATGAGAGAAATATAGGTAGAAATATTCTATTTCAGTCCTAGTGCATTCGCTTCTCCTATGGGCACACACAACCAAGCACAGTTATTTTGAGGGGGGAGCAAACAGAGGTCTGCTTTGTTGTTGTTGTTGTTCAATCTTGAATAAGTGGAAAATAGTTACTTAAGATTTGCACCTATATTGCAAACATAAACACAGACATATATACACAGGTATGCGTATTCATGAAAACAAAACAGATTTGGTTTGGGGGGGGGGTGGGGTATGCTGAGCAACCATTAATTTAATCAGGTTTGAGGCTGATCATTGCTATTTGCTGTAGCAGCCTGTTTCCGATTTGATGTTGCTGATCCCAAGGCTGTCTTAGTGAGTAGTTTTTCCACAAAGAGAGTAGAAGAGAAGAATCATTGCTGCATGGAAGTGCAGTTTGCATCTTTCTTGAATATGTTAATGTAGGGGGCAGGAATGTGTCAGAGATGGTCATGGTAGACAACTGAGAGCCCATCTAGCTTAGATGGAGAATTTAGTTTAATCTGCAAAGCCTGGCCAAGATGCTCAGCAGCCTGTGAAGCTCAGGTTTAGCTTGATACAGCAGAAGAAAAAGTTCTGGAACTATAAAGAATGTGCAATTGCCTGACTTTCTGCTGTTTTGTATTTTCTTTCCAATTATTTCCACAAAATGATGAGTGAATACTAAGACTTGTGTTTCCATAGGCAGCCTGGAAAGAACAGGAAGAAGAAGGGAGATAATGGGGAGTTCATTCAGGAGATGGCACATCAGTAAGCCTGAACTTTGTACGATGATGTAAGACCACAAATCTCCAGTTGAGGAGATGTTTCAATTTCCAGCAGTGCCAGCACAAGTCGGCTTCAACCCATACAGCCTCTTCGCTTGTGCAAAGCATGGTGACCCCCAGCTGTGTTCCATGGGCTGGTGCTGCTGTTTGAGAGCCCTGCAGAGGCAGTGTGCTTTGCTGTTCCACACCACGTCACACACCCTGTGCAGGCCTGAGCCTGTTAGAATAGAGAGGGACCTCAGCCCAGTTTTTGATGTTCTGCATGGGTGGGTACCCTGAATACTAAAGTGCATTTCAGTGACAGCTGACCCTGTAAGGAGATTTTCAATAGCTTGCTTTTTTTCCTTCCTTTTTTTCCTCTTCTTTCCTCAAAGCCATTCCAAAGACTGCTGAGGGAAAGGAGGAGGAAAAAAAAAATCGCCCATCGAAGCCATCTCTTTGAATAGGTTTCACTGTTGGATAGAGCTGAGGAGGGTTTAGGAGATCATGTTAACTCCTTTTCTTTCACACCTCTTTAGCAATCGTGTGTGTGTGTGTGTGTGTGTGTGTGCTACTGACTGATCACTTTGAAATTCCTGTCATTTGATTCAAAGGAGACAGTTTTTTTTGTTTATCTATTTATTTTTTAGGTAAGGTGTATACTTTAGCTATTCCTTTTTTTTTTTTTTTTAATGTTCCCCCCCCTATTTCCCCCACTGTCTTCTGGATAATATTATCCCCACAGTAAATAAAAGCCTTTTGGATTCTGTCCTGAAGGGCTCTTTCTGTCAGGGCTACCTGGAGGTACTGTGAACAGAACTGGTCTACAATCACATAGTCAATGGTTTATTATGAGAAACATTTATATTTTTTAAACCTCGAGCACACAACAAATTGCTCAACTGGATGCTATGTCTTTGCTTGACTTTGTGCACAATCTAAACTGTTATTCCTTCAGATTTAGGATGTTGCAATCACGGCCTGGAATAATTTGGAAATGCAGTGCATATATATCCCATTTCCAAGGGAAATTATGATGTGACTACTGCACTTTAAACTCGCACAGCACAGGTTTGAAGAGAATGTCAGTTTGGATTATCTTTAATGAATGCAGGTGTGTGGAATGGTTGTATGGAAACCGTTAGGTCACAGCTCGAACCAGTGATTGAACACCTGGTGAAGGGGCATGGCCAGCCCTGAGAGCACAGGTGTGAGTAATCCAGTGGACCCAGAGTCCACTCCTCCCTAACCTCATTTGAGTGCTCATAGCCAAAGGGGAAGGGTCTCTATTTGGAGGTGGCTTCTTTTTGAAGTTTCTGGCAAGTTCTTATCATTGGAAAGAGTAAGCTATTTTTTCTTTATTACTTGGTTGCGACCGCTACCTTTCTTGGGTGATCTAAAACTGATTGAAGGCAACTAATCAGCTGCTGCTAATCCTTATGTATGTCTTTTTTTCTCTCTTCTGTCTTATATCTTCTTTTTTTTTGTTTGTTTGTTTTTATTTCTTGTATTTTAAAAGAAGGCCTATACAAGTTCTGCTTAGTTGGGTTAACTCCAAAATTATGCGTGTCTCTTTGTGTGAAATTTATCCTGAAAGGTGTTTGAAATACAGCGATTACGCTGTATGGAGTGATAACTTGTGACCTTTTGACAAGTGTTCCATAATTACAATTGTAATGCACTTTATAGATCTCTTTAAGTAGGTCACCAATTGGGAATGACTTCTAAAGTCTGTGTAATGTGTTTTGATTGTGGGATGGGGAGTGCTTCTCCATGTAACACTGCTGATTTGGTAGGAAAGTCTGCAATGCAATAAGAGAATTGTTGTAAATTTGTAAATTGTATAAATATCCTTGATTTCACAAGAAATATGGTTGTGTATCACTGATTCTCTAGGATCAGATGTTTGTCCACAGAATGTTTGATCCTATGAGCAACTCCATGCATGCAGTAGAGATGAGATGGTGGATTGCTGGTGAGCACCAGTGGAAGGGTGCTGTGTGTAGACCTTAGTGATGGTTTATACCAGCTTAAACTAAGAAAGCAGTAATTTTTCCATTCAGTGAAAGAAATCTGAATCTCTGCTGTGAACAGCAGAGATGTGGTGTCTATGAAAAGGTGTTTGTGGGGATGTTTGCAGCAGGGAGAAGAATTCTGGTGGGGCAATATGCCTAGAAGCTGCTTTTCTGTTTGCCTCCTCTAGCTTTGGGAGTAGCAGATGGAGGCTTGTCTGCCCTGATGTCTTCACGCTTGATCACTTGCTTGTCCTGTGTGAGCAGAGGGCAGACCAGCATAACCCATGGGCCCATGCAAGGGTGAGGATATAGGCTTTTGTCTGACCCCTTTCAAGCAGCAGGCTTGATCATAGCTAGGATCTGGGGTTCTTCCCAAGTTTATGTAATGTGGGTCTAAGCGGTAATCATTGTGATAAAACTGGCATACATACGTATCAATATACAATATCAATAATACATAAATGGAATGATAGAAGTCAGTGACAAAGTACTAGGAGAATTAGTGATGAATATCATGGAAATGTGATTGGTAGTAATACAGACATATTTTGTAGCTGCAGTGACATAATGCTGCTCTGCATTTTCCTACTGCATTAAAATAAATGACAAAGCATGCGTCAATATAGGGGTGCCAGGTCCGCTCTTCATTCACAACTCAAATGTGTCTGTGCTGCTCTGCAGTAGAAGCTGTAGTCTAACACTGAGCAGACAATCTCTTTTTTTTTTTCTCTTCCGTAAATCAGTTTTTCTTTTGTACCGTAGACGTTTGTGTGGGTGGTTCCTCATTGACCACAAAAGATGTGGGTTTTGTTGTCTTTCACATACATTCTCTATTGAATTAACAGAGTTGTGCAGTTTTGTCTGTCACACTTGGATGGGATACTGCAATGATTTAATTTAAAATGAAAGAGAGATGTCTTCATTTTAGGGAAAACCGTGGTTAAGCGGTGAGAATAAGCAGGTCTAGCCTTTACCAGAAACCCTAATTAGAAGAAATCCCATGTACGGTTGACCTTGACTATTGAGACAACCCTCAAAGAAGAAAGAGTACTAAAAATTAGTATGCTGCCAGCGTTGCACTTTTATTATTTGACGTTATTAAGCAAACTCGGTGTGTATTTCTTTTTTTGAAGCGTTTGATTAAATGTGTGATCTTATCTTGGTGAAATGGCCCGCTGGGCTGCAGACAGTGGTGTTCAGAAATGAAATTTGTTTAGAGCCTCTGAACAGACATTTGTTCAATGAGACCTTTCTTGAGTAATAGATGACAGTGAGATAGCTGTGAAACGTGTTTTTGGGTTTGGGCTTTTTTAAAAATATGTGGGGAGTTGCAGTGTTGCAAAGGGAGGAGAAGACAACACAAGTGCACAGAAGTGAGAATAGAGTGTGTGTACTGAGAAATTATCTTGCTTTCCCAGTAGAGATTTGAAATCTTACGTTTGATGTTGTCCAGGGCAGATTTAGGCCTCAATTTTGCCAAGATTTACGTAGTTTGGGGGCTACATGTTGATGTGTTGTTTGGTATATCAAGCTATGTTATGTTCCTGCATCTCTAATTCTTTATCAATAACATTATCCTTTAGTTAGAGTTGTGAAGATGCTTCTTGTAGAAGAAAAAAAAAACAGCAACAGCAATAAAAACAAAAAACCCACCGTAACTAAAAAATAAAACCCCAAACCATGAACCAAAGCGTTGGTTTGTTGCCTCCTGGAGTCAGCATGATCTGTTTCCCATCCAAAAAGTCAACTTCGTTACTGCTTGCTATACAGCTCACAGGGATAAAGTTTTGTTGAGCATGTGGAATGCACAGGATTCCAAGTGATTAACAAGTGATTGCATGCCTTGCTTTTCCCAAGCTGAGAGGGAACATGGATACCTGAGAATGTACTTTTTTGTTCACTCATGGAATTATAAGAATATACTGTGGTGATCTCTGAGGGAGGGAGATATGCATTTTCTGACCAGCTCTGCCTCCCTCTGCAGAGGGGCCTTTTTTTGTATAGCAAGTTTGCTTTTGAATGAGAGGAGTCCTGGAGTGCCTGTGCTGTAGAAGTACGTTTTGATCAATTCCCATCTGCCCTGGTGCTCCCCTGCCTTGTGCAGCAGCTGTCTTTACATCAGGTTAGATGGTGATTAAGCAGTTTCTCCTTCTAGAGGTAAAACCAAAGCTTTCAGTTGCAAGAGCTGGTTAAAAGATGTGAACTCGCTGCCTTAATGATATGTTGAGGTGTGAGCTTAGGAGTCCTCTAGCATCTGATGATCCAGCTGCTCATCTGTCCTCCTTTCTGTGTGATGTGGTTATTTTTTGGAAAGGCTGCTTAGCTGTCAGGCCAGCTTGGTGGTGTTAATGTTATGTATTAACATATACGTTTTAAGATTCAATATTTCTGCAGGGGAAACTTGCCTGTTAAAGGGCAGCTTGCTAGGGAAAAGTAATGGTTCTGCTCAAAGTCAGGAAAATGAAGATGGAAACTTCTCTAGGCTGAAGTCTTTTTGCCACCTACTCTTCTGCAGAAGTAACTTGGTCAAAGTAACTTCATATGGAGTGGGCAGCAGGGAAAGTTTCAGAACTGAACTCATGGTAATGTGTTTCTGAACTGCGAGGGTAACTCGATCTATTTATTTTTTTGTCTTTATGCAAATGGGACTATAAGATGAGAAGAAAAATTATCACAAATGTCTGGGGTGACTGTCTATAAGTAGTCACCTAAGGATAACCCAGTGTTTTTTAAATTAAAAAATATGAAGTTACTGCACAAGCTGAGGGTGCTGGATGCACACATGCTTTGAACACACTGCTAATGCTTCCATTCCTCCAAAAAAGGAAGGGTAAGGATTCATAGGAACAGTGCTTATTCTCTAACACTTCAGGTTGGATATCAGGAAAAACGTCTTCTCCTAAAGAGCAGTGATGCATTGGCACAGACTGCCAGGGAGGTGGTGCAGTCACCATCCCTGGGGGTGTTCAGGAAACATTGGGATGTGGTTAGTGAGCATGTGGGGATGGGTTGATGTTTGAACTAGATTGTGTCAGTGGTCTTTTCCATCTTTTATGATGCTATGGCTTTTATGATCCCATTTACAGGCATGCCTGGATATGGGAACTGGAGGACTTTGTCTTGCGAGGGACTTGAGGGATCTGGTTCCTGCTGAGGCCCCATATCTGCTGATGCTGTTTCTCCTCTTGGTGGCAAAAATTAGCACTGTGTTAATCCCATAAGGAAGGGAAGATTTCTCCTTAAAATATTGGCTGTAGGACTGGTGGGGTCCCGACCCTGTGCCAGGTGTTAGCAAAACATGCAAAAAAGGGCCACTGCTCATGCTGGGGGCGGTACAAAGTCGCTGCAGCAAATACTAATTGTTCTACTTTGTAACATTGCTTGCTTTCTTTTCCTGTTGAGTTTTTTTTTTTTTTTTTTTTTTTTTTTTTTTTTTTTTCTTATTATTACAATTAGGGTTATCTCAAGTGGAAATTAAGTTATTCATCTCTTGTCACTTAGCAGCTACATCTTCTACTGGATACATACTTCTACTGTCTGTGCCTAACAGGAAAGGAAGTCTAACCTCTCTTCAGTTTACCATTTCTCTGACATGTGTATTGTGTTATGGCTTAAACCGTGCAAGTCTCGTGTGACTAATTTTTGGCATGTTGGGGAGTGAGGGACTAATCACAACTGCTCAGTTCAACTTGTGTGTGTTTGCAGTAATAAGGTTCAAAGGTTTCAGGGTAATTATGTTAAATTTCTAGCCTCCTTGCTAATTTTCTGCTGATTGAGGGGAGAAATGACGATCCCTTTATGCCCTAAGGAGTGTCTTCCCTTTCAGCAAGGCAGGTGGTGGTGTCCAGCTACCCCAGCCTACTCTGTTTTCCTGGTTCTACACCTACTCAATTTTCTGAGAGATTCTACTCTGTGATTTTCAGACTAATTGTGTCAGAGATCCAGGTATATAACAGAGATAAAATGTGCATCAACTTGTACTATTGTAACATAGATTAGTTATTTAAATTAAGAAAGAGGATGTCTTTCATCAGTAGGGCAGGATAAAATAATACAGTAGGAATGCTGATTTGTTTAATGCAGGTCTGTGGCTTTGGTGCTGCGGCTTCAACAGCTGGCAAGATGCTCGATCATCTGGGAAGACCTGATGAGAGCCACAGATTAATCACATTGTGATATCTTGATGTTTCCTTGCAGTGTTTGCATTGCAGCATTCAGCTATAGGTGCTGATGTTGCATCACAGTGAGGGGGGAAAAAAAAAAAAAAGGAAAGCCAGCATGTGCTGATGGGGGAGAATGAGCAGTGTCTCACTGTTGTTCCTGTTTTGTGGCTTCAATGAGCTGGGAAGAGAATTTTTTTCCTTTTTTTTTTTCCCCACCGTTGCCCTCCTTGCCTATCGGTTTTAGTTCTGTTTGCATTTTAGGATATCAGGCCTATGCAAAATGTATTCCTTTGTTTTCCATGTGTTGTGGTTTAACCTGTCATGTCACTCACCACTGTTGTTGGCTCCCTTCCAGGGGGTTGGAGGAAAGAACTGGAGGGAAAAAAAAAAGTAGAAGTCATGGATTGAAATAAACTTTTTACTAGGAGTAAGGGGAAAGGATAATAGTTATGACTATATGTATATATGAATATATTTAACAAGTAATGCGGAAGCAGCTGCTTGCCACATACTGACCAATGTCCCACCCCCTTCAAAACTCTCCTCTGCGTGGTATCATGTGCTGTGGAATATCCCTTTAGCCAGTCTAAATCAGCTGTCCTAATTCTGCTCCCTCCTAGGACTCTATACTGTGAATGGCCTTGGGCCTATACAGCACTGCTTAGCAGCAACTATTAACATCAGTGTGTTATCAGCATTGTTTTTCTCATAGAACCAAACATAGCATCATACCAGACACTCTGAAGAAAACAATTCTTTCCTAGCTGAAACTAAAACACTGTGTTGGTAGGATTTTCTTGTTCTTGTTTCTATATTGCTTTTGTCAGACTGGCATAAAGCAAGGAGGCTGTCTTCTCTTCTGGATGGAAGAGCAGCAGTTGTTGCTTTCGAGTCTGTCTTTAGCTTTAGTACTGATAACTCTTCAGGATGATCTGAAGATGTCCCTAAATTTGTCTGCTTGGACAACCTCAGCAGAGGTTTTCCTGTGTGGGTTTGCTTTGTTTGTTTTCGTCAAAAATTGTGTGCTGATTCAGGCTAGTTGCTGCTGATAGTCTTTGGGTATAGTGTTTGTAGCTAATTAAAAATAACCACTAATTGAGAGTGGAATGTTGTGAGCTTGAATGTTCCTACACTTCATCTTGGATGAGTGTTTTTCTGGAAAAGCAAGAGCGAATCTGCTTCAAGATGCTTCCTTCAATTTGTAGATGGATAAAGATGCATTTGAAAACTAGTTTAGTGTTGACTTGTAACATTGGTAAAATATGTGGGAAATTGGACTTCCTTTAAAAAGTACAGCATTTTGTCACTTTTGTGTCTTTCAGAAATAAATTTGTATTTGCTGTAAGCAGGCATTATACAGTACAGCTGGGGTAGCTGGTGGAGAAGCAAGGCTGGATCTCTTCATGGGGACTCCGAGCTGAGCTCTTATAGAGTGCATGCTTTCATTACTGAATTTGGTGTAGGAATTCCTGAGTAAAGCCACTGCATAATTTATGTAATACTGTCAGAGCAGATTATCTGAATTTCCTTTCCCCTATCTGCCAGATATTGCTTTCAGGTACAGTATCCTAGTACTGACTCATGAGATCACTAAAATACATGAGGAATTGCATTTTCTTTAGAAAGTGCAGTTTTCACCTGACCTTAAGTATGGGGTGCACATACCTGTGGCTCTCTACTCATGTCTCATCCTGTACAGGCCTCTGCTGATTGCTGTGAGGGAGATGTCTTTGGGATGTTCTGAGGGATAAGCAGTGACGTTTCAGCTTTAGCCCATTGCACAAGCGTGGCACTGTCTCTTCTGGCGTAATCTCCTTGTGCGCGTGATCGATCTGCTGCACTTGCTTCAGTTCCTGCTGACCTTTATGGTCTCTTGTCTTTTATTTTTAGACAGCTCTGTGTGCGCCTCTAATTAAAAATAACGTTTCCATGCTTCAGTGAAAGAGGCATATGTATAATGACTTCACCAAAATTGTGATGTGCCAAAGCCTGTGAATTTTGGAGATGCCTTAGTGGTTGCTGCTGATCTGGAAATAATAGGTTGTAAGCTGGATATGAAAGGAGTAAAAGAAAAATACAAAACATACAAAACCTTTTCTGTTATTTTATGCGGAAACAGTGAATGATGCTTGGATGCTACTTCTGTATATTTTCTTGCTAACAAATGCTAAGGTTTCTCTGAAGTCTCTACTCATGACTCTAAATTGCTTGGCTGCTTTTTAACAAAGTACAGCATCCTTGTAAGTTAACATTTTTCTCTTCTCCCTGACATTACTGAACAAGATTACTGAAGCCTGTGGGGTCTCCAGAAAAGCTTCTAGCCTACAGCCTACCTGCTGTCCTCTGTACAGAGGTATCAGTGTACATCATGTAAGCTGGCCTCCTAGGAAGAGGGAAGAGGCAGGTGTGTCTGTGGCATGATTTCTTTCTCGTTCATGTAGACATTTCAAATAGGTTAGATGAATTCCACCCTAAAATTTCTCTCTGCTGACTGAAGCCTAAGGTGAAAACTAGGAGGTGTTTACATTGCAGATACCTTATGTCAGAGGAGGTGAATCCCACCATGGGAAATTGCTGGCTTTGGCTCACGGTGTATTTCCAATTTAAATCTGACCGTGTGATAATCAGGGCCCCAGTGCAGCAGCAGTGCCAATCCAGCAGGATGGCTGGTGATGCCATAAAGAAGTTCAGCTGGCCCCAGACCCCGACACACCTTGCACCCTTGGGGAGTTCTCGAGAATCATAAAGGTATTAAGGCACATAACTTAAATCTCACAAAAATAAATGCAGTGCTGATAGAATGTGAGTGATCCCTCCTGTTTGTTATAGTGGGATATGAAGTTCTTGTGCTCTGCATTGAGAAGTGGGACTTTCATTGCATGCTTTTGTACCTCTACTGTTTCCTGTGCAGTATGGTGGTCTGTGAGCCTAACTCCACCTTCGCCATTCTATTATTTTTTTTTTTTTCCAAAAACATTAATGAAGTGAATGTAGGGAGACGTGTCTGCCTCAACTCATTTTGGAAGGCATCTTGGAGTAGGTACTTTGTGCAGCCTGAACAAATTAAGGATTGAGCTAATGAAGCACGTCCTCTGAATATGGAGATGATAGTTCTTCCTGCAGTCTTTCTTCATAACATTTGGGAAAAAAATATTTTCTTTCCTCCTTTCGTAAGTCACAGAGAGCTGCAGTCTAGACAGATGCTTCAGTGCAGGTTTTGGCTGCTCCTCTTGGGCCCCAAAACCAACTCTTGGTTTTGACATCTGTTTCAGTTGCTGTATGGGGAGGAACTGGCCTGGGAAATGCATCTCTAATTTTAGAATCTCCATTTGGTTTGTAGCTCTGGCTGGGCTGTTTTCAATAGGGATTTATTTCCTGGCTGGCTCACAGCTGATTTTCTGTAGTTGCGTGGTATCGGTACAAGCTATGGGACAGCACAAGGGGTGCATATCTGCTTAAAATGGTATCACTCTACATGGAAATGCTTGTTGATTTACGATGCATATATGTTGTTTTTTTTTTTTTTTCTTCTCTTTATAATTTCTCTGAAAATAGTAGAAAGCTGAAAGTGATCCTCACTTGAACCTCTTTGCTATGATGGAGAGGATGTTTGGTCTCCATCAATGTTCCTCAAACATCAACAGATGTCAATGGCTGCATTTTTTTTTTTCCTGTATGGAGAAATTCAGTGCTCCGTAGGCACTTCTATGTGAGATGCCATTGTGTCAGACTGCCCCTTTGCTGCCATCTGTCACACAGCAACAACGTGTAATGGGGTATTGATGGGAAGGTTCAACCTCTGCTGCCTTATCACCAAACCCACCTATGACATTGTGGGAGTATAGAATAGGAGGCATTACTTTTGGAGCAGCTCTTGTATATAAACACATAGGATATATACGTATACATAATTGTGCGTGTATATATTATGCACAGTGTGTATATGTATCTGTGTGTAAAACTTAGCATGCAATGTGTATTCTGATCTTCCTACTGTTTTTGATTCACTCAAGGACAATGTCAGAATTTAAGCTCAAATTCTTACAATCACATTTTGCCAGAATGTGTACCAGAATTTGCACAGAACTTTTCAGAGATGTAGAAGCGCAGTGCATTTCCTGCATCTTAAAAGCAGTGCTATAGATATGCACAGCATGTACCCAAATCTATCAGTATTGCAGATACGTAGTGTTAAATTCACTTACCCTGTTCCTAATTATTTCATACTGGTTTCTTCTCTGCTCTGTTGGCTTTAATTTTTTAGGTATCTGGATCCCTGAGCAGCCCTTGATTTTTGAATGGGATAGAGATGCAGATTTTAAGGCCTGTAGTACGGCAGTGATGTGCTGTTGGCTGTGGCACAATATGTGCAAGCTGGTGCGGAGTCTGCTTTAATTTGGTCTCTGCAAACTTGTGAGGAGAGCATTTACTGGGATGCTATTGCTTGTGTTCTCCATAGCAGCTGTTTTAAGTTACAAGCTAGTGATCTCTGTACTTGTAGTTTCAGTGTGTGAGGTTCATAAACTGGTAAGCCAAGTCCTGCAATGGAGCAACTGCATTTTAGCCTTAGTGAAAGGGAAAAAAAGTATTTAAGTGTACACAAACAGCTGGTATAATTTGTGCAGTGCCATTATTTGGACAGTTTTGCCCTCATTTTAGGGCTAAGGCAATATTCCTTTGTTCCTCAGCCATAATATAAGGTAGCATATATTACTTTCACTAAGTAGGAGAGCTGATGCTGTAAATACAGCATGCCAGCTAATGATAAGGAAAGACTTCTACTGTTTTGAATGTTGAAAACAAAGCGGATGTTGCTGGATCTTTACTTCAGCGTGATTTAAAAATTCAATTTGTGCTTTACAGTCATAGTTGTCAGATCAAATTAAAAAAATCAAAGGCAAACTACATGGGATTGGATCCCATCAAGGACAAAACCGAGTGACTCACTGCACCTCTCCTCCCCCCTTCTCTCCCCCCCAAAGAAAAAAAAAAAAAAAGGGGGGAAGGGGGGGGATTGGAGACACATTTTCACTCTCCTGGCTGAAAATGTCAGGTTCTGATAGAGATGATTTGGAGTGTTCTCTTCTGGTGACATGTTAGCCATTGGACTCTGTAGTTCTGTTTTCAGAGTTTTTGACTAAAAGGGTATTCCTGCCTTCCCTAATTTTATGAAACGATGTGTGTGTGTCATGGCAGTGATTTAGGGTATTTCTGTAGTTTGCAGCATGGCTTTGTTGACCTGCACCAAGTACTGCGGATTTATCTGTGCATCAAACACCTTTGCATATATTTAGCTTGGTATTACCCCCAGACTACTGTGACCATGTGATATGCCCTTGCACAGATGTGTTCTTAATGATGTCTTTGGGTCACAAAGATGTGCATGTTCTGCTTGAATACAATTTATTTGAAGAAAATCAGTTGTGTGTTCAAAATCTGTCTGTTCCTCTCCAGGGCAGCACTTAAAAACAGAGCCAGGGCCCAGGGGAATTAAGCATGATATTTTAATGATATTTTAGTTGCATCTTATTTTTTCATTTTCCTAATATTTGCCAATTTGAAATCTGAACAAATCTTCCTCTTATTGGAAATAAACTAGATTTCTGATTAGAGCTTATGATACTCTCGGGGCTCCTGTCAATACAGCTTTAGCATCGGCCTCTGTAAGAAAGCGCTGATTGAGCCTCAGTGGCATTGAGACATTGCGTCGAGACCGGCTTTCCTACCAAAGGACACAGTTGTATAGCTGAGTCCAAGTGCTGACTTGCTTCTGAATATCACTCTGTTTTTTTTTTTCAAATCTACTCTCTTGCTGCGAGCATCTTAAATATTATTTTAATGTAGGCTTGTGTTCCCTCTGGTTTTAGAGCAGCTGTTAACACAAACTGTTCATAGAATGGCACAGACTTGTATGGTGTTGATTTTTATTTTCCAAGTTTTCCTATTTCTGTTTTTAGAAAGTGTGTTAATTTGGAGCTCCATTAGAAAAATTGGGACGTGGGGACTAGATGGCATGCATATGTGTAAGGACAGCTGTGACAAAGAATGAGCTTGTCTACAGATCTTGGAGCAATGAGAAGTTAGGGGATGCACTTCAATACACCTAGCAAGTATCGGTCTCACTTGAATTAGATCCAATCCATAGATTGGATTTAGCGTAAGCACTGGCATGGAATTGCCCTTCAGGTTTTTTGTGTGGTTGGTGGTTTTGTTGTTTTTTTTTTTTTTTTTTCTTCAGATTTTTGCTAGCTTACCTTTCCAGGCTTTTAATGAAGTGTCAAGTGTCAAGACTTTGTTAATCCATATTAATGTGATCTCAGGCAGGAGACGGCTTAATGGCACAAGCCCTTGTCTGTTCCCCTTCCAATTCTGAAGATAATTCACAGTGCCCCTCCTCAAGGGAGTGACCCTGCAGGTATTTGCCTACGGCTTGGGTTGAAACCTAAAACCTTGGAGAGAATTCCAGTTGAGATCTTATGTCTGCTTTGCTGAGGATTGGCAGTGATCTCACAGTAAGGTGGCATTTCGATATCTTAAAGTTACCTGTAGAAAAAGCTGAAATTCTGGATATATGTAGTCTAGCATTCATAGTATTGGATTACATTGACTCTTCTTTAACTATTTGACATCTATAGCTTAACTTATACCCATGTTTAATAGTATCAGCTTGTTTAACACTGTTCAGGAATGTTGTCTATCTGTTCTCTGCTTACAGCAGTTTTTATTTCTTACTTTTCGTTCTTTTGTTTAAAGAAAAAAAACTTAATATGTTAACTACAAGCTATTAACCTTCACTTGCTATTAGTTGTATTGAAAGCTGGCATCGCAAATGCTGTGAGCTTAAAGAAATGTTTTAATTGGGTCATTAGATTCTGTGTCATTGGGTGATTGCCCGAAAGCAATGATAACAGGAAGAGGTGTACACAGGCAGGGTCTTAATTCAACAGAGCTCTTATGCAGATACGCTGATAAGGTTGAAATTCTCCTTTGCGTTTGAGACCCAAATGGATTTTTTTCAGGGAGCACTCAGTGCTTTGGCAGGTGTGGCTCATGCAGAGGAGCTGGTGAACTTGGTTATTTTGGGTTCCTGGGCAGCGTTTGAGATAGCTGGAAGTGGTGCTGCACATTGGGAAAGTCTGCTGTGGTATTTTGCTTTGCTGTATGTCTGCATTGGCAATGTTACTCATGCCTTTAAAAAGAAAAAAAAAAAAAAAAAAAGTAGTAAATTTTGTGTAAAAATGGAAAATGACATCTTGTTTTTCACTGAGCTGCACCGAGTTCCAATGGATGCTTTCACTGTTGTAACACAAATGTGTATTTTTATCACTACAGTAGAGAGCAATTCTTTCTGTTTAAAGCAGAGAAGCTTCTGAAAGGGCCCATTGGCTGCCCAGATTTTTGTCTTCTCAGTAAATGCTTTGCAGTCGGTCAGATTGCAGAACTCGAAGAAAAACAGCAACATGACATTTTGAGGCAGAGATGTTTCTCTGTCTTGCTTTGCTAGGAACAGGGGAAAGTTTCAACGTACTCATTTGTAAGAGAAGCATACTAACTGCAAAATGTCATGTTCTGTAATTGGGTTGTAACTTCTTGTTACAATGCAGCCAATGGGAGGAGTATTTTATCACAAATCATTCATTCATTTTCCCACGTTAAGAAGTCTTCTGTAAAGCAGTAGGTTTATTTAATAGCTGTATAGGTTGATGAACTCTGTATCAAACCTTTGGTAGATTTTGAACCTGTTGCTGAATTTCATTCCTGGTGGTCAGAGAGCAAGGAGGTCTCGGATTAATTTCTCCAAAGTCTGTGGAAGCTGGTATCCAGATAAAGCCCAGCAGCATCTCTTCACTGTAAAGGACTCATCATGAGATCTGTCCTGAGGGATGTTTCAAAGCATTCGCATCTTTCGTTGCGTATCACACATAAATTAGGTATCTCTGTTTGTGCTTGGTGAGTTGTTCTTGGAGAGGGTGATACTACTGATAACATTACAAATGGGACTTTGTGTAACCTCAAGCTCGTTCTTGGTGTGTTGTTTTGGTTTTTTTTTTTTTTTTTTTCCTTTTTAACAAGCATAGACTTGCAAGACCTGATCCTCAATGATGTATTGTGGCAGTGCTTCTAGCACCTTCAGCAGGGCTACAGTCTATTTATACCATCTGAGGTCTGGCTTTAATTGATGGATTTTTGTACCTTTTAAGTGAACATAAATTATATGAATGCTTTACGGTCCAAAGTAATAAAAAATCTGAATTGTCACCATTTCTTTCTAATCGTATCTCAAGACAGATTCCTGAGTGAAGTATGCACATAAACTTTTAGCCCATTGAAATATGCATATATAATTTAATTTGCATACATTAAATTCTTAGTTTCATTAATGATTTAAGATTCTTTTGCGGTTGGAAGGCTCTGTCACGTTTTTTTTTTTTTCCTTGATTAAATTGCCTATTCTGTTTAAATCAGATTGGGTAATACTGCTCATGTGTTACAGAACAATACTGGTAATTTGGTTGCATCTTTAATCAATGTGATTAATAAATAACTGGCCACACTGTAATATTACTTATCGATATATTAGAGTGTAAGACTTCTCCAGAGAGGAAATTTTGAAGTGCAATATGGCAATTGCAGGGGATATGGCTGAGAAGGTGAAGGAGAGAAAACTTGGCACAGTATATAAAAAGAGCATTTCAATATTAGCATTGTTTAAAAGGCAGTAAATGCATTTTGCAGTTCCCTTGTAAATACCTGGAATAACAAATGCAGAGAGCTCTTTTTTTCCCCCAACATTATGCTACAGCAAGACAGTAAGCATAGACTATTTTAAAACAATTTTTAAGCAGTAGAATGCTAAACAAGCAAAGAGCTGTATTTTGCTGCTGGCCCGGTGGTGGGTTTGAAGCTGCTGTTGCTGATGGGCTTTTTCGTTTTGCTGGGATGATGATTTTTTGAATTTCAGTTTTGGAGGTTGTGGGGCTGTTATTCCATTAAAACAAGCTGAAGCTTCTTAAAATTTCCAGTGATTAGTATTTCCTCATTTCTTTTGGAACTGATGAAGTCTTTCCAGAAACTGGTATCTTTAAGGCCTAAAAGGGTCTTTGCATATCAAGAGCTACTTTTGTGAGCATCTGTACCATGATTTCCCAGTGCTGGAGAAAATAGAAGAAGAAACTGGTTTCTTGGCTGAAATGGCTCTGGGTTACCCATTAGGCTGTTCGATGTTTTTTGTTTATAGTATGAATATTTAACTTTTGTAGTCTGTTTGCACTGTCAAAAGAAAGGAGCCCTCTCTGTTACAAAGCTAAAAGTGGCTTTTGCATCCTCTTTGCATCCTGCTTTTGCTTCCCTGTCTATTGTATGTGTTAAAGTTGGAAGCAAATCTGAACTATCTTCTACAAGAGGTGGCTGATGGAAAAGAACGGTAAGGCTGTAATTGCCCAGGAGGGTCCTCATCCCATAAGTACATGTGTTATCTGCAGAGGAGAGCAATCCCATTGAGTTTAAGTGCGACATTCTAGCTGTGAAGAAGCATGTTGTGTAGTTGAGTAGTCTGAGCTGTTGGTTATGGTTGAGTTCGGCTTGGATGTCAGGGGTGCTATGATTATAGAGAAACTAGGATTAAAGAAGGGGTAAGAGGGAAAGCAGACAATTACTGAGAACAGAGAAACAACGTAGTCTTTAAAAATTCCCTTTTTACTGAGGATCAGATATGCTTGGACAATGCACTGACACTTGCTCTTTCAGTACTCCCAGTTTGCACTTTGATATTAATTGAACCAAGGACTAAAATTCCTGCTTTGTTGATTGATTTTTTTTTTTCTTTAATTTTAAACTGATTAATGTTTTCATTTGAATAGCACTGCTGACTCTGCAAAAGATGTGATCTTTTAATTAGCAGATGTCAGGATTAGCATTAGTGTTGAGTTGTAATTAGCATTTGTACGCATAGCAAAAGACGCGAGCTCAACTTGGCAGCAAGGAGAATGAAATTATAGGTAGTGTTGTAACTTGGCGCTTTACTGCATATCTGTAATGTTTTTATGGAAAAGTGAAACCCACAAGTATTATGATCAATGCATGAAGTCTAGTGGATTAATTACTGATAGACAAATTACATATAAATTATTGGTATGTGTTCTACTAGTTAAATCATAAGTTTTGTTGGCTTAACAGAATTTAATATATCTAATTGTCATACACTGATGCTCTTAAATTGAAATGGTAATAGTCTCTTGGCTAGGTTGCAGCAGCGCACACAAGCGAGCATGGATGTTTCTGGGAATGGTGTGTTGTGAGTTGAGGAGACCCAGCTGAAGCATGGGACATCTGGGAAGCTTACAGACCCACTCCAGACAAAATTAAACAACCTAAGAGCAATGACTTGATGCCATTCTTTGCAGAAGTCAGGATTCACCAAGGCTGGGCTTGTGTGGCTCTTTGGGTCCCCTTGATAGCTCTCTCCACCTAGGCAGCACTTGGTGTCAGTTTGGCTTCATTTGATTTCCTTCCCTGTGAACAGTTAATAAGCCTCTTCAGGCATGTTAAAGTTAGGTATATATAAGTTAAACATTTCTTGCTATTGGCAATACACAGGAATATCTTGAATTAATGATTCTTTCCTCTGCAGATGGACAGAGTTCGCTGCAGATTTCCAATGAAGTTGTTTTTGGTATGAAAGTAAAGTTAAATTAGTGTTTGGCTGCTTGTTGGGGGTGATGCATGTTGTACTTTGGACTCACTGCTCTTTCAAAGCAGCTGTTCTATGCGGTCTCCTTTCTGTATTGAGTCTCAACATAAATTAATTAAATTCTAGGTAGTGGTCATGGAAAAGGGAATATTAAGAAGCAAGAGGTGAGGAACAGGGCAGTGCATTTGTCACAGGTCAGGGATTTGCAGACGGACGGAGAAGTAATAAAATAAGAATGTCTTTTGGAGGGAGTCTACCTCTTCTGCTGATGAAAAATCTGCATCATTCAAGTAATTGGAGTGAAAACATAATTGACTAATGTTGTATCTAAAAGCCCATGACTGGTTGTTGTGGGGAAAATCTATTTAGTAACTTTTTATCCATGTTAAGGAAAAATAGTCCTTTATGATGCTGCTAGGTAATTGAAGCCAATGGTGATTTTGGTGACTATTAGTCAAACTCAGCAGCTTGGCTTTTGGTAGACTAAAGAAAAAAAGCTACTTGACTACTGACAGTTCAGTAGCAGAGATTTAGGGTTGTGGTTCTGGTGCTTACAGGAAGAAGGAGGAAAAAAAAGGAGTTTTTCAATAAGTACGTCTGTGGTGATAATCATAATGTTAATAATAGTGAAATGAGCTTGCAGTGCTTTTCAGGGCTGGACAGGAGGGCAGCATCCTGTACCCAGTGCACAGGTTATTCTTCAGGTTTTGATTTTTCCCAAGGTACCAATAGGAATAGGGTTAGCACTTCAGACTCCCTTTGCCCAGTACTCTGAAATTAATTGCTGGCAAGTGCTGCATCAGGATGATGATTTACTAAGAGTTCCCACACTGTCTTAGTGTTTCTGGTCTTTTGAATGCTATCAGAGAGGCAAACAGGAAAAAGGCGAAGCTTGTCATGTGAAGCTGAAGTTTTAAAAATAAAAATATTTTCAGAGAAAACTGAGACTTAAAGTCTCAATCCATATGTTTTTTTCCTTTTTTTTTTTTAAAGCTGGATTTTAGGAAGCAATAAAATTTTCAGATGTTTGTAGTAGATTACAGTCTGCTCCCCTCTTGTGTTTCCACTAGGGAGAAGTGATAAAGATTTAGATATCTTTTTGCATGCATAATTAATGCATGTGTGCGTAACCAACACCCCCATACCCTAAAACACACCCACCCTTGCATCCAAAATCCCATCTGCAGGAGCAACCACTAGTGGTTTTTAGGCACGGTGACAACATGTGCTTAATATACACTGTTTGGGTGTATGTATTTATGTTACTTGTATGCTTGCAAGGGGAGTGAATTGGGGTTTAAATTAGTTTTAAATGTGATTCTTTTATAAGTTCCAAACATGGTGCTGTTTGCCCAGAGACAGGGAGGTCTGGCTTGCCGTCCCAGCTCTGCTGTGGGCCTCCGCAACAAAAGTAGAGGTGTGGTGCAAACTGCGTGACATGTCAGCAAGAGCAATTATTCTCTTTGCTCAAGAGAACTTGGTTTAATTTCTCTATCAGGAGCTACCAGTTCTTCTCTTCTTTTTAAAATCTCATTTTGAACACTCCTCAATCCAGTACTGAGAGGAGGAAGCAGCAATATCAAAGGCTGAGACTGTTCAAGGTGTTGACCTTTAAAGGAAAATGTGTGTTACATATACAGTACTATAAACCCTGAGTGATCATTCAATAAAATTGCATTAAAAACTACGGTGAGTCTGATTTGTCAAATGAAGAAGCAGTACATCTCACCTTCCAGCTGAATAAATACAGCATGTAGTGGAGTGTAATACTATCATCATAACATAATTGAAATGATATTATTCCAATGTACAATTCAATAAAACTAACCACAGTAGTGCAGTTATCGATTTAAATTCAGTTAAAAGCAATTCTCATATTCAGTTCAAAATATTTCTGATGAATATCAGCTCTGGTAATACGATTTCCTTCATTCAGTAGCAGAAAAGAAGTTTTTATCAGCCTAAAATATCAGATAAAATGTTAGGAAAGAATTTGATTTTGCTCTGTTGGCATGAACAGACTGAATCTTTAAGAGTGAGGATGCTTTTTTTTTTTTTCTTCAGTGTTTGCATTCTGGTGCAACTCCAGTTTTTATTGTGTTTGAAAAATAAAATAAATGGATTAGTTAATGACATGTGTCCAAAGGCAAGGAATTCTTTCTGCTTGAAGCTGCCACAGGGAGTTGGAGGCGGGATTATTTGTCATGTAAATGCCTGACTCCAACCTCTTCTGAACCAGAAGAAAGAATCTGTGGTAATTACTTGGGTTTTTCCTAGTATAATTAGCAAGTAATCTGCTGTGACATCTAAGTACAACATATGTAGACAGTGTGCAAGTAAATATGTTTAGTGAAATGTAAGTCTATGTCAGCCTTTTTAAGTGGAAGCTGCAGTATGGTAGAAGAGCCTCGTGCATACGCACAAGGAAGGCTGTTCCTTCCTGGTGTGCTCTAAAAGGCCACTGAAACATGGGAAAGTGACTGCATAGCAGATCGTTTCACTAAGGAGCAATGAAAATACATAGATTTGGCATTTGTTTCTTCCTTGTGGCAGGATCAATAACCGCAGTCCTAGGGCCAACATTGCCCTTCTTTGTCTTCCCCTTTTTCTTTTTGCGTCCCTTTTCTCATCCTTCTTTTAAATCTGTTTTTAAGCAGGCAGCATGACCATTAGTACTCCAAGGATTCACGTCTCGCCATAAGTTTTCTACCTTGTTAGTTCTCTTTTGGCTTCAGTTGTCAGAATAGCTAGTAGCTGACAGTACACTAGCTCTCTTTTAAGAGAAAAAGAGAGAGGCTTAGAGAAAGTCCATCCATCCAGGAGAAGTGAATCCAGTGTGCTCTCTTCTTTCTCTTTTTCTGTCTTTTAAGAGTTCACTGGGGATTAAGACATTCTGGAAACAAGTTGTGATGCCCACTTCAGGAAGGGAAGCCAGCCTGTTTATAGCTGCTGCTAGCTCTTTGCGAGGGTCCTACAGCGTCTCCAGGTAGGGAAGCTATGCTTTGTGCTGGCTCTTTCCATTTTGTACGTAGCTTCTACAAAATTTCTTTTTGTGCTCAGCATTTGTGTATACTTGTTCATATTTGTGTACTTGTTCTACATATTTGTAGGTTCTTCTGCTTTCTGGTTCTTCCAAGTGTGTTATCAAACCTTTTGCAATAGGAGCAAGTGAGCCATATGCAACGTGTCGGACTGACCAGAGATCTTTTGCTTCATCTGCTGAGGTTACTTCCTCAGTCTGAACTTAAGCTTTAAGACGTATTTCCATATTGTTGATGAAGCTGATGACAAGGAACCAATTGATAGCTGTAAGCGTATGGCAAAAGCTTTACATGTGAAAGTAGGTACTTTGCATTCAACTGAATTTCTTTTTTTTTTTTTTTTTCTTCCTGTTTGCTTCATTCATAGAGATGCAAACCATTTTTTGTCTATCAAAAGCATATCTAATTGGTTTCAGAGCAAGGAAGGAAATAAAACTGGAGCTTGTAGTGAGCATAAATTCTCCTTGAAATGTTCTGAATGCTTGAATTTTCATTCTGTCTCAGTTATAAGGAAGGCTGTACCCTGAAACTCAATAAATGTTCAGTGGCTACACCTCTGTGTGGAGAGACCTTGAAGTTGTTAGCTGTGCTGGCTTGAAAAAGAAGAGAAGGCTTTTGAGCTGCTTTGGAGAAATAGCACTGGAAGTACCTCACTTTTTCTGTGTACATCATGTAGCAGTGAATGGCTTAGGGAGGGAGATACCTCACCTGGCATGGTTCCAGCCTGGTGTCAACATCATTAAGCTTGCTACAGATGTGAGTTATTTGTAGTTTGGCATATATCATTTGTTGTTAATGGTATCCTTGATAAGGCTGTTTTGGAAGAGCATTTGCAATTTCATATGTGCTATCAGGGTTTTTTATTTTTACTTCTTAAACTATGGAACTATTCCAAAAAGCAACCCTTGCACAGTATTGAGCTGACCCACCATTCATTTCATGGGGGAGACTGTGCTCCGTGCTGTAACATCAGCATGCTTGCTTTGTTCTCTCAAGAAGAGAGTTGAAAATGTTGCAGCAAGCAGCCCTTATGAGCTGCTGCTTCCTGCCTCCTTGATCGTCGAAGTCAGTCTTTCTTAGCTAGGAGAAGAAATAAAAAATGAAGAAGGTTACTTCGCTCTTCTTCACTTTGTGACCTCCCCTTGCTTCCTTCTGATTTAGAATTTGTTACAAACTCGGGAAGAAATGTTTGAGGCAGCCTCTAGCAAGGCCGCTGGTGGTGCAGCGTCCCACTGATAGAGCCATAATCTCCTGCAAAGGTTTAGATGATTAAAAGTTGTGTTTGTGGCAGTGCTCAGCAGTTGCAGAGTTGTCTGAAATTTCCAGGCTGTAAGTTACTTGCTCGCACATTGTTCAGAGTCTTTATGAAGGTTTTTTTTGTTTTGTGAGTTTAAATTCTTAATAAGTGCAACTGACTAGAGCATTTCTTCTGACCCCAGGTTTTTGACAAAGAAGCCTACGTAGGTGCTTGACAATTATTTACTCAGGAGGTGATCAGTGTGCCAATGAAGTAATTTTTTGGTTGAGATGAGCTAAGTTCAGTGCTCTGAAGGGGGGGGGGGGGGGAAGCCAAACAAAAAACCAAAAGTGGCTCTAACACAAATTGCCTGTGTATAAACTACTGTGGTTGGACTTATCCACCTCCTAGGGGTTCAGCTATTGGAGCAGGTGCTGGGAACATTCTTTGCTTACACTGGAAATGCATGGGCAAATTTGTCAGTGGGAGAAAACATTCCTGTCCTGATAATCGTGGCTCAGCTGTGTGGGGAAGAATGCTGACCTTTCCTGTGTGTTGGCCAGGAGCTGTCATAGGATGGGGTGCTGCTTGCCCTGGCAGCAAGCCTCGAGGACTCTCGTCCTTTTCCTTCCGCCTTGGTAATAGCACTTGTCATCTTGCTGCGTGGGGGGATTTTACACAGCTCAGCATGCTTTTCAGCAGACACCAAAATATTAATTAGAATGCTGTAAAAAATTAATTGAAACACAGCATAATCTCTGTTAAGTAAGGTCATGAAATTGTCTTAAAATAGACCCCTCAAGAAATAAGATGAAATCTCTTAACAGAAAAGCTTGGCAGATTTCCTGTGCCAGTCCTCTTGAGATGCTTCCTGTTGCTGCTAAAGCACATCCAGTGTTTCTGTTTTTCCTTACAGCACCTGCCGTTCAGTGCAGAGAACCAGTTTCCCAATTTTGTTCATCTCTGTTGATCCATTAATGGTATTTCAACCTCTGTTGCCCAGATAGTTGGGATGGGAGCCAGGCATGAACTGATGGCATCTTCAGCTGAGCACAGACTCCTTGAGAGAGGACAGTGGATATGGATGGAGATCTGGGCTGGCAGTTCTTTGATTCCCATTGCAGATCTAATACCCAGCTGACTCGCCCCTCTGACTTTTTGCCAGAGATGTGCTTTTTGTGGCAGTCTGGTTGTCATGCCTATGTTCGATGACAGCTGAGGACAGGGCGGAGAGACGGGCTTGATCGGCAGCTGGGTTGCATGCCTGCAGCTGGCATGGCTGGACCTGAACTTTTGTATAATTTTGGTACAAACACTGAAGGAAAAAAAAAACCAAAAAACCCAAACCAACATTATTTGGGGTTCCCGTTTTTCCTAGGCATTTTCCCTGGCAGCAGTCAACTTCAAACCTGAGGTGGAATAGTATTTTATGCCTTGTTCCCCAGACAAGGAGGATGTAGCACACGCTTCAGAGCCCAAGTAAAATGGGTTGAATGTCATCTGCCCATCAATCTATCTTGTATGCGAAGACTAGCAGATGAAGAAGATACAGCTTCAGTCCTTTCATATGTTTGCTCATTTAAAAAAATACTGGGATCTTCTATTTCTCCCCGCCTGCAGGGAAGAGTACACTTTGCTATGCCACTCACTCAGTCCAGCCTGTTTGCTGAATTACCTTTTAAGATCTTGCAAAGGTTTTAGAGCAGAGCTGAAACAGAAGATTTTTGTTGCAAGTGCACATTAAGCACATACAAACTTGGTCTGGAGAAATGGATGCAAAGTAAGTGGAAGTATGGAAACCCACCAGCTTTTCCAACAGTACTGCTGTTTTATTAGTTTTAGGAATAGCAACCATGCCTTTTTCATCTTGTTTCCACCTAGCTAATGCCAAATCTGTCTAGATTTGGAAGCAGAATCTGTGTTTAAGCTTGAGGTTGCTCCTCGAAGCCTTTGCAGAAGATGAATGAGTGGGAATTTCTGACAGTTGGTGATTGTGTGTGACACCTGCAGCATCTTATTTTAAAGTGAAGTGCTGTCTGGGAGGGTAAAATCAACTCCTGCAGACAGAGGTCTCACTGGACCTTTGCAGACTTGCAGCAGTGTTATTTTTTTCCAGCTCTGGTATCTGTTCTCATGTTGTGATGTCCTCACCTCCAACTGGAGTTCAATGGTCTGAAGCAGTAGCAACCATGTGATGGAGGTGAGGGGAAGGAATCTGAGCTTCAGCAGGATGAGAGCATAGGTGGGGGAGCTGCTATGTTGTCTGGATTCTGTGAGTCTCTGAGACTTTTCACCTCCTCCTCTCAACACAAGCCCCTCTGCAAGCCATTGTTTCTTCTCTGTTGAGAAATTCTGTGAGGAGCTTGTATAGATGTGCAAGTCTGTAACTCTAATAGAAGGAGTTGACTTAGCTTCGGAGCTAGGTGGGAAATAAGTCCCTGTGCTATGCTTCTGGGGTACTGGCAGCTGCTTAGAAAAGCACATCTGTTTGGAGGAGCTATTGCAAGCCTGTCTTGGTCTTTCTGATCATCAGCACAGGATGGCAGTTGCTGGTTAACTCTGTAACTGCTTGCTTGCATCTTTGCAACTTCTTGACATTACTGTGACATCAGACTGCTAGGAGAACAAACCCTTAGTGTGCGACTTCTGTCTGCATATTTGTTTTTATACTATGGTTGATGTAAAGCAAGAATAAACGAGTATCATCGTACAGGATGGAAATGCATTTCTGCTTAAAGGGAAGCATATAGAGATAAGTGGTGGTACCCGAAGAAGGTGTCTTCAAGTGGGAACTGCTTTTATACTCTATACTTCCAGAAGGTCTGTAACTCAGTCTGGAGGGAGATAGGATTTAGGGGCACTACTTACAGCTCTGTACTGCCAACGGTGTGGTGATATCTTGAGAGCTGCACAGTGAGAAGATCCCTCATTGGGGGAATGGCATAGATGGCTGGAACACCAGTACTTCCTGCCTGTGCTTACTGTGCTATGCAATGCCCTTTGTGTAGGCAGGACTCTAAAAGAAACACTGAGTTTTGCAGGATTGGGACTTAGTCTTTTGGAGCAGTGGAAGGCTTGAAACATGCTCTTAGGATATCAGAAAGAACCACTGTAAATGTGACCTGATTTCCTTCCTCCTCATCCCAGAGCACTATGAATAGACAAGGCTTTAATGTGTGGAAAGTGCATCAGTGCCCTGTGGTGTGGGAATGTCCTGTAAATGCAAAGAATGGCAATTACTAGTAAATAGCTGAGCCCCTGTTGCACAGCGCTGTGTATTTTAGTAGGAGGAAAAAAAAAAAATGTACCAACTGGCTGCATTGCAGCAAGTGTATTTCTAAGACAAGATTAGAGAATAGAAGGTAAACTGCAAAGGGATTCTGATGGGGGAAGGCAGGAGTAATGGAAACACACTTAGACCATGCTTGAGCTTTCTGCCAGTGGTGGATAGTTGCTAAATTTGAATGTGTTTTTCCTAGTGACTTACTCTGTTTGGTGAATAACTGTTATCAGTGATGCTGAGAACTGCTTGGCTTACACCCAGCGCATCAATCCCACAGTATTTTGGGAAAGAGAACCTGTTATTGCCACAGCCAAGGAAGATCACTGTGCTTGTAGCTGGAGGGTAACAAGTCTCCCTTGTTTTGAAGAGTTGGACCTATCCCTCTTTGCCTTTGTGCAGAGTAAAGTAGCATCAATCATTCTGTGGGTTGGGATGGTGGTTCCATGTTTGTTATTTAGGTGCCCATGTGGTGGGTCACCTCAGGTGCTATGCCACATCCTTGGAGGGAGCGTATTTCAGCTATGAATGTGAAGGACTGAAATCTTCCTTGCTTTGCCACTTCCCAAAAGCATAGGTGAAATGAGTCTTTTTTTATTATTATTATTTGTTTAAAAATAGCATGGGTTTGAAAGGACCATCCTGAGGGAGGGAGGGCTGTGCTGATTTTTGTGAATTTTTTACTTACTCCTGTGACGGAGGGGCGCTTAATGTTTTTCCTTGATTTTGGTCAATATAAAGATAACCATGTATTTAGAGATCTAGACCACCATGATCTGTAGGTGCAACTTCACAGGAGAGACTGAACTTTGTATTGTGATAACAAAGGGAGGATCCATCCTCATATTGATGAGAGGTTTGATTTATCCCAGGCAGCTGCAATGTTCTGGATACTCACTTGTTCTCCTTACCCTCATGGCAGAAGCCAAATCCTTTAGAGAAGGAAAGGGCAGACACAGGGAGCTGGGTAACCCATTTGCAGATGTATTTTTTCTATACTGTTGGGCGTTACAGTACTAAAAATAAATTAAAAGGCTCCATCCTAGGATATTATTACCAGCTTATGATGTAACTTAGCTGCTGATAGACAGTCTATTATAACAATTCTGTTTGCCTACTGACAGCTGACTAGGTGCTTGGAAATGTCAGCTACTGCCCCAGGATATATGGAGAGGTTATGGAATAATTTTCAGGTCTTCTGTGCTCTGGGAGTTTTCTGTGGGTGGGGAGTAGAGGGGAGGTGGCCGCAATAGTGTTGCATCAAACTGGTGTTTCTCAGTGTTTACTTATTGCTCTGTTTGTGCTCTGTCACACTTGTGGATTTCAGTGCGTTATGGTCTCCAGTGTTGGTAGTCAGTCTTTTTGGCATATGGTATCCATCTCAGTTTGTTCACTTGTTGCCACTCCTTTTATTTTTTTTTTTTTTCTTAAGGAGGGACCTTTTCAGCCTTACTGGTATGTTTGAGAACAGTATAATTAGAAATCTAAAAATAATACACTGAAAGCAGCAGCTTCATAGGTATCTCAGTTTGTCTCTCGTGACGCTGGGCTCTGTCTCACATTTGTTTAGAATATCCAAGTTGGTGTAAGACAGTTTTGAGCTATTTCTTTTTACTCACCGGAAGAACCCCACCAGTGAGAAAGAAGCATAGGGATCCTTTGATGGGAAAGGCAGTGAGGGGTGGTAACTGGTGTCCCTGGTGGCTGCTAAAATGATGTTTGATGCAATTTTGTGCTGTAGAAAAGGCTAGCCAAATGCAAGAGCAAGCAAGGCAGACAGGAGCAGTGATTTCTTGCATGGGGTTAAAGACATGGTTGGCTGTTCATGCTTCTCATCTCATGTACCCCCCATCTTCATCTTTGACCTGGTACTATCTGTGGTTGTCCTGTGGCGAAGCACGTATGCAGTATGTTGTTATACTATATTTTAAAACACAACTGAGGATACACTGCTATTTAGAAAGGGAAGATACCTTCTCTATAGATAGCTTCGAGGGACTTGAATTCAAATCCACTAAGATGAGAAGAAAAGTTCCCCTGAGACTTCCAAGAGGCTTGCGTTGTTCCCATTTAATGTTATTTTGGAAATTTTGCTCTGTGTGGCCCCCCAAGAAAGCCATGTATTTTTGTTTGTGTTTTAAAGCACTGTCTTTGGTTTACATGGCAGTATTTATTAGCCCGTATTCCAGGTGGCTCTTTACAGGAATGGAAAGTGGTCATTGTGAGCAGCTGATGTTTGCCTATGTTTAGTGCCACATAGCTGAGAAATACCTGTTGAGTCCCAGTTCTGCTAACAATATGTTTTAGATAAAGGTATTTTACAATCTAGGTTCATTTAGGGTTTATTACAGTGCCTACCAAAACCCTGCCCAATCTCTAAGTGTGTGAGTAGTAGTGATACAAATCAAAGCACAACTTTCACATCTTTGTCTGACAGCTGGCAGAGCTCAGCTCTATCAGTAATAATGCTTTTATCCTTAAAGACAGCACTGCCAACATTATTCATTATATTTTATTATTATTATTTTGCTTCCTTGCATGCAGTATGACAGGCCATAAATTCCTCATTTTTCTTGCACTAGCCTTTATTATGTATATGTAGCATTATAATTCTCAGAATCTGTACCACAATGAGGACCGCAGTGTTTTACAGAGCTACTGTAAGATGGGAACACTCTGAGATACTGGGGACACCTGTTTTCATACCTAGTTCTATACTTGGAGTTTGTGCTGTTCTGAGGCACTTTCCCTATCCCTCAGATGCTTGTGATAATGCAAAATTCATCAGCACGTTTGTTGCTTTGCCTCGTAACTACATGGAGAATTTTGCAGTGGCAGATCTTAAAAATGATTACACCCAAATATGAGTAGAGAAGCTTGGAAAGACTCCCCAAATTGTTGTTTGTGTTCTGTATTTTGTGCATTGTTTACCTTTTGATCTTCCGAGGATTGATTTGTGACCTTTAAGCATTGAATTCCTTAGAAGCCATCGGAGTGGCAGGGAGCTGGGACTGGTTTTATATAAATTTAAATGAACAGAAAGCTAGCAGGGTTTTATTTACACCCTGTCTGTCATTTTAGTCCTCTCTTGGTAACCAAGTTTAGGAAAATATAGAGACAAGTAAGCTACTGAAGCTAGCCTTGTTCTGAAGAGTTTCTTTTGAACTTTGTTTTGTCTCTTAGGTGAAATGGGGGATAAATTTTCAGCTATGGTTTGTGAGCCATGTCTGTCTCAAATGATACTAGATCATTAAACGTGCTGCCATTGGCTTTTGAAGGGGAAGCAAAGTCAGCCTAGTATCAAACTTTCAGTAAATGGTGAATATCAGCAATAACCAAAAAAGGTACAAGCGGATTTCAGTTGTAGACGTCTAACTTTCATTACAGGCTCTTTTTCAAATCTGAAACCAGCTTTATTTTACACATGTGCTTCTTCTATTACATTACCATGTGGATCAGCTGGACTAACACATGGGATATTTTGGTTAACAGTGTAAGAGCGGCAAAAGTGGACGTGGACAAACCCTACACTGAACATCATGTACAATGATATTAATGCCTTTGCTTTGCATGTGTCTGCAGCACAGCTGGGGTTCTGTTTCTACTTGTAGCTTAATTTCTCTTCAGAGCAGACATATGGGAGCATCCGTTTGAGATTACCTAATGGTTCAAGTGGAGCCCTAGATCCTAAGTGTGGTCTTTCATGAATACTTGGGTGTTGTTCCCAGGCAGTTTTTGACTACGTGTTTTGGGTTTGCATTCCAGCGTGACATCTGTGCTGTCCCTGGGCTGGTCTGCAGCATTACTGTCCTTGTTGATGGCTGCCTGTTGTGGGTGGCTTGTGGGTGTCACTGCAGGCTTAATAGTGCAGGCTCACCTAGTGATTTAGGGAAGGACAGGTCCCAAAACAGGGTGGGTCTTGCCCTACTATTGAGAATAAGCAATATGAAACAAGGATGGGAGGCAAACAGCACGATGCCCGAAACCTGGTAGCGAGTGTGGGTGTGTTGGTGCAGCTCGCAGCACCCTGCGGGGCGGCGCTGAGCTTGTGGCCAAGGCCCAGCTCTTAGAAGCCATTCTGCAAAGCCACCAGATCTCGGGTGAGCTTTGGGAAGAAGAGGAGGACTGCCCTGATATGTGGGGTGCGGTGTGTTTCTCACCCCACCATCTAAGCCTGGGTGGAAGGCCTGGAATCAAGGCAGAAATCTGAAAAGCAGCATTACGGGCCCTGTGGTGCTCTGCCGTTGGTATGAGGTAGGAGTTTGATCTGTTCTGGTTGATACTATGAAAAAGGACATAACTGCTTATAGAGAGGTGAAAGGATGTGTGGGAGTGCTATGGGCCATTTTGTCATAATCTGGGCATAATGTAGAGCTTTTATTTTTCCAGTAAAACCAAAAAGAGAATTTATGAGGAAAAGCTGGGAACACTAATTTGGTACCTTTCACATCTGTGCTGTGTGCAGCCAGGTATATCTGTGTCCCATTTTGAAATTGGGGTGTTTGCTGTAGATCTGGGATGATGACTGTCATTTCAATTAAATTCATATTATATTATTTTTAATCAGGAACCAGTGCTCATCTTTCAGCCCTAGTGAGTCAACTTCCATGGTCTCGATAAGCAATAGTAAGGATTGTGTTGGTTTTTTTTTTTTATTCTTTGCAGTGTGATTAATATCAATGCATATATGGGAGTTAACTTTTAGGCAGTTAATTTTTGAAGTTCTCTTTAGAAAACTCTTAAGAAAAGAGGATAGGCAGAATCACTTGTTTGTCTTCAGGATTATCTTCACAACTGAGAGAAATTAATCATTCTGCTGACCAGACTTTATGTGAAATATAGTAGTCAGTGAGATTTTGCAGTCTCTGCCCATTCCCGTCTTCCTCTGTAAGAAAGCTCCTTAGAACAGAGGAAAACTCCAAGGAAAGGACTGTACTATATCAGAGCTCTAATTAAATGACTGAAGCTTGTCCTTCCTACAGTCTTTTCCGAATGAGGTTGTAACTGATGTTTGAACACAACACAAACTCTGCAGGCCACCTGCAAGAAAGGGGATATTTCCATTTAATAATATTTTCTTGACAGAGAAACAAAAGAAATGTCCCACAGCGTTAGTCACAAATCTGTTGAGAATAAACATGTGAAATGTTACATCAACAGCGTTCCTATGTATGCTGTGCTCAGAGGTCTACTGCTGTTACTATGTTCAGAAGGCATGGGTGCACAAAGGAATGAAGATGTTATATGCAGATGCATGTATTTATATATATCCATCAACTGTATAACCTACACGTTAGACTTCACATAGCACTGTATCACTTTCATACTACTGCTGCTAGTGATACCTTCCCAGCCTTAATTACATGCAAGAAGATCTTTGCAGCGTGAACAGGTAAATACATTATTAAAATGAAGAGCTTGGCAATGACACAAACTACAATCAGGAGTGCTAACTATCAAGTGCTGGGTGACGACTCATGTTTGCCAAGCTTGCTTGCCACACACGCAGCTGGTTGTGCCATCCTGGCTGTGGGTGGAAATAGTGTTAGGTAGCTGGAGTGAGAATGGATGTGTAGACACCTGAAGTTTATTTAGATAATAAAGAGTTCCTGTACAGAAAATCATCCTTAAAAGCTGAGTCCTGGGGATTTCTATAAAGAGAATCTGCAGTTACTTTTGCCCCAAGGAGCAAACCAATTTGCTTGTGAGAGCTGGTGAGCGAGATGCCTGCTGCTGGCTGTGAAGAAAGTAGTGCTGTGAATCACTGCAAAGAGCTGAACTCTGAAAAATCACATTTTTTCATGTCAGAGCTGGGTTACTTGGGTTACATTTGGCACCACAAAGCAGCTTTCACTCCCTGCCTCCCTTCACCCCCATTTTATTATGGATGACAAAAGACCCCCTCTCTGGAAGAGAGAAAAGCCACAGTAATGAAGGCACACTTCTTGATTCACACTTGTTTTGGTGTTGTTTTGTTTTCCCATGCAGTTTTATAAATGTCCATGCAAGGTCCCAGCTTTAGGTATATCCTATATTGAGCTCTGTCATCTGTGTGTCTGCTTTATGGATAGGCGCAGCTCCAGCAGTCTCGTGGGGCTGCAATTGTTCTTAAAATATTTACAGGCACTGTGATTTGGAGAGGAATTACCTGTGTTTGATTTTGAAGGCTAGAAGATTTCATGATCCAGCAGCTCTTAGTTTTAGTTTTAGTTTTAGTTTTTAGTTAGTGTTTGCAGCCCTGCCCGCATGAAGAGTCAGCTCAGATCCTAGTGTGACTGCAACTGGTGCTTGGCTTTGAGACAGGTGGGAGAAAACATCTGTATCATGCCACTGGCTGCCCTGAACTCTACCCTGAGCTCCAGGCTTAATGTATTTACTGTTCTTCAGCATTCATCACACTGCAGTGCTTAGGGAACTGATAGGGCTGGTGAGTGGCAATGAACACCTTAGCACTTGTACTTGATGCAGAAAGCTTAGACATACTCTTGGCTTCAGCTCACAGTGATTCTTATCCCTGACCTACATCTGTAATGTGAGCCCTGGGTCTAGCCCTCTCAGTTTACATACTGCTGTCCTGTTCCAGGAACGTGCATTACATGTGCGTGTTTGCAAAATCTGGGTGCAACTAAAACCAGCATGCCATTCTCTG
This sequence comes from Centrocercus urophasianus, assembly GCF_019232065.1. NCBI lineage: Eukaryota > Metazoa > Chordata > Aves > Galliformes > Phasianidae > Centrocercus > Centrocercus urophasianus. Next base: position 41,974,386 of record NW_024884475.1, on the reverse strand, counting down.
TCCCAGATAATAATTTGCCTGTCCCTGCCTCCTTACAGGGAACACTTGATGATGTCTTGTGTTTGTTGAAAATCGGCATTTAATTTTGATGGTTAGGTTTGGCACTCAGTTCTTATTGCTGATGATAACGTAAGGCAGTTTCACTTTGTGGTCAATTCTAAATGCTAAGGGTGATCAGAAATTATAAGTGACTCCTTGTGGATGAGCAACAGGCTGCCAAAATCAACATTTATCTGTTAAAGTCTCTCTTCATTACAACAAAAGCAAACATTGTCTGTTCTGACCACAAGTTTTGTGTTGGGTTTCTGTTTATGAACTAATTTATTTATTGCTGATTTATTTCTGTATAGTGAACCATGCTAAACTTGCATTTATTTATTTATTTTAAATCTTGACTTCCAATAAATGTATTCCACTTTGGAAGAGAAGGGTGAGCATGCTAGGAGGGAGGCTTCATTTTCTTTTTTTCTTTTCTTTTTTTTTTTTTTCAGTTGTTTCTAATTTCTTGGTGCAGTCCAATCATCTGCTCCCTTTCATCAAGAAATAATAGCTTTTTCAGAGCACTCTGCCTGCACGAAGTAACGTATCTACCAGCTTGACCGGATTCTTCTTCCTTGTAATCAGCACATATGTCATACACCACCTTTCTCCTCCCTGGGTCTCAGGCTACGGTGATTTTAATGGGTTTAAAGACTACTTCACCATTAATAACAGAAACGTTCATTTATTCATATCGCCTCTGACAGGTTTTACAGTTATTGCAGTTATTGTAACGTTGTGCGCACTTTGGATATTAGATGCCTTTGATAATTTTACAGGATGCGTTTTGCCTAATTATTCAGTCCCTAATTAGCTCGGGCTCTCTGTGATTTCAGGGCAGCTCTGGGAGCACGTGCTGTGGATTCCCAGGAAAGGATTTAAAGCTGTGATGCATTCCTGGGCTTGCTGGGGCTCATGCCGGGCTGGCAGAAATAGCTCTGTCTTGCCTCAAAGATAACCCAGTGGTGTCTCTGCTGCCCATGGCTTGGCTCCTGCCCCTTCTCGAGTATTCCCTGCTTCATTGTGATGGTGGTCCTGCCTCTGCCTGCCAGACAAGGCAATATTCACTCTCTATCACTTCTGCCCATCTCTGCGTTCTTGCCCACAGCTGGAGAACATCCTTTAAAAGATGCTGAGGGTTAAGAGTGGAGAAATATTGTGAACAGACTGGAAAAAAATGGCCCTTCACAGGGATTTTTAGTGGCAATTGGCAGCAGTGTTGTACTGCTTTGACTGTGTTAGCTGGGTTGTTCTTGCTTGACGCTATGAAGCATGATAGAAGTCTTGAAGTGCTTGTTTTGGGGGATTTCTTCTGTTGTTCATTTGAGACTATGCAGAGCAAAGGATTTATTTAGAAATACCAACGGAAATAAATAGCGAGTAGGAAATGAAATTAAAATGTGATGGAAGCAGAAGCTAAGAAATGAATCAGTGTACGCAGGGGAGTAAAGTGGATTATTTTTAAGGCAAGATTTTGAATGTTGAAAGTGGGAATGGATAAAAATAATCTTAGTAAAGGAAAAAAAAAACAACGCTATTTCTGGGCTTTCCATGGCTTCGAGCAGGCTGTGGGTCCCCCAGCTCTGCTCTTGGCAAGATTCAGTGTTAGAAGTCACTCGCAAAAGTCCATGTTTCCTCATCCCTTGGTGCAGCAGCCACCTGCGAGCAAAGCTTTTGAGCAATGATGTAATTTCAAGAGTGGGGAATACAGTGATTACAGCCAGGAATTGTTATTGCATCAAGTTATTTTCCAGTTTGTACTGTACTGTCTGCAGAGTAAGATAGTTTCCAAGTGAGTTACTCCTAGGAGCTTTGTGGAAACCCGTGTTTGTCAGGAACTTGTATTTTTCCCACCTCCTGTAGGAGGAACACCTTTTGTAAGAGTGCTGGCTTTGTGAGGAAGACAAACCTTTCTGAAGCCCCATCCTGGCATTGCTGTACGGTGCTTTTACGGGTAGTAACACCCAACTCTGAGAAGTGTTTCCTCCTGTTAGCATCGAAGTTTGCCTCTCCTTGTTCTACCTTTTTACCGTATTATCCCAGAAATATCTGCTGCATGCAGACATGGATGCAAAATAGACAAATTACAAGCGAGGATAGAAGGCTGGAGAAATCTGTCTCTGTCTCTCTCTCTCTGTCTCTCTCTCTCTCTCTCTCTCCTTTTGGACCTTTTGCAAATTACTTAAAGTACTGCATTGTCTTGTGCTAGAGAAAAGCTCAGGCTGTAAATGAAGCTTGTGCTTGGTTGTCTGGTGGACAGGCTGTGCTCCTGGAGTCTCACTCGAATGAGATGAAGTTGCTTGTGTGCATGAACAGTATTTTATGAGTAAGGAAAATTGTCCCAGTCAAGCTTATCAAGTTTGCTGCTTTTTTGGTCAACCTGAAGTGCCGTTGTGTCTCTTTAAAAGAGTGAAATTTCCCCAAATAACTGGATTTTTGGTTTTGAAAGTCAGTTGTAAAGTAATTTTGTGATCATTTCACTGACTGAGACAGTAGCATGTTATATTTCTGTTTCTCTTGTCCCTTAAGACCTTCATAAAATGAGATCTTCTACCTCATGAGCCTGTCAAAATGACTGCATTTTAAAGTAAATATGAAGACATCAGTGAACATAATTTTCTTTGAGTTCAGTCCAGGCCTAATGGCTTTGACAGAACCTTCAGTTAATTTTGCTCTAGGCTTCTCCTGCAATCTATCCTAAGGAAATTACTGGGGCTGATCAGATTTCTTTGTTTGTGAGAAGTGAATGCTGCTGAATTGCCTGCTTTCCCCTTGCTGGGATTGGCTTCCCAGTGCTCATGCTGAGACTTTGCAGACTTTGCACAGAAGTTGAAGTCGTCAGGAAAGAATGCCTGCCTCAGTGTCCTCCATGCAGACCTGTGTTGTGAGGGATTTCTGTAAAATGTGGAAGAGAGGAGAAGTGTGATAATATTTTGAAATAGATATCTTCTAGAGGTTCTGAAGTACTTAGCACTGTTGGCTTAAACAACAACAACAACAAAATTTAGGCAACTATCTTTTAGGGTTCGTTTAGCTAGAGGTGACTCATAGGAAGGGGTGGGAGGAGGACTGAAGAATTGCAGGAAGGATTGAGGGGAGGACTGGATGAACTTGCAGTATGCTTTCAGCCTTATTTTCTTCAATACCTTTAATCTCAATGAGACATTCTTCCTATAGTTGCAGATGTGCTCTTGCAGCTGATTGCAAAGACTCATGGTTGTGATCAAGGCCAGAAATTGTCTCTGTAAACCTCTCGTCACTCTGACTGGAGAACATGTACCTGTCTCTAAGCTTTTTCTTGCCGTTATAAGCACATGGGTAAATGTATCTCACAAACATTTAAGTCAGTGAGGCTGGCCATATGTACTAACCCACAGGATCATGGAAAGCCATTGATTTTCATGCACGCAGCAGTTCTTAGTGTGGACCAGGAGAGAAGATGATGTGTTGCCATATCAACCCCTTTCTCCCAGCTTTTGTCCAGCTCATGGTTAGGCGTGTTGCTTGTAACTATGAATGAATGACTTGCCATGCTGTAATTAATCCCAAACCAGCCTTGCAGTATTTGCAAGCTGTTCATCTGGGTGATAATGCAGGAGGGTACTTGGCTTGCAGTGTTAAGAGACAGTGGTAAAATCAGGAGGTGAAGAAAACAAAATTAGGAGAATAGGACACAGCTGTGTAAGTGGAATAACAGCAGAGGGAGGAAGTAGAGAAAGGAACTGCCCTGCAAATTTTGAGCAGCTGTTTCAAGTTTACTGTTTCCTTCAAAAAATGGCTTAAAGCAGGAGACATTTAGGGGGGAAGTGACTACCTTTAACACAGAAGAAAACCCATAAAGCTGTGTGTGTGCTGACCAAGTTAAATTTTCTACCTCTTTTTCATTTTAATGGAACAAAACATGTTCCCTTTATATTTCTTGTAAAATTGGTCCTCCTTTTTCAGCTGTGGAACCCCTTGAAAAACGCAAATATTCTGTATCAGTAGATATGAAAACAGAGTTATTAGAGTTAAAAGTATATATTCTGGACAAATTAATGGTGGGGCTCTGAGCTGAAATTGTTGTATTCTTGCAACTTAAAAGCAGTAATTTTGCACTTAGAGTTTCAGTTTAGTGTAAGAAGAAGAAAGTTGTTTAACCATAAAAGGAATGAAATAGAGTGCAGGTTTACTACTACTATTTGATAACTTAACTGTAGACATGTTCTTCAATGTTTTAATTTTTGCTTTGTTATAAGTAGTCTTCTTGAGTAATTTGTTCAATTAGAAATGATGTTATTTTGTGAAAATGAGGAAATGTTATATTTTTTCTTTTTCAGGAGTATTTATGAAAAACCTTATTGTTTTGTGTTCTGTGCAGATGGATTTTATGACCAGTTCCATAAACTGTTCTGTGCTTTCACTAAGTTCACCACTACTTTTTTAAAGTATTAAAGCAGTTTCTCTTAAGAAAATGTAGCCATTTTCTACATGAGACAGTTTCTTATTGCATCAGATTACCAGGTGCATGGCTGTTCACCTGTCTTCTCATTGGAGATGCTTGCTGACAAACAGGAATGCAGTGTCATGTGGACAAGAGGTTCTTCAAGTTATATTGTATTTGAACAATATATTCCAAGTAATGAGGAAGCAACACTTTCCCCCATGCATTTCATGCTGTGAGGTTCATAAACAGCAGGGTAAATCAACTTTTTTCTGCCAATTGACCTGCTTGGGGTGTTTTGATCTCAGTCTGTAGAGCCAAATAGTCTGTGCTTGGAGATGTTCAAGAAAAGCACTGCTGTGGCAGCGAGGGACATGAGTAGTGGACATGGTGGGGTTGATGCCTGGACTTTGATGACTTTGGTGGTCTTTTCTGACCTTAGTGATGCTATGATTCTGTAGCTGCAGCTACAAAAGAGGGGGAAAAGGAAAGTTATTCTAATTTGAGAATGTGCAGGGGCCAGGTGCAAGCCTGGTCATGCCATTTCTGAATTGACTTAAGGATCTCACCAGCACTGGTCTGAGCCAGCTGAGTTTTGTTGGACTTTTGACCTTATTTATCTCCCTGCGTATCCACAGGGCAAGCATTTATCCAGGAATGCATCTTGAACCGGAGTTCTACATACAGACAAAGCCCCTGCGTGAACTGCTACAATTTTAAGAGTATAAGGTTGTTTTGAATCAGTATCACACGATCACTAAGCCATCTTGGCTTACTTTATCTTACTCGTTGTTCAGATGTTAATTTATTGCTGCAAAGTGTTGCTAGGCAGGATTTACAAACAGTCCTGAAGGTTGGAAAAACTCAGTCCTCTGGGTAAATGCAAAACTAACCGTGTAGGTTGTGCTGGGTAGTCATGTTGAAGTCCTTTAAGCCACAGACAGTTTGCCTCCTTTAAACACTGCATGTTATGGCGTGCTGAAATCTTACATAGATATTTTTTTCCTAGAACGTTGTCTCAAAGATTGAAAATAAGATATTATGAAATTGTTTCCTTCATTAATGATGGTGAAAGAGAATGTTTCACTGGGAGCCTTGCATGGCAAATTTGTCTTGATGAGGTTGAATAAGGAAACAATGGAATGTGTTTGTGAAGATGTAGCAAAATTTATAAATTTAGATATTTAGATATTTTTCTAAGTATCTTAGTGACCTTTTTAATCTCTCTACCGATTAATCATTATTTGCTGCTTTCACATTATATTCAGTACTGTTCTGAAGAACCAGTTTTACAAAAAAGGAAGACATTTCTAGAAAAAGGAGATTTTTTTTCTTTTTTTTTTTTTTTTTTTTTCAGTTCTTGTATTTTTTTCCCCCCTCATGCATTAAATGATAGGAGCTGAAAGTACTGGTAATTTATGAACATTGAAAAAGCTTCCTTTAAATAGCTTGAAAGTTTAATTCCCATTGCCTTTGGGGAATATTTTTAAAGGTTTACACCTAATTCTTGTTGATTTCAGTGGGTAATAGAAGCCTAAACACCTTTTAAAAATCTTTCTGTTAGCACTTAAGGCACTTTACAAGTCAGTGGGATTTGTGTCATCGAAGCACTTTTGAAAATCACATTTAACAGCTTTGGAAGCAGACACACGGTGGAAGCTATTGGGATTTGTTTTACTAAGTTGCTTAGGCATTACTGATAACCTGAAATGATTGTGGGTTTCCTATTTAAAACAAATTCAAGTCCCTTTCCTTTGGCCAAGGATCATTTTTCAGTACCTTTTCTATTTTGTTGCACATGAAAAGTAGAAACTAAAGAGGACTTTGTAAGGCAAGATACCAGAAGTTGCTTTTCCCCTAAAGTGATACAGAAATCTTAATTATGAACACAGAAGAGAAGAAAAGCATTTTGCTGTTAATATAGCATGTATTATCGTTCCTCCGGCAAGTGGGCAGATCAATTTCTATCTGACTTTCAAAACAAATTTGCACTCAGATTGATCTGAGTTTGAGCTGCATGTGGGGAAATGCTCATCAGGAGTTCTCCAGAGCCCAAAATCGAGTTTTAGGATATTGTGTCTGCAACACTTCTGTGGCCTGGTTGCTGCTGGCTTTCAGCAAAATGCTTACCTCCTAACGCTGGCTCCAGTGCCTAAATTTAGGAGAGCTGGAAGCCTGTAGTGCCTGAAAGGTATGTGTCTGTAAATTCTTATGTGCAGAAGATCTCTGATTTCAATTTCAGGTGGAGCTGCAAGTTTAACATGCATTTTTTTTCCATCACTTTTTTTTTTTTTTTTTTTTAAAGTTTTGCATGAACTCATACAACTAAGGCAGAATACTGGTAAATCTCATAGCAATGTGTTCAGGAGAGAACAGAGTGTCCCATGAAGAAGTGCAGGATAACCTTTCAGAAGAATGGGAGCCTTGTATAAGGAATGTTTTCTGCTGAGAGTTATTCTGGGTGAAAACTGTTCCCTCCTAAACCAGTCCTCATTTTATCCTTTCCTGCCTGCTTTCTGATGATGGGATTCAGCCAGAGAAATCAGAGAAAAAGGAAGACTGGATGGTAGGTAGGTCTTCTGAAAATCTGCTCTTAATGTTAGAGCATTTAAAAATATGTCTGAGAAACTGTAAGAGCTGTAAGGGGTGCTGTAAAGCATGACTATAATTTTTCATCCCCAATTTTGTGTAGGGGTTAATCACGGTACCCCAAGCCAGTGCGAAAGCTAGCCAGTTCCAGCCCTGGGTTGCACTGCCTCCTTGAATCACGGTTTTGGTGTGACAGCAAGTTTAAACCTGCTGGGAGGCTCTGAGTGCCTGTAAAATATTTTTAAACCATTGCTTTCCTGGGATTGAGGCATACTGATGAGATCCTACTATAGACTTCATGTGGTGTTTCCAGAGGGGGTCCGAATTTTCCTGATGTTTTGCAATTAAAAGAGCTTTATATAATAAATGCTGGAACAAGCTATGAAAAGAGAAAGTGAAAGCATGTAACTTAGCCTAGGAACGTGCTTTGGCTCCTAAGGCAATTTGAACAATTATTACACCTTTCATTTAGAAATTAAGGGTCTGTTTTCTGAATAGTGCTGCCAGCTAGCATGCTTGGCGATGCTGTAAGAAAGCTTAGGGATTTACCTGCTAAATTTAGCTCTTCTCTATTGCTCAAGACTTTTGTTTTACTTCTTGCTCAAATTGTTTCTGGGCAGTTTTTCCTGCCATAAAATACAGGGTGGTGTAGAAGAGCTAACATAACCCTCCCAAAACACACAAATGCTTATCCCCCCTCTCACCACCACTATTTACAGAGATCCTCCAGGCTTCTTCAGCCCTTCCACAAAGTTTCTCCAAAGGAAAACTTTCAGGCGCGTGAATAAATACTTTCTTTGAAACAGTTGTAAAGATAGCAGCTTCTGGAGCAAAGCCCAGCTTTTGCAGGAGTCTGTCAGCCAGGTGTGAGAGTCTGTGGGCTGCTCGCCAGTGTAAACCCAATATATTAGGTCTTCTGGCCAGTGTAAACGCAAGAGCATCTCAGAGGTCTTGCGGCTTTGAAGCTGGGGAAGGAGTCCTGCCAGCCCTGAAGAAGGAGCTCTAAAGCACCAACAGGGAAGCAACTGGGATTGGTTTGGGAAAGGTTTGCTGGCTCAGTGTTCTGTGGTTGCAGCATAGTGTTAATGGTGTCTCTGGAGGCATTGGAGCTGCTCTTCTTGTGCTTGACTGCTGATGTGGCTGCCATTGTTCTCTCTTTGCTCTTCTTAAGTCGCAAGTAAATGTCCAGTGAACAGTTCTTAGAATACTTACGTTTTATCTTCCAAGCTGTCTGGTGTCATCATTTTGATCACTATGAAATCTTGAATGATAGTATAAGCATACTGTAGAGTAGCAAAATGCCATTGACTTAATATTAATAAAAAGCTGCATTTGCAAAAGCTAAATGATGTGCTGGTTTTAGAAAACAGAGCAGATGTCTCTTCTGGCCTAAATCAATTGTGAGCTGGTACTAATTCTCAAGGGTGCCTGCATTTATTGCTGAGGTGGGTGATGAATCACAGAATGGCCAGAGTTGGAAAAGACAGCAAGGATCATGAATCTCCAACCCCCTTGCTACATGCAGGGCCACCAACCTCCACATTTAATACTAGACCAGGCTGCCCAAAGCCCCATCCAATCTGGCCTTGAACACCTCCAGGGACGGGGCATCCACAACCTCTCTGGGCAGCCTGTTCCAGCACCTCACCACTGTCATAGTAAAGAACTTCCCCCTGACATCCAACCTAAATCTTCCCTCCCTCAACTTAACACCATTTCCCCTTGTCCTGCTGTTATCTACCCTTTCAGAGAGTCGATTCCCCTCCTGTTTGTAGGCGCCCTTTAGCTGCTGAAAGGTTGCAATGAGGTCACCGCACAGCCTTCTTTTGTCCAGGCTGAACAAGCCCAGTCCCCTCAGCCTGTCTTCATAGGGGAGGTGCTCCAGTCCCCTGATCATCTTCTTGGCTCTCCTCTGGACCCTCTCCAACAGCTCTCTCTCTGTCTTGTACTGGGGGCTCCAGACCTGGACGCAGTGCTCCAGATGGGGTCTCACAAGAGCAGAGTTGAGTGATGAGTTCACATCATTTGTCTTTCCTTGGGCTCCAAAGACAGCATGTGCTTCTGGGGCTCACTTCAGCTCTTCCCCTGTGGCCTTTAAGCTCTGGAGACAAGCACAAACTCAAGATCTTTCTTGAGTAAGGATGAGTAAGGCTTGTGCTGAATCAGATTGTCTCAAAAAGTATTGATGGCCATTGCTCCAGCTTTTCTGCAGTGGGAAGAATTTTGAGTCAATCTGTTAATTTTGATGTACCAGTACCTTGCCTGTGGTGACATGGGTGCTATCAAGTGAGGTTGCTGTTGACCTTTCCAATGATTCTTCTGGTGTCATTAGCAAATCTCAGTGAATGGAGGAGTTAGCAGTCTTGGAAGGTCACCAGCCGTGCTTTCTGCTCCACTTGAATACGAAGATTCTTACACCAAGGTGTCTTTTTTTTTTTTTTTTCTTTTTCTTTTTCTGTTAAACTTGTGTGGCATTCTACTCACTTTAACTCTGCCATGTGCTAATACTGTAAGTATTTGCTTAGGTCTGTAGTGTTCTCTAGATGTGTATGACGCATCATCAAGATGGTGTTAGAGCAATCTGTAAAAGGATGCTTTCTGTGCAGGTTAGCATTTCTTTTTTAGTCTCTGCTATAAGGTAGTGTATTTCCATATATTTTGCACTGAAGCTAAACTTGGTGGACAAATAATTCAAATGGTCTTGTAATTTTATCTACTAAGAAGTGACAATTCTTTGGTTAAAATACAGTTCTCTTTTATGAGTAATTGAAGTATCAGTTAGCACTATATTTTTTACGGTCTTTGTCCTTTGAAAAGAGGCAGTCACCTGAATTTTTGCATGTCTTGGATTTGGAGCTGCTTTACTTTTGGATAGTAAATGTGATGATTCTGTCAGACAAACTCCATTAAAACTTGTTTATTCCCAAGGTAGAAACAATACTCACTGCTTGTTGAAGTCTTAGCCGGTCATCAGATGGGGTTGTTCTTATTTGTTAGCAGTTCTCTGAGCCTGGTCAGAGTGTTTGATTTTATTTGTTTTTATTATTATTGTTTGCTTAATTTTAGTCCAGCGTTCTGTTCATGTTTCTAAATGGCTTCGCATAACCCTAGCTATAGGAGAATTCTCTTCTGCTCTCTTCACATTCACAGCAGAGCACCTCACCAACTTTACATGGAAATCTTCCTTCTTGCTTGGCAGTGTTGTAATGTTGTTTTACAGGTAGTGAGCACGGAGTTCTGCAGATGCTGTCAATGATCCAGAGTATCCACCTCCCTTCCCACTCTAGGGTGCATCCCCTTGTGACACATAACTGGTGGTTGTAGTTATAACGTTAACGGCAGTGTTAATGGAGGTGTTCAAGGAACGTTTAGACGTTGTGTTGAAGGACTTGTTTCAGTGAGAACATGTGGTGATAGGTGGGCAGTTGGACTGGATGATCTTGTAGGTCTTTTCCAACCTTGGTGATTCTATGATTCTGCGTAGTGCTGGCTGTGGAATGTGGTTACAGCGAGGAGGAAAAAAAAGGAGAAACGGACCTTTAGTTTGAGCATCACTAAGGGCTAATCTTCTGCCACCTTCTTCATGCCCTTAGCTTTCTAGGATGCTTTTTGCTGGTGTGTAGGTTAGCAAGTGCTACTTGTGACCCTCAAACACCCCCTGTTAAGCAATCTCATCATACCTCTCTCTCTGTGAAGAGATTTTCTGAGAATTGTATTTCCCATCTAAACACTGTACCTGCTGGACCACATAATATTTTTTATTTCATTGTTTCCCTAAAATGACTAATATCAAATGAAAACGCTGTTGCGAGACAAATATTTTAGTAACATAGATTGTTTCATCTCACTCATGAGTAAAAAGCTGCTTATGTCTCCATGTGCTCTGGAAGTCTTATTCAGCTCTTTCTATGCATCCTTGCAATAAAATTGTTTTCTGTTTTCCTTCAGATATTTTTCTTCCAACACATGGAAAAGATGCATAAGTAGTTGAATTTCAGCAGAACTCACAGTCCTTAAAGAAAGAGGAGAATTAGGAAAGCAGCACGCAAATGCTGCACTCAAACATGCTGAGATGATGTCCCTGTGAAGCGTTTTGGTAACTTCCCTTCCTCTGCCAAGAAAACAGTATTTGTGGGGTATTTAGGATATGCACCCAACTGTACCATGAGCCATGGAGGAGGCAAGGGGAAGAGAGGGCAACGTCTGCTTGTTCACACACCAGGTAAAGATGATGTGTGGACCTTCCTGGCAGGGGAAGATCAAAGAAAAAGGATTTTGATGTGTGTGCTGCTTTACCCACTCCAGGCAAAACCTCAACAGCAAGCAAGGGCTTCAGGGTTGCCTGGAAATGTGGGTTTGTTTGTTTGGTTTTTTTTCCCCCCCTCTTCTTGCTGGTGGCGGAGGTGTTGGGTACTGGTGGAAGGCTAATAAACCCTTCTATTCTTTAGGGGTTTCAAATGCATTTGACATTTATCTTCGGAACTCAGTCATTCGAGCATCTGGTTGGTGCATTTAAACTCTGTGTGTTTATGTGTAAGAGTGGAGTGGGAAAAGCAGCTATGTGAAATGGCTGCAAGCCTGTTTTGGAGGCTGGTAGCAAATTGCTCTATTGGGCTGTATAGGAAGAAGCCCCCAAACAGCTCTATCTTCAGGAACTGCAGCAGCAAGACAGCAATCTAACGATTTTAATTACATTGTCAACCTTGAAATCCTGGCTATATTGAGGTTGAAAGGCATACTCATGTGGACCTCATTGGGACTTGGATTTCTTAAATGGTATTTAAAAAGGATGCGTGATGTGTGCATGTTGAACAAAATTGTAATTCCCCAAATTCTATGCTGAAATGCCTACAGCAGATTTATACAAGTCTGCTTTTTCATGTCTGTCTTAAGTAAGAATAAATTGTATCCGGGGAGAAAGTAGTCTAGAAAAGCATGTTATCGATCAGAAATCAGCAAAATACTGATGGTCTTGTGTTGGACAAACACATGCTGGTCTCCAAATACTTTATACCTTTGAGCTGCAGGGACCAATGCTGCTGTGAGGTGGCCTTGTAGGTAAGTCCTTGAGATGTCATGCAGGAGGGGGACCAGCCCATGGGACAGAAGGATGAAGCTAGCAAGCAAGTCAGGCTGGCAGGCAGAACTAGGGAGCATATTGCCCTTAGCTGCTTTATCCATAATCTTGGTAGGAGCAGTTTAATAAGCAGAAGTAGGGGAATATTTATTTGATTATTTTAAAGTTGCAGCTATTTGAATTCCCTGTGTCCATAGCCGAGGTGTTGTTATGCTAAGAATCGTCAAAGTTTAAGAAGTCCTGTGAATGTATGAGATAGGCAACTTGAAACGTTTATGTTTTACAGCAAAACCTTTCCAGAATTTTTGTCTTTCTGGTAAATTTACCATGTTTATCAGCGTAACATTTTTATAAATGCCAGTTCCTCTTGCCAGTAGTAGGTGTTATGCAGCATGTAGCTGTGATACCTGGCATGCTATAGAAGTTTTTAATAATGTGCAGATGAAGTTGCTATTGCATCTCGTGGTCATTGCCTCCTTCAGTGTAAATTCACATAATGATTTTGTTTAGCATGACACATCCTGTTTCACTATATTGACATTTCCATTCTAATGCACTATACCTGTCTGGTGAGGCTACCTTGAATGTATACCACGAGCATAAGAATCATCGTCAGAAAAGAAAAACAGCCCACTTGAAGAAATGGTAGCTAATTTACCATAGTATTACTTCTAGGACAGTTTTATGCTTAAACGAATGTTGCAGCTTTTTAAGGCATGTACAAACCTCAAAATGTGTTTTGTAGTCTACACAGTAAAATGATGATTGTTCCATGGTAAAGATGCTGCTTCTCCCAGGGGAAGTGTTGCTCATTATTCATTTAAGCTGCGTTTTGAAAGAAGTGCTGAGATTAGATGATGCCACCTCTTAGGAGCTGATTTTTAGTCTCTGTTAAATTAGTTTGGAGATAAAATACCAAACTTGAAGGGCAATCTGGCAGTGTTAAGCATCACACTGTTTTGAGCAATGGGATGCTAGCTAAGATGCTAAAGGTGTAGAACTGAAAATATTCACATTGTCATCCAGCCATTGCTGTTGCAGGGGGTGGTCTGGCAGGAGATACATTGGGACAGGAGAATGCCAGCCTTTTGCCTGATGCCACCGCAGTGTGTTCTCTTCTTTCAGTAGTGAGGAATTAGAGGGGAAGGGGTTGTTTCAGCTTCTGATGCCATTTTTGCCCCTTCAAGCGAAGCTGGCTGAGCCTTTCTTGAGGAATTGTCTGCTGTTTTCCCAGTAAATGTACAATGATGGAGATATTTGGCAAATTTATCTTGGCAAAGGCTTCCCTGCACATGGCAGGATATTGGAACCAGATGATCTTTAAGGCTCCTTCTGATGCAAGTCGTTCTGTGATTCTGTGATTCTACTTAAGTCAGTCACTTGGAAGACCTAGTCAAAGTGGTCCCAACTGGTTGGCAAACATTTTTGGTACTTGATGACCCACAGATAAGGTGCTGATAGTGTTTCTGGGGGTTTAAGAGATAGGACCCAATATGAGCAAGCACAGCAGAGTCCACTGCTTTAAGCACAGAGCAGGGCTCGTAGTAGGGGTGTGAGGAGTTCTGTGGCTGATTTTCATTTTGCTGTAAAATTTGAGGAAGTAGAGAGGGGGTTGGTGAGATTTCCTTTCTATAGTGCTCCAGAAGACTACAGAGAGAGTTCTAACTTGTAACGCAAAATTGAGTATAGTGCTAGTGGATAAGGTAAAGTACCGTATTCAGATGTCTTAGAGAAATAAAATCATGCTGCCAGCATGTTCCTTCCTGACAAGCATCTCTTCCCCCCTGTCCCTTAGGCACTGTGTTTGTGCACTGTAGTATGCAGATTAACTGGAGCTTCAATTTGCCTCCAAAACCATCTGCATCCTCCTACGGAGCCCGACAAAGTAAATCCATAACCTTTTTGCCCAGAAGAAGCGGCAATTGTGCTTTGGTGAGTGTAAATAAGAAGCGACATGGTCGGCAGGAGCGACTCTGAATCGGCCATTGTGTCCCATTGTGTCCGCACCAATTAAAGGTCATTTGCGGGGCACGGCAGCAGGGACACAGGGACTAAGCCTATTGTCTGCACATTAATAACCACTGAGATCAGAGGCAGCTGAAAAATTCGGGGGGCCAGACTCAATTCTTGTATGCCAGCAGGTTGAGTGCAGACGATGTTGGGAAAGCGTTAGGAGCTGCGGTGGGTTTGTTCCTAAGTGCATTGGACTCTGGTGTCCCCCTCTCACCTTGCCTTGTTGACATTTCTGGTGCAGCTACTTCTTGCTGTGGCCATGTTAGATGCAAGTAGCAGAAGCGAAAAAATGATCTTAAGCTTCTGCTGACTCTGTTCTCTTTCCTGTGCCTCAGGGGTAGGAAGCTCTTTGGAGCAGGAGCTCCATTTTCCTGTTCATATCTTGCACAAATGGGGTTTCTCCTCTCAGAAAGTTCCGTGGTGATGGGGCAGACCTGCTTTCCAGTAGTGCATAACCCTAATACTATATTCCTCTTGAGTGTTCCTGTGCAGGATCTCAGAGGTCTTTTAAAGCAGCCACAACTTGTTGTCAGCATCCCTTGTTGGATGAATTATTAGAGCCTTTGTTTCAGACTTTGCAGAACTGAGGGAAGAAGAATCTGCAGAGCGTTTTGGAGCAGTTGTGCTGTAACAGCTGAAAACAGTGGTGTGGTCCAAGTAATTCCCATTGCCAAACTGTGCCAGAGCAGAAATATCTAATAAATGCAGGCTCTGGGAATTTCAAAGGGTACAATGATTTACCCAGACTTAGGAGGAGCAGTCCTGTGTGGGGATATCTGTTCCAATGTTTTACTTGTCACCCCCTTAGTGCTAAGTTCTTGAATTGTTGGCATTTCTAAGGCAGTTACACATTTTTGTGGCCATATTAGAAGCAAGTAGTATTAAAAAAAAAGAAAAAGTTCTCTTAAATACTCAACGCTGTGATCAGGAATGAATCAGGAAATGAGATGGAGACAACAGGACTCTTTCTGAAGAACAAGTCATTCAGACTGGGGGCAAGGTCAGGAGAGGGGAAAAGAAAAGGCAAAGGCTTTGCTCCCAAAATGTCTTGCAAATGTAACAGGGATCTGCTGGGGAGCCTACTTGTGGTTTTGGAGGCTTAGTACATAAGAGCAATGCAAATCAGCAGCTAAAATACAGTTCCTGCCATGCCATATATCTTTATCCATAAATTACCATTGCTGAAGGCAAAAGGCTAAAATGAGGTTGACAGGGAGGGATAATAGGTCTTGGACTGGAATTAAGAGTTTTCTTTTAAATGGTAAGCTAAGACTACTGCATGTCAAAATACAATATGCCCAGCAAATGTAGATAACAGAAGGCTTTCCTTTGAATGTATAGGACAGCTGAACTCTGGCTGTGGTGTTTCCATAGTTTAATGTCAGGCTCAGACACAGTCTTTTGAATTTGTAGCAGAGACGGAAGAAGTAATGGTGCAAATGTGCCACGCAGCCAAATTGATAACAGGTGTTAAACCATATTTCAGAAGTATTGCTGCTGGAAAGCACACTTTTTCAACCTCTCTAAGTCTGCTTTGTTTTGTAGAGGCTTTATTTCATGTTGGACGCGACAATTTGATATTAGATTTCTTCATCTTATCTTGTCTAGGCAACTTCTCAATGTTGCTGTCATATCTTGGGGTTTTTATCACGCTCCTCTTGATTTTATTTTACCTTTCAATTCTGGCACAGTTCCTAGAATTTAAATATTCAGTGATAATTTCTGCTTTCATTAAAAATATACTTTGTACAAGAAAACCTAGCATTGAAATTCAGAAGAGGTGTTCAGAAGTCTTTGTAAAGATCTGCTGACAAGACTCATGTTCTTTAAGAGATATTACTGCCAGGGCTTGCATGGTGCATTGAGAACTGGAGGAAGCCAGGAACTGGAGATGCTCTTTGGTCACTGTTTGCTGCTGTGCATTTACTATAGTGTAACACTACAGCTTTGTACTGTACTCTAACACTAAATAGTGTTGCTTCTGAGAGGCAGGATGAGCTGATGAGGCACCTGTAGAAATTAATGGAAAGACAACTTCTTCCTCCATGCCTGAATTGCATCCCAATATGAAACCCTAGTTTCTTTGAAGGAAGAAGGCCAAATTTGCATTGACTTGAGCCAGTTGGGATAGCGCAAGCTATATTACTGCCCTGCTTGCAGCTGGAGCATTACAGCGATTTGTAGAATGTACACCACAGGCAGAATTGACTTTGTCTGCTGCAGTAGGATATGTGTATATAGTGAATGCCTAAGTGCTTGGAAATGTTTAAAACATGATTTCAATGCCCTCTGGCTTCAGTTTGACCCTTGTGGACTTTCACGCAGACAGGATTCTATGAGCGAGAAGAGAATAACAGGTTTTATCACCCTGTGTGGGAGGCCTTTAAACATGTCTCTACAAATGGGAATCATTCTGGACCAGAAAGGCTGAGTCTCCATACCTGGAGCAAGGCTTTGGGCCTAGCTTGTCCTATGGGCAGTGGTGCAAAGCCCAGCCAGCACCTCGGTCAGGATCCCAATCGGGAGGAGCTGTCCCATAGTGTGTATCTGTCCCTCTTACCCCCCATCCTGGAATGCTTTACTTCCAGTATGTGGTGCCCTGTTTGGGTTTAGCATCAACACTGCACTGCTTGTGTCTGATTTCTCATGCTTGGCAACCTTCATGGGTGAGCTGGCTTTCCATCCCTTGATACGGCTCACTCCTTGGTCTATTGCTCATACAACAGAGTCTTTTAATTGAATTTATATTTGTTTTGATAGCACTTGTCAGTGTGGTATGAATCTTCATCAGACTCACTCATCTTTTGCCGAGTTGATATGTAATCCCACACTGAAAGGCTTATTTCCCCTTTAAGGGAAATAGGTGCGCTTTGGGGCATACCTATCATTCACTTTGTGCTCATCCAGTGCATAGGCACCAAGAAAATTGAATATTGAAGAGAAATATGACTGCAGTTATTTTTTAATGCTATTGAAGAAGTTGGCTAAGCCAAGAGCATGTACCTGATGGCGATGCCAGGAGGAAGAGGCTTGCTTGGTCAGCTGCTTTCCCCTTGCATGTTGGAGGAGCATAGCCTCCCGTGGAAGGTGCTGAGAGTTTGGCAGAGTCTGGACTGAAAGGCCTTGAGAATTACTAACGCAGGAAACATGGTAACGGTACTGGAAAAGGGATAAAAGAAACAGAACCGTAGTAATTCGGTTAACAATATGTTCGACAGAATACATTCATAACTTTCTACTTAGGGACACAATTTGCTTGCTGTATTGTGCCAGTAGAGATAACCCTTAATTCCTTTCGTATCCTGTTTTTGAATCATTTTGTTAAACAAAGGCCTTTGAGTCTTCTTTTGTTGTGGAGAACAAATGGTGAGATTTTGGGGACTGTAGCTACTTTTGTTATTCACAAATTCCAGAGCCTTTCAAAATTCTTCATCATTCACATTCTCAGCTTCACCACACAATCATTCATTATGTCAGCAGCTGCCCGGGGAGTCTCACTTCAGCTCATTCAGCCAAATAATAAGCCCTGGGACAACCGCTTCTGCATTAAAATAATAATAAAATAACAAATAAAGGTCCTTGCATGCAGAAAAAACCGTGGCTGTCTTCTGCTTCTTGACACATTCCTGCCTAGAAGGCAGCGATCAGTAAGGAGAAGGGTTGGTTTTTGTTTGTGGGTTGGTTTTTTGTTGTTGTTGTTTTTGTTTTTTTTTTCTCCCTATCTGTGTTGAAATAAACCTTAGCATTCAGGAAGGAATATTTTTCTAAGGGGTGCTTCGATATGACTGAAGTCACAGGAAGCTTTACTTTTCCCAGTAAATCATTACGTAATTTCCCTGCTGGTTTCAGTGGGAGTTAGAGTTTAAGTTCTGCTCAATTTTTGAGTACGTTGTCAATATGTTGTCCTACTTCTCAGACATTATTTTTGTGTCCCAGTCATTTGAAAGGAGATTTTACTGTGCTTGCCTTCAGTATCTTTGCAGGTATCTTAGCATGTATGTGTAGAGAGATACGGAGAAAACACAGTCTAACAAGCAAGATGGTTACACTTGATATGAAAGCTGGATTGCAAATGAGTGGCAAGCACTTCTTTTGGTGTTACTCTTGTGTTTTTCCAAATGAATGCATTTAAGAAGCTAATAATAATGTTAGTGTGATGCTTTGTTCTTCCTTTTTCGTTAGGATAAGGAATGTAATTTACAAAGTAAAGCAGGATTATTCGTTCCATGTCTTTTGCAAACAGTTTGTACAAGCTTCCTGTGCAGATGTATGCAAATATAACCGCCCAGTATGAGTTCAAGATATCAGTCCTGCAGACTCCCTGGTAGCTGACTAATCCAAGCTGGCTTTATCCAGATGTTACCCTGTCCCAAAATCTGAAATGCTACATTCTGCTTTCATTGTTGCTGTGCTCATCTAAATAAGAGCAAAATATAAGTGCTGATTGAGATGAGCAAAGGAAAGCCTGTTGCTTTTCAGGCAGGTCTGGTTTCCGATGCCTCATCCAGACTGGGAGTGATGTTGCCACCTTTTGCTGAACTCTTCCAGCCAGCACAAAGAGTGCCACATGCAACTGAAAACCGCTATTGATTGCATGGAAGCAGCTTGCTCCGTTAGGGGAAGTCATTTAGATGTTTATGGGAGACGCACGGAAGAAAATCTGCTGGTTTATTTTGTTTCTAAAGTGAGCGGGAGGACTGTACGGAAGCAGACAGATGTTCCCAAAAGGCTGACATTAGCTGATTGTTGGGAATGTTGCTTGTATAAGAAGAACTGTGAAAGCAGTGGAGAGAAGTTCAGAAGGTCTCAGAATCTCAGTTTCACACTGTAGCAGGGGAGCATTGTGGGTTATTTTTGATGAGGAAGCTGCTGGGAAAATTGAGGCACCTCTTTTTACTTTAAGTTTTTTGCCTCCTTAATTCTGTTTTAAATGTAAGACTGCATCTGAGAAGGTTCTAGGAGGATTTTCTCTCTGAGCCCAGTTATGAGGCCTATACAAAGATTGTCATCTTCTCTCTTGTCCCACCCAGCTGTCCTTAGATGTTTTCATAATTGCCCTGTATAATTAAAAAGAAAGGGAGAAAAGCATTTCAACTGCGTTTTGTGTCTGTTCTTATTGCTGAGTTGCATAGAGATTGTATTCAAAAACTACCTAGTCTGTTTTTAACTATTTCACAAGCAACAGGGGCCCCTTCTAACCTTCCTCTTTATCTCAGACTGGGCACTGCCACTCAAACTTGAATCCAAGCTTTTTTTTCTGCACTGTTCATGCTGCAGCTGCTTCGTTGTAGTCAGAACCTCTCTCAGCCCACTTATTTTCTTTACTCTTCCTTATTATTTTTTCTTAGTCACAAGAAATGTCCTCAACTGTTGCAACTCTGGAGGACTGATTGTGTTTTCCTTTCCACAAGCTATTAGCCTAAGGCAGACCCCACTTAACTGCGCATCCTACTGGATACTTCCTTGCACGCTTGGAATTGATCTGACATTGGTAAGCCCTTGTGCAACTCTGAACCCAGAGTACAGGCTTGTCCTAGTCTTGTGAGCTGCATTCCTAAATTGTCATGTAGCAAAGAGCCCTTCTCCTCCCTCCCTCCACACCCTCCTTACACCCCTGTTTGGCTTCCAGCCTTGTTCCTCCTATTTGCACACCTCCCTTTTTAAGCTTCTGCAGAGGAGGCTCCTAGCCTACGCCTCTGCATAGCAGAAACATCCTCAAAGGGGTTTCAGGTCTGCTCACTTCCAAGTGGCCTGGCTCCCAGCCTCTGTGTCTAGCATCTCCATTCTGGTTACTGGTAAAGTAACTATTAGTCACTTCCTGCTTCTTCACCTATAACTAATTTATCTGCCCACTCCTTACTTCATAAGTGTTTTTCCACTTTGTGTCTGTTTACCTTGGCTGTGGTGCTTGAGGGTGAGGTGGGAAAAGCCTCTTTTTTTCCCCTGGAGGAGAGCAGGACAGCTCTTGATCTCTTCTGCAGGGGAAGAAGGATGCTCACATACTGATTTGTGTTCAGTTCGCATGTTGGAGGCAGGGAATACTGACTGGACCTGCAGGGGAAGGGCTGATTCCCTTTGTAGGCATTACTCAGTTTGACAGCTGTGGCCCTGTTTGCAAAATTGAACACAAGTCTGAGAAGGAGCATAATTATATCTTTGTGCAATAGCTACATGAGTTATGTCACAGCTATGAAGACGAGCATATTTTCTGCTGGCCTGTCCTCTTGGCAAGCAGCTTGCTTCTTGTACGTGAGGATAGATGCCCCCATCTTGGTCGAATGAATCGCTCCCTGGATTCCCCTGACTGTACTGACTCAGTAGCTGGTGACTGTAAAAAGGAACCTAGTGCCAGTTCTGTTCTAGCCGTCAGCCCTGCCACAGTTCAATAGATCCTCTCCAAAAACTGAGAGCAGGTAGGTGGTGGGTCTGCAGCCCTCTGGATCTCTCCTGTTGACATGATGTGGAGCCAAGCTCCTTCCTTCAGGATTTCACTTGCCTGTTGTAACCCCAAAATCTGTAAGTCTTGACCCAAATTTTGGTTTCCCCTGGGCAAACCTGTCAGTCAGAAACATGTCTCCAGGACATATAGGAAGGCTTTTCTGTCCATGTACCCTCCAGAGTCTCTGTCCCAGGATTTGGGGCAGCCACTTGCTGAGATGGTCTAGGGCTACACTGGTGTATCATACAGAATACCAGAGTGGCCAAGTATTGAACTGTAGCAGTTTTCCTGTGACTCAAACTTGTTATGGATGCAGGAGCAAATAGCGTATCTGCCAGCCTCATTATTAGAACAAACATGCCTAAAATATTGGTTTTTAAAGATGCACAAAGGCAACTGCATAAAAACCCATACGGTCTGGTTGCAGGATGGCCCTGGAACTATTGTTGCGTGTCAGTGGCCTACAAGCTGCAAGAGAAGTGGCTGTGTGGGGAGGAGTGTGTGGCAGTATATGTCCCCACTACCCTTTTTTCTTAACAAAGGCAGCAGATGCAGCCAAATACCCCAGGTAGAGGAGAGCTGCTGTGCTGTCTGAGGAGCAGCTGCTGATAATTGCAGGAGATTTGTACCCATCCCTCCTGTTTTGCTCGGAGGGGTCCCTGGTGGTATGGGGCTGCTTCTTACCACGCTGAGCTGGCTGCTCCTCCCAGGCACACACGTCTGCCTGTGTGCAGCCTGTGGCTTTATCTGTTTGTGTAGTTCTAATGAAGCAGCCATGCCAGCCCCCTGGGAAGGTCTTTTCTGTGTTGTGGAGCATCCCTGCCGGCAGCTCTGGCTTCTGCAGGGCCTGATGCCCCACCCGAAGCACAAGCTGTGTTTAGGGAGAACAAAGAGAATATAATGCTTCTGTCCTAGCTGAGCTACTCTGATTTAGTTCTATGCATGCTCATTTTATTTCCTTTCCTATTTCCCTTATGTCATCCCATACCTCCTTGATAGACTCAACTTTCTGTCTGTGCTTCTTGTTTGCTGGGGAGGCATTTCTGTTTTCTTTTCTGTTGAAGAGGTGAGAGCTGAATGCTCCACTCTTGCCTGTAAGAGTGTTTCTGCTCTGTTAATATCAAGTTCATTTTGTCTTCAGTGTACCGGGTGACCCCCACAACACAAACTTTGACGTTGTCTCTCTACTTCTGATGCGTTTTGATAATTTTGGGATTTGTGCTTTTGTTAGTAGGGAAAAAATTCTTCTTGATCTTGTATTTTGCTCTTTGCTTAGCAAAATCGATATTCCTCTGTCTTACCCACCTTGGATCAAGATATACACTGACTTAAAAGGTACCAGTTTTGTTTCTTGACTTTTGCATTTTAGTCATACAGGCTGATCCTCTCTGCATGTTTGTTAATCAAGCATCTTGGTAGTGGTTCAGTTCTGGCTCAGAAGCCCTGCTTTGGACTCTGCAGGGTAACAGCTCCTGCAATGGGTAAGGGCTAGAGTCAGCCTGGCAAGGGATGTGCTTTCATGTGTTGAAACCTTGCTTTCCTAGGGTCTGCACCATCAGTACATTCACATTCAAGCTGCAGAATTTACCCATTTTTGCTGTTATAGATTCTTGCTCCACTACCTTTCACACATCCTCCTCTTGATCATAAAGGTATATTTACAAGTAGCAGAAGTTCTTATTTTTAAAAAATTAGAGGTTTTTGGAGTAGATAATAGTTTCACATTCTTCAAGATATCATTTTAATCTTTTATTGATGCAGCTTTATGAAATACTTAAATGTTAATAATCATCTGTCAATAAGCAAGGAGAAAATGAGTCATTATGTACTAAAAAGAAACAGGTTTGTCTTTCTGCATCCCACAGCATTTGCATCTAGTGATTGCAGACACCTTACATTTGAGAATCCATCATCTTTCAACAATGCTAGAAACTCTGCGAGCCTGCCCATGGCAGTAGGTTGGAATTAGATAATCTTTAAGGTCCCTTCCAATCCAAGCCATAGTGCTATTCCATTCTATGAAATATCAGCCTTCTTCTTTCACTGTTGGCTATTTGAATTGAAGTAGTTTTTTGTTTTAAGCAGAGAACAAAACTGACCCACTATCTCATTAACTGCTTTTTTCTCAGACCAAAGTGGTGCAGCTTTTTTCCTAAGTCACAAGGAAGGCATTTTGTTTCACCTCCCTCTAAGTATTCTTCAGAAGTATGTAATAATAGGAGGTTTTAATCTTGGCAGTGCTGTTGTTTTTAACACATTCTTCTTGTTGCTTTGTGTGTGAACTCCACTAATTTCAGGGTAGGATGGAAGGATTCTGTATGTCCTTTTGGTAAGGAAAAACCACTTCTGAAAGTCATGTTCGTCCCACTCTTGTGTATGTTAGCTGCTGAGATTGCTGCTCTCAGTCCCAGGATAAATCTGTGTGCATTTGGCCAAATGAGAAAATATCCCTGTGGTGGTGGTCTCAAATCATGCTAACAAGAGAGGAAACAGGAATTAAGGATATAGATTTCAAAGGAAGAAATCTACCCAGTGCTTGCAGTCTGGGGTACTTAACGTGCTTCTATTTAACCTGCAGACCTGACTGTCCACATCTAATTCACTGGCATCCAGGGACGGATGTAACGGCAGGGGCCTTGTGATCTTAGAACTGCAATTAGCCCTGTCCCTTGCCCTGCCGGGACACTGGCTCATTCGTTCTCCCAGTGGCTGCATAGGGCTGAGGACTTTCTGGTGTTTAAAGAGCTGCAGTGCTTTTCTGTGTATGTCTTGTCTCAGCTCCTGCCAAGCAGTCTGATAGCGTAGGCGTGATTTTTCTCCTGTCCCCAAAGTGGAACAAGTGGAGGGCTCAGTCAGCTGTTAACATCAGAGCTTCATCAGCTCCTAGGTGACCATCATCCGCAGTACCTTGAATAATATTACAGCAAGGACAGCGATAAAAGAGGTATATTTTCACTCGGAGCTGAAATAGAGTGGGTGGCTGGGTCAGGATGCAGTCCTAACTGTGCACAATAACACAGGGGATGCACGTGATGCCTCTCAATAACCAAAATTGCTTTGCATCCCAACGTGCAATGATTGATTGCTCTAAGGGGGGTGGCTGCTCTCTCTTGACCTGCGTTCCTAATAAAGGCAGCCTCCAAAATTGCACCTTGGAGCTAATGATGGCACTCCTATTGCTGATTCCAGCAAAGGCGGCATTAAGCTGGAGCGAGATAATTTTGCAAACCCTGTGCATTACCACTGACACTTTTCTAGTGTTACTAGAGAAGGTGTATTTTTATGTGTAATAAGCTTTCTATTGGCAAGTAGTGAGATTTTGTTTCCTGTTATAGGAGGAGTTTTACTTCTGTAACTTTGAATGCCAGAGAAAAAACTCACACTTCTTTTCCTTAGACAATTTGCTATGGAAACAGCAGAACTGCATTGGATAGTTTCATGCAGATGTTATATGCTCATGTTAACACTGTGCTTGCATAAGGATAAAGCCAGTCACAAAGGAGCAATATCTGAGGTCTTTGGGAAAGCAGCAGAACCCGATCAGCAATGTCGGAAAGGAAACCTGCGAAGAGTGAAGTCCCTCCGTGCCACTGTTTTGTTGTAAGCTGTTCTTCTTGTAGTTTGTGACTTTGTTTAGTATCACATTTCCTTCATCTTACTGGCTTTTTCTTGTGGGCTTGTGCAACTGGAGTTTATCAGAACTGAGTGACATGCAAAGTGTTTGCATATTCATAGATCAGTCTTTATAAGACTTCCCGGTGAGACTCTTAACTATGCTTAGTCTGTTTATCCACTCAAATCCACTGCTGTGGTGCTTTAAAACTTGAAATCATAACAGCATCTGAATTTCAGCATAAAATAAAATATTGTAAGTGAGGACACATGGTAGTAATCAAAACAAGTTCTTTAAAATGAGCCTGTGTGCTGCAGGACGGGAGAGTGTTTGCAGGGAAGTATTGACAGACCTCGATTGCTGGCAGCCTGGGGCGCTGAAATCCATTGCTAGGTGCAGAGGTAATGCAGACCAGCTTTCCCAGGCACTCGGTGCTTCATGGTGATGGACCAAATTATTTCAGTATCTTAACTGTAGTTGTCTGAGCTTTGTCGAGCTGCCTGTAAATCGTGGTGCAATGAAGCTGCAGCGGTAAAATCAGTGTGGAGGATCTGCTGGGGTTGTGCTTCTGGAGCTCTCAGCTTTTTTTCAGCAGAAAAGCAAGGCTCTGCCTGTCCCTGAGTGCGGACATTTTGATTGGCACCAAATTTTCTGTGTGGAACCAGGGGTCGTGTTGAACGGTTCCTCTTATCTTACCCCTTCTCAATTTAATATGAGCTGTGTCCAGTCTGTAGGATTGCTGATTGGATTTGTTCAATTAGAGAGGCTTTCATGTTACAGAAATGGAAATTCGTATTTTCTAATTTTATTGCTGAGTAGCTGAAATGGTCAGCTTAGAATAAACTTTTTCAAAAGATAAGAGGCAGCGGATTAAAGTGAGCAGACATAGCTATAAGTTTCAAATGGTAGAGATCTTGGGTGTCACACTTGTTATAAGCGCAAGCTGGGTGTTTTTTTTAAGGGTTCGTTTTTAGAGGGCAAATATGCTCCATTTGGCCTCCAAAAAATCCAAAAACATTTTTCTAACAGCAAATTGCTTTGCACACTGAAAGCAGTAGTTACTTTTGAATCAAGCAATTGAATGGCTGTTTTTTATTTACTGTGAGAGTCTGACACGTGTTACCTTGGAGAGAAATTTAAAAAACATAAGATGTGTGATTCATTACAGTATTAGGGGAATATTGGGCCATTCAGGAGTGCTGTTCTTTAGTATAAAGCGCTGTAGATGGAAGAGCTGGAAACTAAGGCACAGAAAGATCTTTGTAGAAGTCTGTTGTAGTTGGTTAACACTAGAGAAGAATGAACATCTTATCCCTGCTTCTCTCAGGAAGAGGGAAAGCATCTTGTAAACCTAGCAAGAAAAATTCTCATTTAATATGTCTGTATTAATAGGAATTCAGTGATTTACAAAGCTCCAGGGCATGTCTTTTTCTATATATTTTTATTAAATTGGAATTATTTCTACTTCTAAGCCACTGTGAAGTTCCTTAATTCATTTGATACGCTTTACCAATGCAGTAGTGTAATAATAAGAAAGAGACCTCTGATCTAAATGTGTACATATTATAGTCTACTGTATAGCAGTATGCTTTAAAGGAGAAGAAAAAGAAATGCAATACAACTTCAGTTTGCAGGCTGTGTCATCCAGCAGTAATTTTCTATCACTGCAGGTTACCAATCCCTTGTTTGCTACTCAGAAGCCCTATAATACTTCACTCTGTTAGCGTTGCATCATTCTTTAATGTTGCATCATTATCTGGGGAGTTATGTAGATGAGGAGTCGAGCTGAGTCTCTGAGGGCTGAATTCACTGTCTTGCTTCAAATACTGAGTACAGATTTAGCTTTCTGTTGTGGTGATTTTACTTTGGTCCTTTTCTTACTGTATTTTTGTGGCCAGTTGAAAAATAGGCAAAACTGTGAAGTTTTATTTCTTTACTCATAGATCATTGATGACCAATGCCAAATGTTTGATTTGGCATTTAACTTGCTAAAGGTAGATTGGAGAGAATGGTTCCAGTTGGAAAAAATTATATGTATAAAAGGACTTAAATAGCTCTATAAGTTTAAAGAATTCTAGAAGCAAACAGAAAATTGGAGAATAAAGAGAAACAGCAGGATCTCATGCAAGACACTGAAATGTTACCATGTGCATTAAGCTCTTGCTTTCTGTATGTAGATGTGGGAGGTAAAGTCAGTACAGCTGCTGATTTGTGAAGTATCAGAATTGCACTTGCCACAGCTGAGTTTCTCTTGGTTTGTGTATATAGACTGGATCTTCTGGTGGGGAGGCAGGTGTCTGGAGATTCGTGCTTCCTTGCTATGCTACATCCTGTTAGGCAGTGACACTGCAAGCAGTTGTGGTGTTGCTGAATTTGCATTTCATGTTACTGTATTTGATATTTATACTTGCTATTTTCAAGTTTGTTTTTAAAAGATATGTTGCATTAAAATTCTTCAAACTCTGTGGAAACTGTAAAACAGTTTCTGTAAATAATTGATGCTTTAAAAAATCCTTGTTAAAAGACCATCAAGGCCTCTTTTCTCTAGGAAATTAGGACCTTTACTATTCTATTCTTAAAAAATGGGCCCATGCAAAGTCATCTTTGCACACATCACTGTAGGCTTTCAGTTGTGAAGGTTGTGTTTTGGGTTGGTGTGTGGGTCTGATGGCAACAATTTCATAATATTTACTGTCTTCGTCTTGCTGTCATCAAGCAGCACTTTCCATGTTTGTTGTCTTCGGGTGCCGGGGCTCAGCTCTGGGGGAAGTGCTAGGTAACAACTCATCTGCAGCGGGGCAGCAGCTGTTACCTTGTTAGGAGAATTTTAATTTGGGATAGATGGGATCAAAGGAACAACTGTTCAGGCAAGTTGTCTCTTTAATGCAAAATGCATCACCTGAAGGAAATTTGAGGTGGAGGAATCAAATGTTAGTTTTAATGATGTAGCAGAACTTAATGACGAAATATGGTTCTCAGGGGCTGTGTTTCATCATAGCGTGTACCTTTAAAAACACAGGCTTCAGGGGATAAAAATTGTGGCATCTATCTGTGCAAGCTTTTATTTGACATGGTCGGGTAGACTTATTGAATTCCTACTCCTTGCTTTAGTTTAGCTGTGTGCTGTATGTTCTCCACAATAGCTCAAGGTAAAAATTGATCTCTGGTCAATACTGTGCAATGATTCGACCCACTCCGTAATCAGCACCGCTCTGTGAATGAAATTCATCGTGGGAGGCCTGATTATTGTCTTTACTAGGACTGACCTGACTGAAAGGGCTATCAGACTGTCTGAATTTGGACACTTTGGACAATTGCCATCAGGAATTATCCATGCTGCCAGAAAGGGCTAAATTGAGCAGAGATGAAGTGCTGGTGTTCATTGATTCCTTTTTCTTTTTTTCTTTTTTTTTCTTTTTTTTTTTTTTTCCTTTTCTTTACTGCTCCTGACTAGGTAAAGGAGAAACAGATGCAGCTTCAGCTGCATTCACAGAGAGTTTGAATAGCTTTGCTGCAGTGATACATGAATCTTTTCTGACTCTGTGTCAAATTGTCTGCAGCATGCACTGGAAGATTTTAGGGCCAATTTTAAGGAAAGACAATTTGTCAAAAATGCTATGACATAAGAACCATCTTCGTGGTCCTCTTGCCTGTGTGTGGGTCAAGACAGAACAGGACAGTGCTGCAGA